>NW_027362764.1:628871668-629471668 GCF_046119375.1 Phyllobates terribilis
GATGGCGCTGTGCGGCCTCCTGCTGTCTCTGGGGGGGGCGCCATGCGGCCTCCCGCTGTGTATAGATGGCTACGTGCGGCCTCCCGCTGAGTATAGATGGTGCTGTGCGGCCTCCTGCTGTCTCTGAGGGGGTGCCGTGCGGCCTCCCGCTGTGTATAGATGGCTACGTGCGGCTTCCCGCTGAGTATAGATGGCGCTGCGCGGCCTCCTGCTGTCCCTGGGGGGGGCGCCATGCAGCCTCCCGCTGTGTATAGATGGCTACGTGCGGCCTCCCGCTGAGTATAGATGGCGCTGTGCGGCCTCCTGCTGTCTCTGGGGGGGCGCTGTGCGGCATCTATACTTAGCAGAAGGCCGCACGTAGCCATCTATACACGTATACTCAGCAGGAGGCCGCACGTAGCCATCTATACGGTGCCATCTATACACAGCGGGAGGCTGCACGTAGCCATCTATACACAGCGGGAGGCCGCACGTAGCCATCTATACACAGCGGGAGGCCGCACGGCGCCATCTATACACAGCGGGAGGCCGCACGGTGCCATCTATACACAGCGGGAGGCCGCACGATGCCATCTATACACAGCTGGAGGCCGCACGGCACCATTTATACACAGCGGGAGGCTGCACGGCGCCATCTATACACCGCGGGAGTCTCAGTGCTTTGCAAGAGCAGTCAATAAATTCTGCTTGACTAATTCTGAGCACCATAAAGTCTGGTTCGCTTCTAACCTGCTGTCTTCATTTTCAGCTTGCTGAATTCTAACTCATTTACTGTCATTCGAGACAATGCCTTTGCTGGTCTCTTTCACCTTAAATACCTGTAAGTGCTCCACTTAATATCATATTTTTGATTCTGTTCTTCTTCATCTACTGGCATGTGCCAGTATTCATATGAATTTATGACCTACTTAAACCTTCGAGGACCTTAAATTTTATTCAATGAAATTTTTTCAAGTTTAAAACTATGGGACATATATGTGCCTTGGTCCTCAAAGGGTTTTTAAAGGGGCTGCAAACATAAACACGAAAAAAATAATTCATTTAGTGCTTTTTGTGTTCATTTAATTTTTATTTGAAGTCCATTTTTTTATATACCTTGAAATTAAGCCCTACCCCATGGAATGAAGCCCTACCTACACGACATCTGAGAGCTACATGGATCCCGCTTGTGAGGTGCCTGTCCGTCACTACTATTCAGTTTTAGGGTCCACTTACTAAGCCATATATTCTCTCATGCAAGAGAATAGGGCCAATTATGCTAATGACACTCGGCTCAAACTCTGTCAGAGCTTCAACTGAGTGTGATCCGATTCTCTCGCAGCACAGATATGGAGAAGATGGAAAACTTACTTTCTCCATCTTCTCCATAGTCTCTGTGAGTGTTCATCAGACTGCACTTGGATGACATCCGAGTGCAGTCTAATGTTTTACGTGCACCCATAGACTTGTATGGGTGCACATGGTCCGAATATCGAGTGAGATTATTTTCTCATGCCGATAATCGCAGATCTGCACTGTCCCATAGTATAACATAGGGCCGAGTCCTATCCGATAAAACATCACATAGTATTCGGCCGTGTTATACGACAGTGTGAGCGAGCCCTTAGAGTCAAGGAATATTTACATGCAGATGATGATATTACGCTCCAAGTGTATATTTTTTTAGGCGAGTTCATAGTAAATGCTTTGCCTTTTTGACATGTGATCAACTAAAGAACAAGAAAGATTTAGGACCACCCCTATAGAGAAATGGAAAATAGTTTGGAGGACTTGCATGTCCTTTTTTATTTATTATGAGAAAATCATAAAAGATCCCGTTTTTTAACCATGCTGTGACTTTCTGCTGAGGGAGAGGGAGAGAACTGCCCTATTCAGAGTCTGTAATAAGACCTGCTGACAAAAGTGTTGAAGATACAGTCTAATGTGAATTAACAATGAAAAAAAGTTAATTTCACAAATGGCTTGTATATTTTTTAATACAAACTTTTTGTGTTTACAGCTCCTTTAAAGGGAATCTGTCATCAGGTTTTTGCCACCTAATCTGAGAGCAGCATAATGTAGGGTTAGAGGCACTGATTCCAGTAATATGTCACTTACTGGGCTGCTTAGTGTTGTTTTGATAAAATCATTGATTTGTCAGAAGGTAATTATCACTAGATGACTAGTAAGTTCTGTAGGACCCCACCCCCATCACTGATCAGTAGATTTCTGTGTACACTGAGCATGGGCAGAAAGCTGCCAATCAGTGGTGTGGGCGGGGCTATACAGAGCGCAGCATTCAGAGAGCTGCTAGATCTGCAGCAGATGAAACGGTGATTTTCTCAAAATGACAACAAGCAGCTGAAAAAGTGACACATCTCTGGAATCAGGGTATCTGCCCCAATATTGTGCTGCTCTCAGATGAGGCAGCACAATTAATATTGTGCCAAATTAATTTCCCGTGAACTATCACATGATCTATCACAGGGGATCATGTGACATGTCACGTGATAAATCAGGTGTGGGGGGGGAAGCCGCGCCTTCTAAACTGCCCGGGGCCCTTGTTACTCTTAATCCACCCCTGATGCCTACAAAGAAAAGAACAGAGTAACTACAATCAAATATGGTGAAAGTTCCAAGATGTTTTGGGGTTGTTTTGCTGCCTCTAGCACTGGGTGCCTTGACTGTGTCCAAAGCAACATGAAATCTGAAGATTACCAAAGGATTTTGGGATGCAATGTAGTGCCCAGTGTCAGAAAGCTGGGTTTGCGTCCTAGGTCATGGGTCTTCCAGCAGGACAATGACCCCAAACATACTTCAAAAAGCCTCCAGAAATGGATGGAAACAAAGCGCTGGAGAATTCAGAAGTGACCAGCAATGAGTCTGGAGTCTTGAGAGGTGTAAGAAGCTTGTTGATGGTTATAAGAAGCGATTGATTGCATTTATTTATTACAAAGGGTGTGCAACCAAATATTGAGTTGAGGGTGACAACAATTTTGTCCGGCCCATTTTAGGGTTTTTGTGTGAAATAATGTTCAATTTCCCTTTTTTTCTCTGCTTTTTTGTGTTGTTCCAATACACACAAAGGAAATAAAAGTGTATTACAAAACATGTGTATTTGCAATAATTTTCTAGGAGAAATACTTCATTTTCTGGTACAATTTCAAGGATGCCAACACTTTCAGCCATGACTGTATAAGCAAGATATTCCTACATTTACCATTAAATGTTTACATTTCTATTTGTCTGTTCCAAGAACTTCTGACCTAGAAAATGTAGCAGTAAATTAGAATTTGTGACATTAGATGGGTCAGTCATGAAGGCCTCTGCCTCGCCCATGATAACCTTTCTGACTGTCTAATTCTATGGGTCAAGATTTTCCAGCTACGTTTATTTGGCAAGCACAGTACATTTCTAAGTTGTTTATAAAAGATTAAGATGAGGTGATGGAATAATCCACAATAACTTTTCTCTCTAGATGTACATGTTGAAATGCTTTATTGCGGATTTCCTTACATTTCTTTATCAAAAGAGGGAAACAAGCAATTGAGCTTCTATCATCAACTTCCTCATGTTCCGATTAAGTATCTATTTTTTTACTAAAGCAGCATAATAAGCATTTATCCTGAATAACTGAACGATATCATTTATTGCATTGTCTTCTACGCGCCAACAAAAATTATCTCTTAAAAAAAAATCTCTAAAAAAATGTATTGGGGAATAACATTGTGTGCTTTCACATTGTTAGTTTTCACATTGTTTTCAGTTAAACATTACTTTTTGGCCCTATAATGTACCTTTGTGTTCCTCCTCACAGGTGTTCACAGAATTGTGTTATGCTCCATTACATACTGTATAAGGACCAGGCTAGAAGTGGCTGATATTTTTCTACAACGGATATTGACCCAAATCTTAAATAAAAGCCAACTGGAAAAAGTATGGATAGCACAGTGCTTTGTCCATTACATAAAGGCACACAAAGCCTGGTTACTGACACATCAGTCACATTGGGTAGTGTGAGTCCTGCCTCAAGCCAAAGAACTTTCAGAAGACCTCAGAAGTAGTGTTGAGCGATACCTTCCGATATCGGGAAATATCGGATCGGATTGGATCGGACCGATACCGAAAAAGTATCGGATATCGCCGATTCCGATACCGGAAACCAATGCAAGTCAATGGGACATAAATATCGGAATTAAAATAAACCCTTTCTTTCCTTGTAGGTTAATTCTACATGAAGGAAAACAACTAAGAATAATGTAGAATGTATTGGGGGAGGTGGGGGAGACAATAAAGGCATAGAGGTTTAGCCCAATCAAATGGAATAGCAGGAATTACTATTTTTTTAAGATGTTCTGAGTTACGGAAATATTAACTATGTTAAGTATTTTTATATTTTGTCAGATATTTATGTTTCACTACTTCCATGCTCTTCACCTTCTTTTTTACTTCTCCCACACTTTCTCCTTCATCATCCTCAGCATCTTTTTCATCCACTTCTTCTTCACCTTCTTCTTCTTCACCTTCTTCGTATTATTCTTTTTTTTACATTCTTCATATTCTACTTCTTCATCTTCTTCATATTCTTCTTCTTCATCATATTCTTATTTGTGACAGGCATTCCTGTAGTTGTTATCTATAAAAGGTTGGACATTACACCTTTCATTCTGCCCGTCACAAAAGATTCACAACAGGATTTGTCCGCGTTCAGTTTGGCCTGCAGCAGCAGGTCTTTTCCAGGGGCACCACGAGGAGGAACGGACTCACCCCCATACACTGCTTAGTCATATTCTGCTTATAATTTAGATATTATCTTTTGCTCTGAATTTTAATGTTATGCTTAATGTTCTTCCGCTTTTTGTTCTGCAGCTTCTTGTATTTCTGCTTCTTGGTTTTCTGTCTCTTGTTCTTCTGTATCTTGGTACTTGTCTTCTCTTCTTTGTCCTCTTGGTCAACTTCTTCAGGGTCATCTTCTTGGTCTTCTTCAGGGTGGTGGTCTTCCGGGTCCTCGTCTTCGGGGTCCTCGTCTTCTTCGGGTTGGTCTTCTGGGTCCTCGTCATCGGGATCCTCGTCTTCTTCGGGGTGGTCTTCAGGGTCCTCGTCTTCTTCGGGGTGGTCTTCAGGGTCCTCGTCTTCTTCGGGGTGGTCTTCAGGGTCCTCGTCTTCAGGGTCCTCGTCTTCGTCGGGGTGGTCTTCAGGGTCCTCGTCTTCGGGGTCCTCGTCTTCTTCGGGTTGGTCTTCAGGGTCCTCGTCTTCAGGTTCCTCGTCAGGGAGATCCAGAGTGATTACCAAGAACCATTTCAAAAAGCTTGAACTTGGAAATGTAGCAGAAAGTACAAGAAGGCTGAGGAACTACCGAGGACCAGCTGACGGTACTGGAACCTGGATGGGTAGCAGAAGGTACAAGAGCCAATGGAACTACCGAGGACCAGCTGATGTTACTGGAACTCGGTTACTAAGCAGGAGGTACCTGTGCCAGAAAGCACTACCAAGGACCAGCAGACGTAGGTGGAACTTGGATACCGAGAAGGAGGCACCTAATCCAAAGGCACTGCCGAGAACCAGCTGACGGTACTGGAACCCGGATGGGTAGCAGAAGGTACCCATGTAAAAAAAAGTTCAAGTCCGCGAGCCAGCCGCAGTTACCAAAACCCACAGTCCTACAGGGGGTGCTTGTCCTATTGGCACTATGGAACCAGCTTTCATTGCCAGATCCCGCAGCCCACATAGGAGTCACCTAAACTGCAGACACCATAGAGTCGGTTAACCCGACCGCAACACGACAGGACAACGCATTGGAGGCAAAGTGATGTTGACACTACCCGGAAACAGCTGGCGTGCTAGAACCAGGCTGGGCAGGAGGGAGTACCCGTGCCAAAGACACTGCCGAGAACCAGCTGACGGTACTGGAACCCGGATGGGTAGCAGAAGATACAAGAGCAAATGGAATTACCGAGGACCAGCTGACGGTACTGGAACCCGGATGGGTAGCAGAAGGTACAAGAGCCAATGGAACTACCGAGGACCAGCTGATGTTACTGGAACTCGGTTACTAAGCAGGAGGTACCTGTGCCAGAAAGCACTACCAAGGACCAGCAGACGTTGGTGGAACTTGGATACCGAGAAGGAGGCACCTAATCCAAAGGCACTGCCGAGAACCAGCTGACGGTACTGGAACCCGGATGGGTAGTAGAAGGTACAAGAGCAAATGGAACTACCGAGGACCAGCTGACGGTACTGGAACCCGGATGGGTAGCAGAAGGTACAAGAGCCAATGGAACTACCGAGGACCAGCTGATGTTACTGGAACTCGGTTACTAAGCAGGAGGTACCTGTGCCAGAAAGCACTACCAAGGACCAGCAGACGTTGGTGGAACTTGGATACCGAGAAGGAGGCACCTAATCCAAAGGCACTGCCGAGAACCAGCTGACGGTACTGGAACCCGGATGGGTAGTAGAAGGTACAAGAGCAAATGGAACTACCGAGGACCAGCTGATGGTACTGGAACCCGGATGGGTAGCAGAAGGTACAAGAGCCAATGGAACTACCGAGGACCAGCTGATGTTACTGGAACTCGGTTACTAAGCAGGAGGTACCTGTGCCAGAAAGCACTACCAAGGACCAGCAGACGTTGGTGGAACTTGGATACCGAGAAGGAGGCACCTAATCCAAAGGCACTGCCGAGAACCAGCTGACGGTACTGAAACCCGGATGGGTAGTAGAAGGTACAAGAGCAAATGGAACTACCGAGGACCAGCTGACGGTACTGGAACCCGGATGGGTAGCAGAAGGTACAAGAGCCAATGGAACTACCGAGGACCAGCTGATGTTACTGGAACTCGGTTACTAAGCAGGAGGTACCTGTGCCAGAAAGCACTACCAAGGACCAGCAGACGTTGGTGGAACTTGGATACCGAGAAGGAGGCACCTAATTCAAAGGCACTGCCGAGAACCAGCTGACGGTACTGGAACCCGGATGGGTAGCAGAAGGTACCCATGCAAAAAAAAGTTCAAGTCCGCGAGCCGGCCGCAGTTACCAAAACCCACAGTCCTACAGGGGGTGCTTGTCCTATTGGCACTATGGAACCAGCCTTCATTGCCAGATCCCGCAGCCCACATAGGAGTCACCTAAACTGCAGGCACCATAGAGTCGGCTAACCCGACCGCAACACGACAGGACAACGCATTGGAGGCAAAGTGACGTTGACACTACCCGGAAACAGCTGGCGTGCTGGAACCAGGCTGGGCAGGAGGGAGTACCCGTGCCAAAGACACTGCCGAGAACCAGCTGACGGTACTGGAACCCGGATGGGTAGCAGAAGATACAAGAGCAAATGGAACTACCGAGGACCAGCTGACGGTACTGGAACCTGGATGGGTAGCAGAAGGTACAAGAGCCAATGGAACTACCGAGGACCAGCTGATGTTACTGGAACTCGGTTACTAAGCAGGAGGTACCTGTGCCAGAAAGCACTACCAAGGACCAGCAGACGTTGGTGGAACTTGGATACCGAGAAGGAGGCACCTAATCCAAAGGCACTGCCGAGAACCAGCTGACGGTACTGGAACCCGGATGGGTAGTAGAAGGTACAAGAGCAAATGGAACTACCGAGGACCAGCTGATGGTACTGGAACCCGGATGGGTAGCAGAAGGTACAAGAGCCAATGGAACTACCGAGGACCAGCTGATGTTACTGGAACTCGGTTACTAAGCAGGAGGTACCTGTGCCAGAAAGCACTACCAAGGACCAGCAGACGTTGGTGGAACTTGGATGCCGAGAAGGAGGCACCTAATCCAAAGGCACTGCCGAGAACCAGCTGACGGTACTGGAACCCGGATGGGTAGTAGAAGGTACAAGAGCAAATGGAACTACCGAGGACCAGCTGACGGTACTGGAACCCGGATGGGTAGCAGAAGGTACAAGAGCCAATGGAACTACCGAGGACCAGCTGATGTTACTGGAACTCGGTTACTAAGCAGGAGGTACCTTTGCCAGAAAGCACTACCAAGGACCAGCAGACGTTGGTGGAACTTGGATACCGAGAAGGAGGCACCTAATCCAAAGGCACTGCCGAGAACCAGCTGACGGTACTGGAACCCGGATGGGTAGTAGAAGGTACAAGAGCAAATGGAGCTACCGAGGACCAGCTGACGGTACTGGAACCCGGATGGGTAGCACAAGATACAAGAGCCAATGGAACTACCGAGGACCAGCTGATGTTACTGGAACTCGGTTACTAAGCAGGAGGTACCTGTGCCAGAAAGCACTACCAAGGACAAGCAGACGTTGGTGGAACTTGGATACCGAGAAGGAGGCACCTAATCCAAAGGCACTGCTGAGAACCAGCTGACGGTACTGGAACCCGGATGGGTAGTAGAAGGTACAAGAGCAAATGGAACTACCGAGGACCAGCTGACGGTACTGGAACCCGGATGGGTAGCAGAAGGTACAAGAGCCAATGGAACTACCGAGGACCAGCTGATGTTACTGGAACTCGGTTACTAAGCAGGAGGTACCTGTGCCAGAAAGCACTACCAAGGACCAGCAGACGTTGGTGGAACTTGGATACCGAGAAGGAGGCACCTAATCCAAAGGCACTGCCGAGAACCAGCTGACGGTACTGGAACCCGGATGGGTAGTAGAAGGTACAAGAGCAAATGGAACTACCGAGGACCAGCTGACGGTACTGGAACCCGGATGGGTAGCAGAAGGTACAAGAGCCAATGGAACTACCGAGGACCAGCTGATGTTACTGGAACTCGGTTACTAAGCAGGAGGTACCTGTGCCAGAAAGCACTACCAAGGACCAGCAGACGTTGGTGGAACTTGGATACCGAGAAGGAGGCACCTAATCCAAAGGCACTGCCGAGAACCAGCTGACGGTACTGGAACCCGGATGGGTAGCAGAAGGTACCCATGTAAAAAAAAGTTCAAGTCCGCGAGCCGGCCGCAGTTACCAAAACCCACAGTCCTACAGGGGGTGCTTGTCCTATTGGCACTATGGAACCAGCCTTCATTGCCAGATCCCACAGCCCACATAGGAGTCACCTAAACTGCAGGCACCATAGAGTCGGCTAACCCGACCGCAACACGACAGGACAACGCATTGGAGGCAAAGTGACGTTGACACTACCCGGAAACAGCTGGCGTGCTGGAACCAGGCTGGGCAGGAGGGAGTACCCATGCCAAAGACACTGCTGAGAACCAGCTGACGGTACTGGAACCCGGATGGGTAGCAGAAGGTACAAGAGCCAATGGAACTACCGAGGACCAGCTGATGTTACTGGAACTCGGTTACTAAGCAGGAGGTACCTGTGCCAGAAAGCACTACCAAGGACCAGTAGACGTTGGTGGAACTTGGATACCGAGAAGGAGGCACCTAATCCAAAGGCACTGCCGAGAACCAGCTGACGGTACTGGAACCCGGATGGGTAGTAGAAGGTACAAGAGCAAATGGAACTACCGAGGACCAGCTGACGGTACTGGAACCCGGATGGGTAGCAGAAGGTACAAGAGCCAATGGAACTACTGAGGACCAGCTGATGTTACTGGAACTCGGTTACTAAGCAGGAGGTACCTGTGCCAGAAAGCACTACCAAGGACCAGCAGACGTTGGTGGAACTTGGATACCGAGAAGGAGGCACCTAATCCAAAGGCACTGCCGAGAACCAGCTGACGGTACTGGAACCCGGATGGGTAGCAGAAGGTACCCATGTAAAAAAAAGTTCAAGTCTGCGAGCCGGCCGCAGTTACCAAAACCCACAGTCCTACAGGGGGTGCTTGTCCTATTGGCACTATGGAACCAGCCTTCATTGCCAGAACCCGCAGCCCACATAGGAGTCACCTAAACTGCAGGCACCAAAGAGTCGGCTAACCCGACCGCAACACGACAGGACAACGCATTGGAGGCAAAGTGACGTTGACACTACCCGGAAACAGCTGGCATGCTGGAACCAGGCTGGGCAGGAGGGAGTACCCGTGCCAAAGACACTGCCGAGAACCAGCTGACGGTACTGGAACCCGGATGGGTAGCAGAAGATACAAGAGCAAATGGAACTACCGAGGACCAGCTGACGGTACTGGAACCCGGATGGGTAGCAGAAGGTACAAGAGCCAATGGAACTACCGAGGACCAGCTGATGTTACTGGAACTCTGTTACTAAGCAGGAGGTACCTGTGCCAGAAAGCACTACCAAGGACCAGCAGACGTTGGTGGAACTTGGATACCGAGAAGGAGGCACCTAATCCAAAGGCACTGCCGAGAACCAGCTGACGGTACTGGAACCCGGATGGGTAGTAGAAGGTACAAGAGCAAATGGAACTACCGAGGACCAGCTGACGGTACTGGAACCCGGATGAGTAGCAGAAGGTACAAGAGCCAATGGAACTACCGAGGACCAGCTGATGTTACTGGAACTCGGTTACTAAGCAGGAGGTACCTGTGCCAGAAAGCACTACCAAGGACCAGCAGACGTTGGTGGAACTTGGATACCGAGAAGGAGGCACCTAATCCAAAGGCACTGCCGAGAACCAGCTGACGGTACTGGAACCCGGATGGGTAGCAGAAGGTACCCATGTAAAAAAAAGTTCAAGTCCGCGAGCCAGCCGCAGTTACCAAAACCCACAGTCCTACAGGGGGTGCTTGTCCTATTGGCACTATGGAACCAGCCTTCATTGCCAGATCCCGCAGCACACATAATAGTCACCTAAACTGCAGGCACCATAGAGTCGGCTAACCCGACCGCAACACGAAAGGACAACGCATTGGAGGCAAAGTGACGTTGACACTACCCGGAAACAGCTCGCGTGCTGGAACCAGGCTGGGCAGGAGGGAGTACCCGTGCCAAAGACACTGCCGAGAACCAGCTGACGGTACTGGAACCCGGATGGGTAGCAGAAGATACAAGACCAAATGGAACTACCGAGGACCAGCTGACGGTACTGGAACCCGGATGGGTAGCAGAAGGTACAAGAGCCAATGGAACTACCGAGGACCAGCTGATGTTACTGGAACTCGATTACTAAACAGGAGGTACCTGTGCCAGAAAGCACTACCAAGGACCAGCAGACGTTGGTGGAACTTGGATACCGAGAAGGAGGCACCTAATCCAAAGGCACTGCCGAGAACCAGCTGACGGTACTGGAACCCGGATGGGTAGTAGAAGGTACAAGAGCAAATGGAACTACCGAGGACCAGCTGACGGTACTGGAACCCGGATGGGTAGCAGAAGGTACAAGAGCCAATGGAACTACCGAGGACCAGCTGATGTTACTGGAACTCGGTTACTAAGCAGGAGGTACCTGTGCCAGAAAGCACTACCAAGGACCAGCAGACGTTGGTGGAACTTGGATACCGAGAAGGAGGCACCTAATCCAAAGGCACTGCCGAGAACCAGCTGACGGTACTGGAACCCGGATGGGTAGCAGAAGGTACCCATGTAAAAAAAAGTTCAAGTCCGCGAGCCGGCCGCAGTTACCAAAACCCACAGTCCTACAGGGGGTGCTTGTCCTATTGGCACTATGGAACCAGCCTTCATTGCCAGATGCCGCAGCCCACATAGTAGTCACCTAAACTGCAGGCACCATAGAGTCGGCTAACCCGACCGCAACACGAAAGGACAACGCATTGGAGGCAAAGTGACGTTGACACTACCCGGAAACAGCTGGCGTGCTGGAACCAGGCTGGGCAGGAGGGAGTACCCGTGCCAAAGACACTGCCGAGAACCAGCTGACGGTACTGGAACCCGGATGGGTAGCAGAAGATACAAGAGCAAATGGAACTACCGAGGACCAGCTGACGGTACTGGAACCCGGATGGGTAGCAGAAGGTACAAGAGCCAATGGAACTACCGAGGACCAGCTGATGTTACTGGAACTCGGTTACTAAGCAGGAGGTACCTGTGCCAGAAAGCACTACCAAGGACCAGCAGACGTTGGTGGAACTTGGATACCGAGAAGGAGGCACCTAATCCAAAGGCACTGCCGAGAACCAGCTGACAGTACTGGAACCCGGATGGGTAGCAGAAGGTACCCATGTAAAAAAAAGTTCAAGTCCGCGAGCAGGCCGCAGTTACCAAAACCCACAGTCCTACAGGGGGTGCTTGTCCTATTGGCACTATGGAACCAGCCTTCATTGCCAGATCCCGCAGCCCACATAGGAGTCACCTAAACTGCAGGCACCATAGAGTCGGCTAACCCGACCGCAACACGACAGGACAACGCATTGGAGGCAAAGTGACGTTGACACTACCCGGAAACAGCTGGCGTGCTGGAACCAGGCTGGGCAGGAGGGAGTACCCGTGCCAAAGACACTGCCGAGAACCAGCTGGCTGTGCTGGAACCCAGGGTAAATAATAAAAACAGAGTGGAGTCAGAGGCCTAATTGGAGCAAGTTTTAAATAAGTAGCACAGTGAATGTGGACAGAGGAGGAGAAATTGCCGTGAACACAGCAGGGGAACAGCTGACGTTACTGAACCCCAATAACACCGCAGCAAGTGTTGACTGTGCAGACGGCACTTCTGAGCGCCAACTGGCGGTGCTGGAGCCCAGGGATAAGAATAAAAACAGAGGAGCCAGAGGTGTAATTGGAGCAACTTTAAAATGTGTAGTACAGTGGATGTGGACAAAGCAGAAGAAATTGCCGTGAACACAGCAGGGGAACAGCTGACGTTACTGAACCCCAATAACACCGCAGCAAGTGTTGATTGTGCAGACGGCACTTCTGTGCGCCAACTGGCGGTGCTGGAGCCCAGGGATAAGAATAAAAACAGAGGAGCCAGAGGTGTAATTGGAGCAACTTTAAAATGTGTAGTACAGTGGATGTGGACAAAGCAGGAGAAATTGCCGTGAACACAGCAGGGGAACAGCTGATGTTACTGAACCCCAATAACACCGCAGGAAGTGTTGACTGTGCAGACGGCACTTCTGAGCGCCAACTGGCGGTGCTGGAGCCCAGGGATAAGAATAAAAACAGAGGAGCCGGAGGTGTAATTGGAGCAACTTTAAAATGTGTAGTACAGTGGATGTGGACAAAGCAGGAGAAATTGCCGAGAACACAGCAGGGGAACAGCTGACGTTACTGAACCCCAATAACACCGCAGCAAGTGTTGACTGTGCAGACGGCACTTCTGAGCGCCAACTGGCAGTGCTGGAGCCCAGGGATAAGAATAAAAACAGAGGAGCCAGAGGTGTAATTGGAGCAACTTTAAAATGTGTAGTACAGTGGATGTGGACAAAGCAGGAGAAATTGCCGTGAACACAGCAGGGGAACAGCTGACGTTACTGAACCCCAATAACACCGCAGCAAGTGTTGACTGTGCAGACGGCACTTCTGTGCGCCAACTGGCGGTGCTGGAGCCCAGGGATAAGAATAAAAACAGAGGAGCCAGAGGTGTAATTGGAGCAACTTTAAAATGTGTAGTACAGTGGATGTGGACAAAGCAGGAGAAATTGCCGTGAACACAGCAGGGGAACAGCTGACGTTACTGAACCCCAATAACACCGCAGCAAGTGTTGACTGTGCAGACGGCACTTCCGAGCGCCAACTGGCGGTGTTGTAGCTCAGGGATAATACTGAAAACAGAGGAGCCAGAGGTGTAATTGGAGAAACTTTCAAATCTGTAGTAGTGAGAATGTGGACAGAGCAGGAGAAATTGCCGTCCGCACAGCAGGGGAACAGCTGACGTTACTGAACCCCAATAACACGGCAGCAAGTGTTGACTGTGCAGACGGCACTTCCGAGCGCCAACTGGCGGTGTTGTAGCTCAGGGATAATACTGAAAACAGAGGAGCCAGAGGTGTAATTGGAGAAACTTTCAAATCTGTAGTAGTGAGAATGTGGACAGAGCAGGAGAAATTGCCGTCCGCACAGCAGGGGAACAGCTGACGTTACTGAACCCCAATAACACCGCAGCAAGTGTTGACTGTGCAGATGGCACTTCCGAGCACCAACTGGCGGTGTTGTAGCTCAGGGATAATACTGAAAACAGAGGAGCCAGAGGTGTAATTGGAGAAACTTTCAAATCTGTAGTAGTGAGAATGTGGACAGAGCAGGAGAAATTGCCGTCCGCACAGCAGGGGAACAGCTGACGTTACTGAACCCCAATAACACCGCAGCAAGTGTTGACTGTGCAGACGGCACTTCCGAGCGCCAACTGGCGGTGTTGCAGCTCAGGGATAATACTGAAAACAGAGGAGCCAGAGGTGTAATTGGAGAAACTTTCAAATCTGTAGTAGTGAGAATGTGGACAGAGCAGGAGAAATTGCCGTCCGCACAGCAGGGGAACAGCTGACGTTACTGAACCCCAATAACACGGCAGCAAGTGTTGACTGTGCAGACGGCACTTCCGAGCGCCAACTGGCGGTGTTGGAGCTCAGGGATAATACTGAAAACAGAGGAGCCAGAGGTGTAATTGGAGAAACTTTCAAATCTGTAGTAGTGAGAATGTGGACAGAGCAGGAAAAATTGCCGTCCGCACAGCAGGGGAACAGCTGACGTTACTGAACCCCAATAACACGGCAGCAAGTATTGACTGTGCAGACGGCACTTCCGAGCGCCAACTGGCGGTGTTGTAGCTCAGGGATAATACTGAAAACAGAGGAGCCAGAGGTGTAATTGGAGAAACTTTCAAATCTGTAGTAGTGAGAATGTGGACAGAGCAGGAGAAATTGCCGTCCGCACAGCAGGGGAACAGCTGACGTTACTGAACCCCAATAACACGGCAGCAAGTGTTGACTGTGCAGACGGCACTTCCGTGCGCCAACTGGCGGTGTTGTAGCTCAGGGATAATACTGAAAACAGAGGAGCCAGAGGTGTAATTGGAGAAACTTTCAAATCTGTAGTAGTGAGAATGTGGACAGAGCAGGAGAAATTGCCGTCCGCACAGCAGGGGAACAGCTGACGTTACTGAACCCCAATAACACGGCAGCAAGTGTTGACTGTGCAGACGGCACTTCCGAGCGCCAACTGGCGGTGTTGTAGCTCAGGGATAATACTGAAAACAGAGGAGCCAGAGGTGTAATTGGTGAAACTTTCAAATCTGTAGTAGTGAGAATGTGGACAGAGCAGGAGAAATTGCCGTCCGCACAGCAGGGGAACAGCTGACGTTACTGAACCCCAATAACACCGCAGAAAGTGTTGACTGTGCAGACGGCACTTCCGAGCACCAACTGGCGGTGTTGTAGCTCAGGGATAATACTGAAAACAGAGGAGCCAGGGGTGTAATTGGAGAAACTTTCAAATCTGTAGTAGTGAGAATGTGGACAGAGCAGGAGAAATTGCCGTCCGCACAGCAGGGGAACAGCTGACGTTACTGAACCCCAATAACACGGCAGCAAGTGTTGACTGTGCAGACGGCACTTCCGAGCGCCAACTGGCGGTGTTGGAGCTCAGGGATAATACTGAAAACAGAGGAGCCAGAGGTGTAATTGCAGAAACTTTCAAATCTGTAGTAGTGAGAATGTGGACAGAGCAGGAGAAATTGCCGTCCGCACAGCAGGGGAACAGCTGACGTTACTGAACCCCAATAACACGGCAGCAAGTGTTGACTGTGCAGACGGCACTTCCGAGCGCCAACTGGCTGTGTTGGAGCTCAGGGATAATACTGAAAACAGAGGAGCCAGAGGTGTAATTGGAGAAACTTTCAAATCTGTAGTAGTGAGAATGTGGACAGAGCAGGAGAAATTGCCGTCTGCACAGCAGGGGAACAGCTGACGTTACTGAACCCCAATAACACGGCAGCAAGTGTTGACTGTGCAGACGGCACTTCCGAGCGCCAACTGGCGGTGTTGTAGCTCAGGGATAATACTGAAAACAGAGGAGCCAGAGGTGTAATTGGAGAAACTTTCAAATCTGTAGTAGTGAGAATGTGGACAGAGCAGGAGAAATTGCCGTCCGCACAGCAGGGGAACAGCTGACGTTACTGAACCCCAATAACACGGCAGCAAGTGTTGACTGTGCAGACGGCACTTCCGAGCGCCAACTGGCGGTGTTGGAGCTCAGGGATAATACTGAAAACAGAGGAGCCAGAGGTGTAATTGGAGAAACTTTCAAATCTGTAGTAGTGAGAATGTGGACAGAGCAGGAGAAATTGCCGTCCGCACAGCAGGGGAACAGCTGACGTTACTGAACCCCAATAACACGGCAGCAAGTGTTGACTGTGCAGACGGCACTTCCGAGCGCCAACTGGCGGTGTTGGAGCTCAGGGATAATACTGAAAACAGAGGAGCCAGAGGTGTAATTGGAGAAACTTTCAAATCTGTAGTAGTGAGAATGTGGACAGAGCAGGAGAAATTGCCGTCCGCACAGCAGGGGAACAGCTGACGTTACTGAACCCCAATAACACGGCAGCAAGTGTTGACTGTGCAGACGGCACTTCCGAGCGCCAACTGGCGGTGTTGGAGCTCAGGGATAATACTGAAAACAGAGGAGCCAGAGGTGTAATTGGAGAAACTTTCAAATCTGTAGTAGTGAGAATGTGGACAGAGCAGGAGAAATTGCCGTCCGCACAGCAGGGGAACAGCTGACGTTACTGAACCCCAATAACACGGCAGCAAGTGTTGACTGTGCAGACGGCACTTCCGAGCGCCAACTGGCGGTGTTGGAGCTCAGGGATAATACTGAAAACAGAGGAGCCAGAGGTGTAATTGGAGAAACTTTCAAATCTGTAGTAGTGAGAATGTGGACAGAGCAGGAGAAATTGCCGTCCGCACAGCAGGGGAACAGCTGACGTTACTGAACCCCAATAACACGGCAGCAAGTGTTGACTGTGCAGACGGCACTTCCGAGCGCCAACTGGCGGTGTTGGAGCTCAGGGATTACAGTTCAGGTGGTAGAAACATGAACAGAACAGGAGACCTGAATACTGTTGCCAACCAATTATTTATTCTGGAAGAGGACTGGCAAATTCATGAGAGATCCAGGCCTTGTTCATTTTGAGAAAAGTAAGCCGGTCAACGTTATCGGAGGATAGTCGCATGCGACGGTCTGTTAGTACACCACCTGCGGCACTAAAGACGCGTTCCGATAATACACTAGCAGCAGGGCAAGCTAGCACCTCCAATGCATGCTGACTAAGCTCTGGCCATGTATCCAGCTTACAGACCCAAAACTTGAAGGGAGAAGAGCCGTCTGGGAGTACACTAAGAGGGCAAGACATGTAGTCTGTCACCATCTGACGGAAACGTTGCCTCCTGCTGACTGGAGCCGTCTGTGATGGTGTAGACATTTGTGGCGGCGGGAACACAAAACTTTGCCACATTTCGGCCATACTGGTCTTTCCTTGTGCTGAGGCGCTGCTTCTGCTCCCTCTTTGTGCAGAGCTTCCTCCACTGCCTCGACGCACTGAGCTGCTTTGTAAAGCACTAGCAGCACTGCTCTCGGTTGGAATGGAGAACATGATGGAATGCACCAGTGCGTCTTGGTACTCCCGCATTTTACGCTCCCGGTTCAACGGTGTTATGAGGCTTTGTAAGTTGTCCCGGTAGCGAGGATCTAGCAGGGTGGACACCCAATAATCAGCCGTGTTGAGAATGTGGGCGATGCGGCGGTCGTTTCTCAGGCACTGCAGCATGAAATCAACCATGTGCTGCAGACTGCCAACTGGCCAAGAAACGCTGTCCCCTGCTTGAGGCGTGATCTCTGCCTGCTCTGCATCACCCCACCCTCGCTCTAGATACTGACTACTAGAGCATTGTGTACCTCCCTCCTCTGGACAGATGTCTTCCTCATCCATTGACTCCTCCTCATCCTCCTCACAAAGTGTCCCCTGCCTAGACCTTTGTGAGGAACCACGTTGCGCAGACTGTAGAGAAGCAGATGGCATTTGTGACTCCTCATCCTCCACCTCTTCCAAAACCTCGTCCCTTAGTGCTTGCAGTGTTTTTTCAAGCAGGCAGATAAGGGGGATAGTCATGCTGACTAGTGCATCATCTGCACTCGCCATCCGCGTGGAATAATCGAAGGCACGCAAAACGTGGCAAATGTCCTTCATAGAGGCCCACTCAGTGGTGGTGAAGTGTGAACGGCGCGCACTGCGACTTGTTTGCGCCTGCTGCAGCTGGTACTCCATTACTGCTGCCTGCTGCTCACACAACCTCTCCAACATATGTAACGTTGAATTCCACCTGGTGGGTAGGTCACATATGATGCGATGTTCCGGAAGACGTAATCGGCGCTGCAGAGCTGCAATGCGTGATCTTGCATTGCTGGAACGCCGCAAGTGAGCGCACTCTATGCGGACCTTGTGAAGCAGTGCATCAAGATCCGGATAGTCCCTCAAAAAACTCTGCACGACCAAGTTGAGCACATGTGCCAGACATGGGATGTGAGTGAGGTTGCCTAGGCCCAGAGCTGCCACCAGATTTCGGCCATTGTCACACACTACCATGCCTGGCTGGAGATTCGCTGGCACAAACCACATGTCGCTCTGCTGCTTGATGGCATTCCAGAGCTCCTGCGCTGTGTGGCTTCGATTCCCCAAAGAAATTAATTTTAATACGGCCTGTTGACGTTTGGCCACGGCTGTGCTCATATCGGTCATCATAACAGGTAACCGTTCACGGGTCGATGTGGAGGTAGACCGTGACGGCTCCTGCAGCGCTGATTCAGAGGAACTGGAGCATGAGGAGGAGTCAATGTGTACAGACTGGATTCCTGCAATCCTTGGAGTTGGCAGAACACGTACAGCGCCACTCTCAAGATTTGTACCCGGCTCCACAACATTTACCCAATGGACAGTGAGGGAAAGGTATCGTCCCTGTCCATGCTTACTGGTCCACGCATTGGTGGTCAGGTGGACCTTGCTACTGACGGCGTTTTGTAGCGCATGTTTAATTTTTCCCTCCACATGATGTTGCAGGGCAGGGACGGCTTGCCTGCTGAAATAAAAGCGGCTGGGCACGTTGTATTGTGGGACTGCCAATGCCATAAAGTTACGGAATGTGTCAGTCTTCACCAGCCTGAATGATAGCATTTCAAGGGCCAGTAGTTTAGCAATGCCATCATTCAGAGCCTGTGCTCGGGGGTGGTTTGCCGAGTATGGGCGCCTTTTCTCCCATGCCTGTGCTAACGATGGCTGTAGACTGGCCTGGGAGTGTGAGGATGACTGGGAAAGTGGTGCTGTGGGTGGAATTACACTGTGTCTCTGTACAACAGTGCCAGAGGTTCTTCCATGGCGATCCTGTGAGGAAGCCGAACCAGCTGTGTGTGAGCTGGAGGAAGAGGCTACAACACGAGCTGAAGAGGTGGTAGGTGGCGCTGTAGGTTGGCCTAGGTCTTCAGTGTGTTTTTGTAACTCCACCACGTGCTTGGTCCGCACATGTTTCCACATATTTGTGGTATTGAGGTTGCTGACACTTTTCCCTCTTTTCATCTTCTGATTACACAGCTTGCATTTGACAAAGCAAATTGTATCTGAAACTGTGTCAAAAAAGGACCAGGCACTGCAAGTCTTGGGAGCGCCCGCTTTGGATTTTGGAAGAGCCATGCTCCTAATGGGTGCCGAAGTGGAGGCTACAGGCAACCAAGTCTGCCCCCTCCCTCTCCCTCCTTTTTGGGCCGTTCGGGGAATCTTTTCCTCAGAGCTGCTCCCACCACCTTCCTGTCCCTCACGCCATGATGGGTCAAGGACCTCATCATCTACACCACCCTCTTCAAACAACTGCTTCTCCTGGGTAGTCTCGACAGCACAGTACGCACCAGAAAGTGGCACCTGAGTCTCATCATCAGATGCGTACTGAGGTGTGCTGCTGACCATAGGCACTGGCCCACCCGCCTCTTCAGATTCAGAGAGACAAAACGGTTGTGCATCACTGCATACTACCTCTTCTTCAAATTCTAGAATTCTGCTTGGCTAGCCCCCTCTTTCCAAGCCAAGAGATTCAGAGAACAGAAGTAGAGATGGCTCCTGTCCAGGGCTCTCTGACTGCCTGGGCAATTTGGCAGGTGGTGAAGAGACAGATGGGTGCTCTTCAGTGCTCAGGACCTGAGAGGATCTGGAACTAATTGAAGTCGATGCGTTAGCTGCCATCCATCCGACAACGGCTTCAATTTGGTCCTCGCGCAGCAGTGGGGTACGGCTAGCTCCTACAAAGCTGCGCATAAAGGACTGTTCCCTGCTAAAACTGGGGGATGCTGAGTCACTGGTGCCCGCAGCAGGCACAGAATCCCCACGTCCTCTCCCTGCAGGCACAGAATCCTCACGTCCTCTCCCTGCAGAAACTCCACGCCCACGCCCACGACCACATGCCTTACTCCCTGCCTTCTTCATCTTGGTAGACTGATAAAGATAGGCAGAAAAGTACTAAGGGCTTAGTGTGCTTATTCCTGAACAGCTGCTAACAGGTATAAGAAACACTAATTTTATAAAGTGTGGACTAGACTTTAATATGAGGTAATGTGGCCTACACAACTGTAAAGTGGAGTGTTTGGTGAACTTTATTTAGGTTTTTTTTTGTCACAAAAAGACACTGGATGTGCCTAAAGATGTAATAACGATAGTATCACAAACTTTTTGGAGCTATTACAATGTAGGAAGGTAACCTACAATGCAATAGATGAGGCTGCCAAAAATAGGCTAATACTAATCTGGCTGGGGCTGCAGGGCCCAATGCTGCAGAAAGGCTCCTCTATCTACTCCTATATAGTGTGTTTGGAACCAATTTAGCTGAATACGGATGGAACCACCACACTAATAGGAGATATCAGGAAAAATTATGAATTGGCAATAAAGGACAATGTATGAGGCAGTGACACACACTGAGTGCACTACAACCAGACGTGGTTGAAGCACACACTACAGGGTGAGCTGCACTCACACACCAGACCTTGCAGACAGCGGTGAACAGTACAGATGCAGAGCACTGTGCACTAGCGCTGCAAGACCAAAAAAATTTCTCTATCTACTCCTATATAGTGTGTTTGGAACCAATTTAGCTGAATACGGATGGAACCACCACACTAATAGGAGATATCAGGAAAAATTATGAATTGGCAAAAAACGACAATGTATGAGGCAGTGACACACACTGAGTGCACTACAACCAGACGTGGTTGAAGCACACACTACAGGGTGAGCTGCACTCACACACCAGACCTTGCAGACAGCGGTGAACAGTACAGATGCAGAGCACTGTACACTAGTGCTGCAAGACGGAAAAAAATGTCTCTATCTACTCCTATATAGTGTGTTTGGAACCAATTTAGCTGAATACAGATGGAACCACCACACTAATAGGAGATATCAGGAAAAATTATGAATTGGCAAAAAAGGACAATGTATGAGGCAGTGACACACACTGAGTGCACTACAACCAGACTTGGCTGAAGCACACACTACAGGGTGAGCTGCACTTACACACAGAGACCTTGCAGACAGCGGTGAACAGCACAGAGAACTGTGCACTAGCGCTGCAAGGCACAGTGATTTAGAAAGTAGCTTGGGTAAAGCAGTATAGAGCAAATAGGTAGCTAAAACTGTCCCTCAGAACAACAGCGTCCTATCCCTAACTGAATTCACAGCAGAGTGAGCTCAAAATGGCGGCGGAAGCTTTTATAGTGCATCATGACATCATTTCAGCAGCCAATCACAGCCATGCCATTAGTTAAGATGCCTACATGCCTAACAGGATGTGCCCACACTTCTTAGGATCCTCATTGGCTGAATAAAATGAAAATGGCTCATTGCATTATGGGAACTTCCGATTCCGGTATACGATATTGCAAAAGTATCGGAATTAAGTATCGGAATTCCGATACCGCGAATATCGGCCGATACCCGATATTTCAGTATCGGAATGCTCAACACTACTCAGAAGACGTGTTACAGAGATGCATAAGGCTGGAAAAAGATTACAACAGCATTGCTAAAGACCTGAGTGTTCTTCAATGTACAGTTGGACAAAATGTTGACAAATGGAGCAAATTCAGGACAATTGGTATTTTCTAACAACTATGGGTGCCAGCCATTGTGCTTAGCCACGTCACAATTGGGCAATTTTCCGTTTTTTCTTTTTCATTTCTTCTACCCTTTTTCCAAGAGTCATAACTGATTCATTTTTCTGTCCACAAAGCCGTGTGAGGGCTTGTTTCTTGTGGGGTGAGTTGTACTTTTGAATGACTCCATTATATTAATCATGTGATGAACTACAAAGCGGGAAAAAAAATTCCAAGTGCATTGAAATTGCAAAAAAGTGCAACTTCACAATTGTTTTTTTGGATTTTTATTTACCATGTTCAATATATGGTAAAATTGCCCAAGCAGTATGATTCTACAAGTCAGTACAAGTACACAAGATACCTATCATGTATAGTTTTTTTTTACTTTTGTGGTGAAAAAAATTGAAAATTTGTAACAAAAAAAAAATTGCTTGTGTCGTCATTTTACGAGGCTCGTAATGCATTCAATGTTTGGAATATGGAGCTGTGTGAAGGCTTATCTTGTTGCGCCCTGAGCTTATGTTTTCACTGATACCATTTTAGGTAGATACGATGTTTTGATCGCCTCTTATTGCAATGTTTCAGTGGCCAAAAAAACCCATAATTCTGAAGTTTCGTTGTTTGAGCTCGTTATGCAGTTTACTGATCAGATTAATCGATTTTATATTTTGATAGATCAGACTTTTATGAATGCAGCAATTCCAAATACCAGTATTTTTTAGGTTTTTTTATTGTGTTTTTTGCTGTTTTAGTTTTTTCATATTTTTAAAAACATTTTTTTTCACTTTTTACTGTATTTAATAGTGCTCTTAGGGGGCTTGAAGCTGCGATCGTTTGATCACTTGTGCTATACATAACAGTGCAAAAGCACTGCTATGTAAAGTGAAAATCACAATCTCCTATGAATGCCTGCTAAACGCTGGCTTTCACAGAAGGATCATAATGACAGGTACAGGAATCATCAGCAGACTCTTGGCTATGATGGCAACCCATCAGCGCCCCGCAATCATGTTACGGGCACACCGATGGGTAGGTGTGAAATGCCGCTGTCAGCAGCATTTAACCGTTTAACATCAAGGACAGACTGACATTCTGCAGGAGGTACAAGGATTGGACTGTAAAGGACTGGGGTAAAGTTGTTTCTTCGATTAAGCCCCCTTCCGACTGTTTGGGACAACTGAAAGCATGATTGGAGAAGAAAAGGTGAATGCTACCATGAGTCTTGTATGGTACCAACAGTACAGTATCTTGCGACCATTCATATGCAGTGTTGCTTTTAATTCATAGGAGGGCGCTCACTCACAATTGCCTATAAACACTGCCATGAACAAAGAGTGGTATCTAAACATTTTCCAAGACCAATTTCTTCCAATGATCCAGGAGAAATTTGGTGATGAACAAGGCTTTTTACAGTCTGACTGAGAACCATGTCACAAGGTAAAAGTGATAACTAAGTGGCTTGGTCAATAAAACCTTGAAATCTTGGATCCATGGTCAGCAAGCTCTCCTGATCTTAATCCCATTGAGAACATGTGATCAATCCTCAAAAAGCGGCCGGACAAAGAAAAGCACAGAAATTGCACTGATTAGGCAAGAACAGGTTGTCATCACTCCGGCATTTGGACCAGAAACTGATATCCAGATGCCAAGGTGAATTACAGAAATCTTGAAAAATAAGGTTCAACACTCTAAATATTGAGTCGTTACATCAAATGGATGTATTTGTCAATAAAAGTTTAAAAACTGAATAAATGCTTCTAATTGTACTTCAGTAACCATAGAAACATCCGACTCAAAGATCTAAAACTAATGAAGCAGCAAAATTTGTGAAAAACAAAATTTGTGTCAATGTCAAAACTTTTGACCACGAGTATACAAGTAGGATGACTAGTCCATAGGTTTCTTCGCATCCTGCTCCCAAAGGCTAACAGGTCTTCCCCTATGTTTTTGTGATTCAGCAAGTTGACAGGTTTTCCGGGCCAGACAACAACTTGGCAGCGACTGTATCATGCTGAATGCTAACAACATGTAATATACACACAGCTTGTCTGTTCGAATGGTCATCACGTAACTCACAAAGCTCTATTTCTATTACCCCCTCGCTTGTAATAGTAGATCCCAGCAGTAAGACCAGAGAGCAGGGTTGTGTGTCATATATGTCTCACACACAGAAAGCAAGGTTTGACATTCACTGTGGGCGTGTTCTTTTTTTTCCCCTGCATGGCACCTCCTGCATATGATTGGTCAACATAATGCCGAGGAAAAAGTCGATGCTCCAAGAGGTGAAGCTCTGCTAATGCCCCATTGCCTTTAGCATAAATTAGAATCTAATCTTTATGAGATAATATCTCCACAACAGAGATGAGAAATTAGAAAATAAAGACAACAGCTTTGCAGTCAATTTTCCATGATGTTATTATTATTATTTATTATTACAGCGCCATTTATTCCATGGCGCTTTACATGTGAAAAAGGGGTTATACATAGCAAAAACAATTACAATAAACTTGAAAAAAAACGCGATGGCGACTCGTACGGGAGAAGAGAGGACCCTGCCCGCAAGGGATGGGTGAGGATACAGTAGTTGAGGGTAGAGCTAGTCAGCGGTATGGTGGAGCGAGGGTTAATGCAGGTTGTACATTTGTCGGAAGAGGTGGGTCTTCAGGTTCCTTTTGAAGGTTTCCACGGTAGGCGAGAGTCTGATATGTTGGGGTAGAGAGTTCCAGAGTAGGGGGGATGCACGGGAGAAATCTTGTATGCGATTTTGGGAAGAGGAGATTAGAGGGGAGTAGAGAAGGAAATCTTGTGAGGATCGGAAGTTGCGCGCAGGTAAGTACCGGGAGACTAGGTCACAAATATATGGAAGAGACAGGTTGTGGATGGCTTTGTATTCCATGGTTAAGGTTTTGAACTGGAGCCTCTGGTCAATGGGGAGCCAGTGAAGGGATTGACAGAGAGGAGAGGCCAGGGAATAGCAGGGGGACAGGTGGATTTGTTGGGCAGGAGAGTTTAGGATAGATTGAAGGGGTGCGAGAGTGTTGGAAGGGAGGCCACAGAGCATGAAGTTGCAGTAGTCGAGGTGGGAGATTATGAGGGTGTGCACTAGTGTTTTTGCAGATTCTTATTTGAGGAATGTGCGGATCTGGGAAATATTTTTTAGTTGGAGTCAGCAGGAAGTGGAAAGGGCTTGGATATGTGGTTTGAAGGAGAGAGCAGAGTCCAGGGTTACCCCAAGGCAGCGAGCTTGCGTGATTGGAGAGAGTGGGCAGCTATTTACTTTGATAGATAGGTCAGATGGGGGGTTGAGATGGTGGAAAGATGATGAATTCTGTTTTATCCATGTTGCCATTTTAATATGCTAAAGCTGGTGAATGGTCCTCTTTAATAAAACAGACAAATAAGGAGAACTGACAGGCCTTCTTTAAAAATTTCTCGTACAGTTGTCAGGACTCATGCTCCAGGAGAGACAATGGTTACCAATTCTTACATGCACTCCCTGAGGGATCATCAGTCGGTATCGACAGTATATGAATATCACTCTTTGTGAACATCACTTACACCCTCAGTGTTTTCCCTTTGCATGTATATGAAAACAGACATTAGTATAAGAAAGGGCGAAAACAGGAAAACGACAAGGCCTAGTCAGTTGTGCTGAAGAGCATTAAAGTAATTATATGTATGGCTCCCTCATTCATCAATTTGTGTGACAGTCTCATTAAATGCAGACCTACATTTTATGTTTTGAATCCATTTAATAGGGTGTTTTGTAACAATAAAAATGTCTCTGTGCAGAGCATGAGCAGTAAACTATCAGCTTTATAATAGCAAACGTCTTTAAAATGAATCCATGCGTTGATGGGATACAGCAGATTCTATCAAATAGAAACAAGGTAGAGTCATATGCAATTTTAGAAATCCCCCAGAAATTGCACATTTCACCTAAATCAAATGTTCTTTTGCATTTAAACACGTCCATTAATAGTTAAAATTATTGTTTCATGAAACCACCCCATAAAATTTACATTGCACAATTTGCTGCAGCTATAATGAGCTTGTTCTACTATGTTTAATATAGGAACACCTTGAGCACTAACAAAAGCTGTTTACTTCCTCCTTTCTAATGAATAAAGCAAAATAAGCATATAAAATGTGCAGTTCTTTGAAAGTTCATGTAGCTAATAAAAGTAGATACATTAGAGATACATTCAATTAAGAGACTGAAAAAGTATCTTTGAGTGGAACAGACCCATTTGCAATAAGGCACTGTGCTTTGTAATATTAACGTTAAATTACACAAATATAACCACTGATTAATTGGCCAAAGTTCCATTCAATAAGCTGGAAATAGCCTAAAGGGTTGTCCGGGATCAACAAAACCTTGGTTGTATGCAGACAATGCCATAAAATAATATCGTAATGATGGTTTACCTAATTAATGCGCTGTCACTCCAGTGTACCTGCCTTGGTGCTCCTTGGTAGGAAGTTTACTTTTCTGCAGCTGTCATGCTCCATCTACCCATGTGGCTTCTGCCACCAACTAATGACCTCAGCAGTGATTCTTAGTTCAAGGGCACAAGAGCAAGACGTTGAGGCCAGTGACATGGAACGGCTTGGAGTACCAGGGCATCGGAGCTATTGCAATTAGAGGTTTTTTTTGGTTACAAAGCGACAACAATACTCACGCAGCTCAACCCATTGTGGCTTCTCTGTTGGCCAGCAAGAAAGCAACAAAGTACAGTGTAATTGCACATGCAAGGACAGCTATCTCTTGACTCAGGAGTCTTCGTCACAAGCAATTTTTTTTCCCACCTGAGTCAGATGGGCTTTCAACATGACAATTCACAATGAATGAAACAGTTTCTCTGCCCTGCTTAATTTCTTCTCACTACAAAAATATGCATTCACAACTCCATCTCATCCTTGGCTGTCCTGATTCTAGGTAGAGCACCTATCTGTCTCAGCCAAGACACAGAGGTTATGGTGCAAATAAAATATATATATTCTCCAATGCAATATACTTGCACACCTGCATTTATGAATATCATAACAGGGTGCCCACATTATTATTATTATTATTTATTTGACTTATATAGCGGCATTAATTCCACAGCTCTTTACAGACATTATCATCACTATCCCCATTGGGGCTCACAATCTACATTCCCTATCAGTATACCGTATCTTTGGAGTGTGGGAGGAAACCGGAGAACCCGGAGGAAACTCATGCAAACACGGGGAGAACATACAAACTCCTTGCAGATGCTGTCCTTGTTGGGGTTTGAACCCAGGACCCAAGCGCTGCAGGGCTGCAGTGCTAACCACTGAGCCACCAAGCTGCCCGGCCCTGAATATGAAAAACCTCAACATCATGAATCTAACCGGAAGGATATCATCTCAATTGTCGTCCAGTTCTACCACCTGTCTAACAAACCAATCACCACAATGTCTAAAAGTCATATGCAAAAAAACATTATAGGTCTGATTCGGCAAATTTTGTGACATTTTAGCTGAACATGTCGCTTTTTGCACAGAAAAAGAAGATGCAAAATGCCGCAAAAAAGTTTAAGAAAAAAAAGAGCATTTATGATTTTGCCCAAAATTTATGAACCACCTGTCATTTTAAAGAATTTGGCGCCAAAAAAAAGTCAAAAATACCACAAGACAAAAAAAGAAAAGTGACTACAAAAAAATGCAAATGATGAATTGGGCGGGCACTATAAATGATCAAAATGACAAACACATTACAATAAACTAAACTGTACAACACTCTCACGCACAGTATTTCCCTTGGAGCATAACCTTACAATATACCGAAGGTGCAGCCAAAGTGCACAAGGCAGTATAAAATCGACCGAAGATGATATAAAGACAGGAGTAATAACAAATTACAAGACAGTTAAGTTTAATAATATTGGTAGCTTGAGTAAGCTCCACTCAATGAGTCAATCCAAATATCATAGAACTAAAAAATGCCTGAACGCTCTAAAACGTAAGCTCTACTGAGTTCTGCATTAAAAACAATAAAGCCACAATTAGACAACCATGTGTCCATACCCACCGTACCAAGTAGGTGTGTAGAATTGCATTTACAAAACCAGTAGCCTCTTGGGTCTCCACAATGTAAGATAAAAACACTAGACATCAAATCCCATGCATTTCCAAAAAACACAGTAATTACTTAAGGGTACTTAAACTACAGTAACAGTCCTAAACATTGTCATAAATTTGGTTAATCCGAAAAAAAAAAATTGGGTCTGTCTTACCTCTCCTGTCATACTGTTATCAGGTAGGAATCCAGTTTGTGTCAAAAGGGGTCCATGATGGATGGTACTCCAAATGTAGGTTGGCTCCTTTCCCTAAATGTTCAAACAGGAGGAGCCTGCTATTTCCTATGTCCTAACCTCAGTGACCACGTACTTGTGAGGGGGTTTTTACCAAGCCCTTATAGAGAAACAATATGGAAAACAAAGGGAGTTATAACCCAAAAAAGATGAGCCGCACGGAAAACAGCCAAGTCTCTGTTTACCCGTGGAGAATGGAGGAGAAGGATTTGAGACATAGTGACTTCTCACACGTAGATCCTTAATATTTTTGCTTCTCCTCGCTGTAAGCAGTGGTCTCTCTGGTAGGAACTTGCGAATATTAGGATCAGTTTTCAGCACAGACCAATGTTTGCCCAAAATGTTACAAATATCCTTCCATCGATTGTTGAACGTAGATATAAACCTAATGGGTGGGCTACTCATAGGGCCCTGCTTTTGTCTATTCTTGCAACCTGACAGAAGTTGGTCACGATTACTATTTTTGGCCCTATTGTATCCCCTCTTGATACTATGTTTACTGTAACCCCTGGCCATAAAGCGTTCGTTCAAGTCTTGAGATTGTTTTTCAAATAATTCTGGCGTGGAACAAATTCTTCTCACGCGCAGGAATTGGCCTATAGGGATGGCCTGTCTAGTGGAGGACATATGGGCAGAGGTGGCATGCAAAAGTGCATTGACTGAGGTCTCCTTCCGGAAGACATCAGTCTGGATGTTATCGTCTGTTTGTACTGAGATCTTTATATCTAAGAAGTCAATCTGTCGCCTATCCGACTTATGAGTAAGTTTAATGTTATAGCGGTTTTTGTTCAATTCAGCCATGAAAACCTGTAGATCATTGGCAGATCCCTGCCAAATGATGAACAGGTCATCAATATAGCGATACCAGCACTGCGCCTGGGAGGCAGCACACACCATCCGTGAAAACCTCCCTCTCCCAATACCCTAGAAAGAGGTTTGCGTACGATGGCGCGCACGCAGCACCCATCGCAGTGCCGCGTGTTTGTAGAAAAAAAACTATCTTTGAAAGTAAAGTAATTATGCGTCAAAATGAACTCCAAGAGTTCCAAAATCAAATGACACATAGATACATCCAAGTTACTCATAGTAAGATAGAACTTGGCCGCCTCCAGACCCTGCTGATGTTAAATGCACGTATAAAGGGATTCCACGTCTGCTGTTACCAACAGCATGTCAGGTTCCAAAGTGAGTCCATCCAATTTACTCAGGACGTCCGTAAGTTTACGTTTATTAAATGACTTCTTCTTATAAGACGTGAAGTGCTTATTGGACCCCAATCTCTCAGTTAAGGTGGAACTCACACTTGAGTTTAACGGGAGGCCATCTTCTACCGAGGATATAGATGAGAAGGAACCAGAACGAGTATGTGTTTTTCTTCCTGTGCTTTTGCCTTTCCATTTATACACATGATTCCTTTTAAAATCTGTGCAGTCCCTCTGATATTTCTTAGTTTTTATTGTTACAATCTCCTTTTCCCACTTCCGAAAGTCATTATCCATGTCAACATTTAATTTGGACATGTCATCAGGAGAAAGATGCGTGCTCAGATGTTCATGAATTAAAGTGATTTCCGTCTCAATTTCCCCAAGGGTTGCCTCATTAGAGTGTGTGAGTAAATTCATAAAACCCCTAGAGCAAGTAGAGGATAAGTCTTCCCACTGTTGTTTAAATACATCATCTGAGACCACAAACGAAAGAAATACCTGTACACGTAAACCTCTCGGTATCAGACCCTTGACCAGATACCGCTCCAGAAACAACTTATTCCACCACAATTTAGTTTTCTTACTGAGTAGCTCTCTCATTTTGACAATCATGTCATCCACCTCCCTGGTATTGCAGTTAAAACCCACATTTGCGTCATCACCAAAGACTTGATCAAGTCACGTTTTTTCACGTGCTCGAAGGTTCATTTGTTCCAACGAAAAAGCTGTGAAAATACACAGTAAGACAATAATAAAGAATAGGATGGAACTATTTAAATAGGTATAGACCATAATGACAAAAAGGGTCCTCCCAAACTAGGTATGAGAAACAATATGGAAAACAAAGGGAGTTATAACCCAAAAAACAGTCAGAACAAAAGTAATAAATATAAAACATAATAACATTTATTAAATCGGTTAAAAAACAAAATTAGTTGATATTACAATGGTAAGGGGTGAATGATAAGAAGACACAAATGTGTGACAGTTTTGGAACTACTATATAATAAAGTATATTGTTTGCACATAGAGTGTCTAAACGCCTAGTCCCACCATGACTGCGATACGGATGGCCTCAAAGTGAGGGGCATCGATCGCATTCATGGGGGTGCCAAAGGTGGGGATCTTAAAAAACTATTGGCCCAACTTGAGTGTTGGTGGATAGTAAAATTAGGTACTATGAGTCCGTCTGGTTTGAATGAAAAATTAACTTTTTCACCATTTTTATGAATTTGTCCCCCATGCAAAATTTGAAATAATTCCTTCCCCTTTTCCTTTTTCCTTCTTCCACCCTTCCTACCCTCCTCCTTTTTTACTTTTTCTTTCCTTTTCTCGTTCCCCCCCCCTTTTTTCCTTTTCTCTTTTCCACCCCCTCCCCCCCACACACACTTTTTTAATAGTTTTTTACTGGTTCTTGAGATTTGCCACCCTGGTATTGTTTTTTAGTTAATGAATTTTGTATGTTCTGTGTTTATTTTATTTTACTTAGAAGTTTCCCCCTTTTTTATGTCGTCTGCCATCAATTCCGCCTCCTTGGGTCTGATTCTCCTATGTTTATCATGGAAAAGCAATTACAGTACCATCTCCGGCAGCATTCCACTTCTTAGGAATAGATATCATGTGCATGCTGTACATTAATTTGTGTTTATCATATTTATTAAATGTATATTTTTTTGGCATTCACATCTTTGCTGTATATATTGTACTGTACTTAGCATACATACTGTCATGGAGTCCTTTAGTATAATGGGTTCCAGAATAATGTATTATATATCTACAAATCTCATCAGACACATTGTACCTTTATATGCGATATCACCAGGGCGTGCATGCGCGTGGTGCTCTCTATACGTCCCGCCCCCAATGGCATCAGTACGGCGCGGTGCATGTCATTGACATAGAATCATAGAATCATAGAATGGTACAGTTGGAAGGGACCTCCTGGGTCATCTGGTCCAACCCCCTGCTCAAAGCAGGATTCACTAAATCATCTCAGACAGATGTCTGTCCAGCCTCTGTTTGAAGACGTCCATTGAAGGGGAACTCACCACCTCTCGTGGCAGCCTGTTCCACTCATTAATCACCCTAACTGTCAAAAAGTTTTTTCTAATATCTAATCTGTGTCTCCTCCCATTTAGTTTCATCCCATTGCTTCTAGTCTTTCCTTGTGCAAATGAGAATAAAGATGATCCTTCTACAATGTGACAGCCCTTGACATATTTGTAGACAGCTATTAAGTCTCCTCTCAGTCTTCTTTTTTGCAAGCTAAACATTCCCAAATCCTGCAACCGTTCCTCATAGGACATGGTTTGCAGACCAGTCACCATTCTGGTCGCTCTTCTCTGAACTTGCTCCAGTTTGTCTATGTCTTTTTTAAAATGTGGTGCCCAAAACTGTACACAGTATTCCAGATGAGGTCTGACCAAAGAGGAGTAAAGACCGATAATGACTTCACGTGATCTAGACTGTATGCTTCTGTTAATACATCCCAGAATTGTATTTGCCTTTTTTGCTGCTGCATCACACTGTTGACTCATGTTCAGTCTATGATCTATTAGTATACCTAAGTCTTTTTCACATGTACTGTTGCTTAGCTCTATTCCTCCCATTCTGTATATGCTTTTTTCATTTTTATTGCCCAGATGTAGTACTTTGCATTTTTCCCTGTTAAAAACCATTCTGTTGGTTGCTGCCCACTGCTCCAGTTTATTTAGGTCTTTTTGAATCCTCTCTCTCTCTTCTCTAGTATTAGCTATCCCTCCTAGCTTTGTGTCATCAGCAAATTTAATCAGTTTACCCTCAATTCCTTCATCTAAATCATTGATAAAGATGTTGAACAATACAGGTCCCAGGACGGAGCCCTGTGGTACCCCACTTGAGACATTCATCCAGCTGGATGTGAAGCCATTTACAACCACCCTTTGAGTCCGATCACTAAGCCAGTTATGAATCCACCTAACAGTTGCCTGGTCCATTGCATACTTGGTCATTTTTTCAATAAGGATGGTGTGAGATACTTTGTCAAATGCTTTGCTGAAGTCAAGATATACTATATCTATAGCATTTCCCTGATCCACCCAGTCAGTGATTCTGTCATAGAAGGAAATTAAGTTAGTCTGACATGACTTGTTAGTTACAAACCCATGCTGACTCTGGTTAATCACTTCATTCTTATCCATGTACTTACATACATGTTGTTTAATAATTTGTTCAAAGATCTTTCCTGGTATAGAAGTCAGACTCACCGGCCTATAGTTCCCTGGGTCCACCTTCTTCCCCTTTTTGAAGATAGGAACATCATAAGAAGTATTCTCCGTGACACGCACCGCTCACGTGATCTGCCGAACGGGACGGAAGTGACGTTGGAGACTCCGCCCCCATGCGCCGTGTTAGTGATTGGTATCGCACGTATTTTTCTGGCGGCATATATAAAAACCTACTAAGCATATAGAACACACAGGCCCCCCCAACAAAGCCTACGCAAAACGCGCGTAGGGGCTCCTGTTCCTTTGACTAAACTGGCACTGCAGCACTTTATGGGTGAGTTTACTGACTTTTTATGCCACTGTGGCTTTTTTGGACACATTGCCATTCTGGCTAGCATTGGGGTTTCATTCATATGCATTGCTGTAGGGACCTTATCATTGGCTCTACATATACATTTAGACTACTCTTTATAGGTGGAACACATCCCCCTTTGATCCCCCTAGGCATTTAGACACCCTATGTGCAAACAATATACTTTATTATATAGTAGTTCCAAAACTGTCACACATTTGTGTCTTCTTATCATTCACCCCTTACCATTGTAATATCAACTAATTTTGTTTTTTAACCGATTTAATAAATGTTATTATGTTTTATATTTATTACTTTTGTTCTGACTGTTTTTTGGGTTATAACTCCCTTTGTTTTCCGTATTGTTTCTCATACCTAGTTTGGGAGGACCCTTTTTGTCATTATGGTCTATACCTATTTAAATAGTTCCATCCTATTCTTTATTCAAGCCCTTATAGTGCAGTAAGCAGTCTCATCATGTCATGTTTCTGTCCATGTGACAGACTCATCAGGTGACTTAAAAAAGGCATTGGGTCATAAGAAAAGTCAGAAGGTAAGATGGTCCCATGTACAACTGGATAGCATAACAACTAGGAAAAATAAAAGTTAGTGGGCATACTAAACTCAAAAGTGCAAATGGTCTGATGCTATGCTCTTGCAGATAACAATGAGAATAGCAAAGCCAAGTAAAAAGATGCCAGTGGGCAAGACAAATTAGCCAGCCAATGAAAACACAATACTGGTTTTGTAGGTCAACTCTACACACCACCTCAGTACTATGGGTATGGATACGTCTTTGTCTGCCTAAGGCCAAATTCTAACATCCGTGAAACATGGTATGTGTAAGGATCGTTATGTGTGGCTTGGCCATGGGATTCCTAAGCAAAACTTAACATATGCCTGGCTATTGGCGGAACAAATATGGCTATTGAGTTCTGGTCGGAAGCCCAGCGGCCACTCCATACATCATGGTCCATACAGTGACCATATTTCACAAATGTCTAACTTCAGCCTAATTGAGGCAATATTTGTTTTTAAGTACAGGTTAAGTTTTAGAGCGTCCAGTCACTTTTTCGAGTATAGATTTAATGCCAAAACCCCTGTCTATGAATATCCAAGTGTACGAAAGATTAAAAAAAAGAAAACATAACACTGGCTTATTAGTAATTATTTAGTTGTTATCTATGGGGGCATTTATCGGTGGAAAGCTAAATGTAAAATATTAGCTGAACTCTGCATGACAACAACAAAAATGGGTCCATCATAACTAAAAAGACAATTCTAAGTGAATGCAATTTAATTCAAAACTAATGTTTTAGTTTATAACGGATTTAATTTTCATACAAAAGACATGACCTCAAATTACCATTTTATCTGAAGATCTAAATGACTCCAGCATTTTGCTATAAAGTATAGTAATTATGATAAGTGACCCAGCTAAGGAGAAATAAAATGACAAAAACACAAAGCTTTTTTGTATCATAAGCCACCAAAAATAATCATTATAGGTCAAAGAAGCAGAGCAAATTGCTTAAATGGAAGGTAGATTGACAGGATCTGTGTGCACGTTAATGTGATTAATTATCTTTTCATGAAATGTTTGCTTACTTTTTAACAGCTGCTCCATTACTCTGGATGAGAGCCACAATAGCTGTAAAATAACTCATTTTGCAAATAAACAAAAACAATTGATCGTTTTTTAATATGAGAAATGATACTGCAATCTGTAGAGCAGGCACTTGTACTCTGATGATTGGTTTGTGACATCCAGCTCTCACCCATAGTTAGAAATGCTGATTAATTGCTCTCCATATTCTCATATGAGTCAGAGTTAAATGGGTCACATTGTTCCTTTCTTTGCCTGCTGCTTGAAGTCAAAGGAATAATAAACATCATCTAAGAAACATCAGAAAAGATAAACTGTTTCTTAATGATTCTACATTTAAAAATTTAAACTGTACATCACAACGATAAAAAAGTTCAACAACTTTTCTAAAACTTTGATTTGCTCTTCTTGATCCTGAACTTAAAGAGGTTGTCCACTATTTTTACATTAATGATCTATCCGCAGGATAGGTCATCAATAGCTGAACGGTCAGGGTCCGACACCTGGCACAACCACCAATCAGCTGTTATCGGTGTCAGCGGCATGGATCGCCAGCAGAAAGTACTCACTTGCAGAGCTGCTCCATCTACTTGTAGTGGCCGCCGCAGGGTACTGTAGCATCGGCGTCTCTGCCTCGTTCCGGGCAGAGACGCCATTCCCCTCACCGCCGCGGTCCTGGTCCAGCGTCTTCTAGCTCCCCTGCTGCTGTGGCGCGCAGCTTCCAGGGCACTGTGCTTAGGGCGCGCACACGCGCTCCCTCCCTCTTAAAGGGGCTGCGCGCACCATCCTAAAGAGTCCCCGGCCAATGGCCAGAAGACTTCTCCTATATAAGTCACCTCCTCCAATATGGAGGTGCCTGTGCAAGGTTGTTGTTCCGTGTACTAACACTTGTTTCAGCCCTCAGGTCCCGCTGCCTGTCAGTCCTGCCCGCCAGTCTGTCTACAGTCCAGCCCGCCAGTCTGTCTAATAGTTCAGCCCGCCAGTCTGCCACAGCCTGCCTGCCGTGCTCATCCGCTGTACCGAACAGCTCCTGTCATCTGACCCGTGGGAGTCGCCTGCTCTCACACAAGGTCGGTCCCAGAGTGGCACCTGGTTCACCAGCCCGGTCCCTCCCTGGTTCAAGGAGTCGACTAAGCCGCCGTGTGACCTGGGTCAGGCCATGTAGGCACTTAGTCACACCCTTCTGGTCCCTCCTTGCACCGAAGCACAAAGGTTCCACCACCCGGACCCGTAACAGGTACTACACACCAGCATACTATTAATTTGAATAGGATAGGTCATCAAAAAGTAAAAGTAGTGGACAACCTCTTTAATGAATTGGGAACACAAATTTGTATTTACATTTCAGTTGGTTCTTAATGGCGTTAATCAACAGTTTACAGACACACCTCCCAGTTAAAACTGACCATAGATGAGGAATAGACATTGGCAAATGGGCATGTTGTCTCTATGTAGGAGGGAGACATAGGTGAATGCCAAAACACTCCTGGACCTGCTTCTATTAGAGGGGTAAAATAGAAATTGGACATGTTTAAGCCCTAGTGTTTGATATTGGGCACTGAGGGAAAGTAAGGTGACCTCAACAAAAATATATCTTCAGAGGGTCTCATCTAAATTATTATCTCCATACATATACCCATATCCCCATCCCTATATACAGTCCTGGTTTATCCTGACTCCCCTGCTGAATTGGGAGGGGACAATAAAAATGCAGAGTACGTTATGTTCTTCAATTCACCTCTTAGGTCACAAGAAAGAACACTGTTGCCTCCACAGTTGCCAACTAGGTGAGCTAATCAGCTTTGGCACTTTGTCTATAGTCATCCCTTGCCTATCTCTGCTTGGAAAGAGGTTAGCTACATCTTCTCTTTTTTACTTTATTTACAAAGCTTAGGTCTTTTCTGCATATTACTACTGCTTTGGCCTTTATTCGGTATGAAAAACCCAAGAAATGAGCCGGAACATAAGTTGGAATACATGTCTAGGAGCACGTTTGCACTGGGTACTTAGTTAACACTATTTTGATCAAAAAAGCATTAAAGCCACCCCACAGCGACAAGGTGTACCCAATTGGCACAGTCCTATCCTGTCTCTAGTATTAAAACCTCACCTTGTGTTAGCCAATCTTATTATCGATAAGAGCAGAGCAGGATGTAGGCCCAACTGTTCAAACAGCTGCCTATGGGAATCTATATACTGTAGATAAAATGCCTAACTCAAAAAGGGGGAGCCATGCTCCTGTTTATACAGAGTGCTCAAGTTTTTTGTACTAGGTATAAATAGGGGCGTGTCTCCCCTTTTTTGAGCTAGGCATTTCATCTATATATCTTCCCATGGGCAGGTGTCTGAACAGTCGGGCCTGCACCCTGCTCTGCCCTTATCTACATTGAGGTCGCCTGGCACAAGGTGAGGTTTTATTACTAGAGATAGGATAGGACTGTCCTGTTTGGGTACACCTTGTCAGAGTGGGATGGTTTTTAGACTTTTTTGATCAAAATAGTGTTAACTAAGTACCATATGTTATTTACATGTACTATTACTATTTATTTATTAATTTACTTACTATTGGGTATATGCTTATTTTGTTTCTTGGGTTTAGTATTGGATGTGCTCAAAGACATGTGTAAGGTGTATTTGTGATAAACCACAAACATTATATGAATTAGACAACTCACATTTAGCATATCATGACTATTACCACCATAAAAAATACAAAACTATCATATATAGTTTAATGAGGATATCATAAAGTTTATTAATTACAAAAAACACTCACAAACAGAGACCCTATAAAATTGCTCTTAAAAAAAAAAAACAATTTAAAACCAATTTAAAATAAATGCACATTTCGCGTTCAGCTTCATCAGGGGGTACTGAGGCAGTGTAAAAGCTGGACATATATAGTGGAGAACATATAGCCGGGATGAAGGGATGCTGGCCATGGGGAGCGACGTGCGATGGGTGGAATACACATGCCCACAATCATGGATTGTTTACAGGTGATCCATCTAAACATGCGTTTATTTTAAATTGGGGGTTTTTAGGGGCACTTTTATAGGGTCTTTTATTGTGAGTGTGTTTTTGTAATTAATAAACTTTATGATATCTTCATTAAACTATATATAATAGTTTTGTATTTTTTATGGTGGTAATAGTCATGATAAGTTAAAATCTATGGTACCTCCATGATTTATAATCAATAACTATATTTAAGTTGAGTCTATATATACTTTTTTGTATTTAGCAGTCTACAGGGGATGAAGTTCACCTAATTCTGAGTGCAGCAACATATACCAAGAGGTACAAACACACACTGGTATGCCATGTAAATCATGATACTCGTCACATGTGACAAAACGTTTTGGGAGATGACACCCCCTTTCTCATGCATGATGAATGTGCACTATCATGTTTTTAATTAATTAAAATAAATAGAGATTATTTCAGCTCTTCATGGATGCTGGAGAACTCCACTTTTCTATGTTTGGTCTTACCTACTGTCTTGCCAACATAATCTTTTCTACTGTCCAGGAAAGGAAACATCTCTATCATAACTCTTCTTTCAGCTATAGGTACCAAAAAGCAAGATGTACCCTCCAGACGGTACATGGTTCTTTGCTAGGCTATTCCAGTACTGTCTAAGATGGTTCTTTCAAACATATATTCTGAAATTCCCTGAAGTAGACATGGGTGAATTTATTTGAGTGGAACTGATATATACTTGAATTATACAAAATGAAGATAGCACTCTGTAGCACTATATTACGCAAAAATAAAATATATGAAATTGGAATTGCATTACTGCTCTAGAAAATAGGAAAAAAAATAAGTTGTATATGGAGATGGGTACTCTTAGTATGCACCTGTTCACACCTGTTCTCTGTTTGCAACTGACGGTCAGTCTTTTGATATTTTTATACATTAGCTCTCTGACCGAGCACTCCATCCATCAGTCTCTGGCAGTTTTAATCACAGCAGGATCCTACCTACCCATATAAATGTAGGCTATGAGCCCAAGAGAGGAATCACACTAGATAGGTTCCCAGCAAAGAGGATCACCTTGTCATGGCTGCTTGGCATTGTCACAGGTGTGTCAGAAGTGACAGACAGTCGCCCTGCAGTTGGTTGCAGGAGATCTTTGTTTGGCATTACAGACACCTTCTTAAAAGCTGTCTCTCTAGGACCCAGCGGCTACCTTCCTCTTACTAATTAACATCCTGGCCTGGGTGTATAAATACCTGCTATTTGCTAGAGAGAGCTGCCGGCGATACTCACATGACCCCTTGTGAAGGCTTGGAGCTAGTGCAGTACTTCTTCCTCTCTGGTGGACGTGTGTTCATCTCTCTGAAATCGACTAAAGCTAAGCTATCTTCCCTTGTTTGTTCCCCCTTGTTGTCTTTAGTTGTCAGTGGGGATCGACGAGCGCTCATCCCCTCCCTTCCCTAGCCAGGGCCAAATGTCAGGGAAAGACATGGTGAGGTTCCTGTGCGGCGATTGGTGTGGAACCAATATAGGGATGTTAGGGGAGACAGGGTGATATAGGTCAGCTTAGGAGGTCTCCACAACCCCCTTTCCCTAGAGTCTGGGCCCTTCCCCCTTCCCATCGTGTTGCACTTAGTCTTTCCTACACCTTACGTGACAGACATGCAAGAATTGACCAATTTATGCAATAAGTATCTTAGTTTTTCCCTATTTTCTAGAACAGTAATGCAATTCCAATTTCATATATTTCATGCTTACATGCTATAGCATTACAGAGTGCAACTTTTATTTATTAGTTAAATATGGAGATGGCTACTCTTAGTATGCACCAGTCCACACCTATTCTCTGGAAGTGATGGTTCCTTATTTAGTGATGCCATTGCCCTTCCAAGCTTCTCTAGACTAAAGTATACTGCCTTTGCAAGATTGATGCCCAGTATTTTTTGCAATATGCTTCATATTGCTTTCTAAGAAAATTTACTTTTTTCCCAAAATCCCTGCAAACCATCAATTACATTGATTGGATAAAGGCAAAATAAGTTTAATCCTAATTTCAGTTGAAAAATACTTTACTTTGACTTAGAAAGATGAAAATGAAACAAAATGAAACTCTGACTTGTGTAGGCTAGAATGGATTAACAAAACAAGGCATTAGCTAATTAGCTCTTAAAAGTATAATGGATCGTAAATAGTTATTTGTATATTGTAATGTAAGCCTTTTATTGAAATATATATCCTTTCCATGCACACACCAAAATGTGAAATCCAATTTTAGGGCCGGCCTAGAACATAAATCACAAATAAGGAGAAGCACAAAAAAAATTGGCGCGTTCACCTCTAAAACTGCATTCACACATTTTTATCAAACAGCACTTGGACCAATTGAGTAATGGGCAATTCTGATCCTCTAAATCATATCAGAATATAACCTACTCTGAGTCTCACAGATCTCATTCTTGGATCCGTCATTTTAACATTCCTTTAAATGGGTCCGTGTACTGTCTGAGAAAAAAATAAATGGCATACGAACACTTCACATGAATGTGAAACTAGAGAAAGTTGCTAGTTGTGACAATCAACCTGATGCTCCTGCAAACTTTATAAAAAAACAAGAAATTTGGAGTTTAGGGCTGGAAACACAGTGAAAACTATTCCTGGCCTGAGGTGTGATTTTCTTATCATGCCACCTTTGAGTCCAGTAATTGTCTGCCATTGTCAAAAATTAAGGATGGCATATCATCTAACGGGCCTGTTCAATGAGTGTAGAATAGTAGCGCTGCATGGAATAGCAGTGATTAAAACAATGAGAATGTAATGTTTTACATCAGAGTCTGTGGCTATTTACATGGGTTGTTTCGTGAAACAACAGGAAGTTAAAGTCTAAACTTGCTCCTGTGGCCAGTGTGAAAATTTTAATATTTATTATTTTTAATGAACATTCTGAAATGGGAAAAAAAACATTGCGAAATAACGCCCCAAAAAACTGATTTAAACAATAGGTATTTTTTTGAAGAAAGCTTAAAGGGGTTGTCCACTACTTTTACATTGATGCCCTATCCTATTGAATAGGAGGCGGATGTGCAGTACACTGCGGCGGCCACTACCACTTGATGGCGGAGCCCCGCAGGTGAGCACTTCCGGCCGGCAGCCGCCGGCACCGATAACATCTGATCGGCGGGGGGTGCCGCGTGCGGGACCGTGGCCGATCATACATTGATACCCTATCCTACGGATAGGGCATCAGTGTAAAAGTAGTGGACAACTTCTTTAATTTTAAAAATATTGTTAGGCTCACTATCAACTTATGATATAAGGAACAATTGTTTAAATGACTATCCAGCTTTGTCACATAAGGAGCTTAATGGCCAGCTAGATGGCATCTGTAATCAAGCTCAAAATTATGATATATTCCTTTACTACATAGTACTTTGTGTAATACTGTATATATAACTCAAAAATCCAAGGGAACCTCTCTGCATCTACCAGTACATTTATTTTTCAATCATTTTATTCCTTTCCAGGCAGACTAGGCAAAGACATCCTGCTCTTTAGTGCTGAGATAATCTCAAACAAAGGGGCAGAAGTCAAATGTTTCATCCTAGGTAACTACCCTATATGACTGTAAAGCTAGCAGTGAAAAAATATATTTGGGAGGACTTTCCTAGGCTAGTTATGTTGCTTTGAAAGCATTTGGAGGCAAATGAAATGTACCAGTAGACCCAATGTAGTAATAGTGTCACAATAATGTATACAAACAACCTGTTCTGCATCAAACTATGATTTGTGCATGTGTGGAGAAGACTGCGAAGTGGAGCTCTCTCCACATCTGTGTATAACAGAAGAGGCCAGATATGAGCCTTGATGGACGCTGTTAACCATTTAAATGCTGCTGTTAATCTCTAACATCATTTAAATGGAACATGATTGCACACACTAACTCACATTAGCCCCCCGTGGTGTGATCGCAGGGGGCCAATAGGTTACAATGGCAGCCAGGGGTCTGCTGAAGGCCCCTTTTGCTGACATCTTGGTACTCTTGTAAAGCTCTGCCAACAACTGAGCTTCATAGAAGACCTCGATATAAGTATAAAGCTAGAATCCATAGCCTGTTCCATCTGTAGGTAAATAGTTCAAAGCTTTATCATTTATATTCTAAGTACATGATTTAATTCACAAAAAATATATAGCTATTTCTCCAATTTACTGAACATCATGAAAATCTGGTAAATTATAGCAGCTGTTAAGGCAAGCAAATTGTACCATGTTTTCTTCAAGTTCTGAATTATTTTTAAACTCCCAGGTACCCTTATGAAATAGCAGCACTATACTGGAAGTATACGCCATCATATGAAACATTTTAATGCAGAGATTAGGTAGGAAAAGCACAGCAGGCTAAATTGCTGGTTTCCACCTTTCTTACACAGTACACTTGAAAACTGGTTTATTTTTTAAGGGTATGATTTCTGAAATTTTACATATTCCAGACATTCCATCGTCAGCTTCTCCTGGCAAATCTTTAGACCTAACAATAACCTTATGTATATGGGGCCAAAAACAGCAGAACGGCCGGGACGTTGAAAGAAGATTTGAAACTTTGCCTTACACATACAAGCTGGCAACAGAATCTGGGCATTATGCACATGGGTACCACTAAACAAGGAGCCTTTCAACATTTTGACATTAGATTTATCTCATTTTAAGATTAGATAAATCTGCACCTCAGACCTTCTGAATAAAAATGAAATGCATTTTTAAGCTTATTTTGGTTAGTCGGTTATGGAAACATTTTCAGTAAAGTGAATTTTTTTTACCAAGTAAGTGTGCCTTGAATATACAATGATCAGCCATAGTATTAACCCTGTAATGACTATCTCTATATGGAGTAGGATCAGACATTTTTACAGTCCACTTTGTAAAGCGTGGGTGGCAGTTGCTTTACAATACAAAGTGATGTGACGGGTTCCAGCGGCTATTAAAAAAATCTAAGATGGTTGTTGTCAGTTCCAAGCCCATTGATCCCCAAAGTGACGAGATCGTTGGGTGCTGATGGATTCCAATGCCAGGGATCTTCTGAGGGCCTTTGTGTCAGCCATGGTATTATTTCTATGAAGGACAACCCATGGTTGGACTTCATAGGAGATTAGTAATTTTACAATACACTGTAATACCACAGTATTTCAGTATATTGTATAGGCAATCAAGCGATCGCAGGTTCAAGTGCCTTACGTGTGTTTTTTTTCTGAAGAATTCCTTGCAGCCTTTTATTTAGACAATGCTTAGTTTGGAGAGGTTTCCTTCAGGATCTACTTTACAGAAGAGACATGGACATTCTTTTTTTCAACCAGGCATTTTTCAAAATCTTTTCAGGGTAAAAAAGCTTAAAATAAACTCCTTGTATGATCAGCAAAATGAATTTCCCATAGTAATAAATTGGAAGAGTTTTCTGAGATTATTTGAAGTAGTATTTGGGAAAGATTTTTGAGAGGACAGCCTTAATAAATGTGCACATGGCATACTGCTATCGTTTTTGAAGCAGAAGAGACTTCAGGAAAATGGCTGAAGTGTTTTCTTTGTCGTCTTTTTTATTGGTTTTACAGCAGCATTGCCATCAGCATCTTTTTTTTTTACATTTTATATGTAAAATAATGGTGGCTTACAAGAGAAAGCATGGTCAATTCACTTCTTTTAGTAGAAAGCAGAAATTGAAGCAGAAATTGAGTGGAATCTCACTAAGGCTATGTGCACATGGTGTCTTTTAGATGCCAACGCAGCTGCCGAGTTTTCCCAGTCGAAGCCACTTCATGAAAATGCAGCTGGCGTTTTGCTTTTGTTCTCGCAGATACTCCTTTGATGGTGTCTTTTGCTGTATACTGTCAAGTATAGTTTGTGGGAGGCTTCCTTGCAGAAACCACCCAAAGAATGATCACATCATTTCTTTTAACCGATTATTGTTTCCTAAACCTGAAGCATTTAAAAGAATTGACATAAAAGGGAACACGTGCTCAGCAATATTGCTGTGCATTATACTCATTTTATTAGGCGCTTTTGCGATGCTTTTCAGGCCAATTCCCCTAGGGATCTACCTGAAAAAGATGTCATGTGCACATGTCCTCCTAACAGAACACAAAAACTTGGATTTTCTGCTCCGTTTCTTCTTCAAAAGCATAGCAAAAAGTCTCTGTGTGCACATGTACTTTAGATGCAGTGACACAGAAACACAGAGCAGCCAATACAGGGTTAATAAACAGGAGAGGTTTATAATAACAAGGTCAATCTCCACGCAGGGAGTAACAGGGGAAAATATGGGGAAAAACAAGGGAAATAGCAGGTAGAAGTCTATAACTGACAGTTCACAGTTTAACTAGATGTAGCAGAGTCAAACCGGTTGTAATCAACAGTTTTTACACTTAGCTGACTTTTATCCTCCACAAGGCAGTTGCCAGCTGATGCTGGTGACGCTTTCTTCAGGCTTCTCTGCCCAAACAATGCTCCATCTTCTGGCGGCAGCGGGCGGTCTCCGGTTTTACCCGCGGAACCCCTAGTCCATAACAGTGCACCTCACGTGCTCGGCTCCACGGACCCTGCATCTCTCTCCCTCTAGTCGGCTTAACTCCTCCGGTCCACTGCACTCGGATCTTGCTCCCAGTACTGGAGCCAGGAGCCTGGACCCTCTCACACTGCTCTCCTGAGCAGAACTCTCTTGCAGCTTTCCCGCGCAAAAGTCCTCGTCTTCCCCCTCTCTCTAGCCACGCCACCAGTTTCCCGGTCACCTGACCTCCCAGCTCTCACTCTGGACACGCCCCCAGCTTCCCAGTCACTTGACTTCTGTGCTCGCAGTCTGTCTTCCCCCTGCAACCAGAGGTACGGCCCCGGCAGCTCCGGATCCCTTGCTCTGAAAGTACTTACACCCCGGTCTTCCCCCTTACACACATACCCTCAATGTATGTGCACACAGCCTCTTTTAGATGCCGGCAAAGCTGTCGAGTTTTCCCATTTGAAGTTGATAATCTGCATTTTTCTGCGACAGATTTGCCGACATTCTTGTGTGGCTCTGCCAGCGGGGGCAGCTTTTACATTGTACTGTTAAGTATAGAGAGTGGGCTGTTTCCTGGAGGAAGCCACCCGAAGAATTTGCATGTCACTTCTTTTAATCATTTTGAGTTTCTGAACCCTGAAGTGGTTAAAAAAGTGACATAAGACAGAATATATGAACAACAAAGCCATTTTGACACTGCTGTGTCAGCCAAGGTGTGGGAAAGACTAAGTGCAACACAAAGGGAAAAGGGCAAGGGAGCCCAGACACTAGGGAAAGGGGGAGTGGAGACCTCCTAGGCTGATCTGTATTGTATTTTATACTATATATTAAAAGTTAAGCTTTACATGATATTCACCACTGCTGATACGGTTTTGATTTAAGTTAGGAATCTGGGAGTTATATGTACACATCAGGGCCTTGCACCCTTTGTATTTGTGTCTTTTTGCTATTTCCTCTTTATTTCAGATCATCATACGACACAAAATAGTTGATAAAGACCTTACATCTGCATAATTTGTCAAATGTCCTTTTATTTTGTTATGATGTTAGAAGGTTTAAACATTTAGAAGAAATTTTTCATTTTTTTCAAGGAAATTTACAAAACTTATTTTTTTAGGCATCTATTCTGTTTGAAGTGACTTGGGGGACCTATATGTTTGAAAAAACCCCAAAGTGACACAATTTTAAAAATAGCACCCCCCAACACATTCAAAAGTGCTGTCAGATAGTTTATCAACCCTTCTGGTGCTTTTCAGGACGTAACGCAAAGTTGAGTTACAGAAATTAGAAATTTTATTTTTATCAGTAAAATGATGGTAACATCTGATCAGACTATTACAGATGGCAGATCCTATAGCCATTATTGGTCGTGAATTGCCATGGCAAGCACCAGGACCACACAATGACGATCTCTGCCGATCTCTGGGTGCCAATGGGGTTAAAGAGGGAGCCGCCATGCTCTTTTAACCATCTAGATGCTGTTGTCACTATTGACCTCTGCTGGAATAAGACTTGTGGCATATAAAAAACCTCCGCTCATCATGAATTTGACAAGTCACGCTCGCCAAACCCCCCTCACATCCCAGCTCCGTCCGCTTTGTCAGAGGTGGAGGCAAAATGAAAACATCACATTTTTTGCGCAAATCTGGCAAAAAAACTTTGATGAATCGTCCCCTATACCTTTAGCATGCAGAGCTTAGAAAACCCTGTGTATGCAGAAAAACATGAGGCTGTAAAAAATGTAATCAATGCCCAAAATATTGTGTGAAACAAGTCTAAGACTTGTTCAGTCAACAGCTCTTTCCCACAACTTCAGCCAAGTACGTGTTTACTACCAGGGAGAGGGAATAAGACGCAGCCAAGCACTTCCTCCAGGCATGTGCCAATGGGTTAACCCATTATCTCATCTGAGCCTCTAACCCCCTAGTCTAGAGAGATGTTCAGTGTAACAGAAGTTTAACAATGATTTTATTACAAGCAGGAAGTCATAAAAGTTTTTTCTCAGTTTAGCAATTAATTTTATGTTTACTGTCCTTTAAGCCATCAGCATCTGGTTTGTGCCCAAAGTGCTAGTCATTTTTTTAATTTATTTTTATTCTTTATTTTTTGTTTCCTTTCTTTTTAAGTAACAGATCACCACTTTATGTGAATATATACTCTGATGAAGATTTTTTTGTACTTTGAAATCCTCTTTAAAGTTGATGATCAAAAACATCATAAAAATGATTTAGTGTTGAATTTAGAGATTACATTTTACAGTTCACGGAACATAACCCTGGACACGTTCATCCTTTCACTGTACATAATTATGTATTTAATGCTTAGTAATTAGTAAATCCTCTGCTTCTGTTAGAGCGTGTTTGTTTTACAAAGTTACATAGTACCAATCACAGCTCCTGGGTAACAAAATGCCACAACTTCGCAACTCTACCCATATAAGCCGACATATTTGTAGTTATGTATTTAATAGCCTATTATTAAGTGGGTATTGTAAATGTGTCCAAGAGACTAATGGCATTAAAGTCCTTTTAAGCTGAGTGTCATCAGAAATACTGTAGATTCTCCTAAAGTACCTGTGGATGTACAGTAGCTCACACTCGACAAAATACCAACTGTACATGATGTATCAGATGCTGCAGTTACAGGCATTAATATGCAGAGATAATATGCTTTATAGAGGGATTTTGCAGTTGAATAAAACAAATAATCACAATATGGATTATGACTAGTGTTGAGCGATACCTTCCGATATCAGGAAATATCGTATCGGATTAGATCGGGCCGATACCCAAAAAGTATCGGATATCGCCGATTCCGATACCGGAAACCAATGCAAGTCAATGGGACACAAATATCGGAATGAAAATAAACCCTTTCTTTCCTTGTAGGTTAATTCTACATGAAGTAAAACAACTAAGAATAATGTAGAATGACATGAAAAGCCGGCAATTCAGCAGCGGCATTCACCGGTACCCGACAATTTACAACAGAAAGAATAGAGCATCACACATAGATTAGATAGATAGAAACATGTCAGCCACATATATACGAAGTACAGTGAAAGTGCTGCTTACTGTACTTGTCATTTAGTGTAAAGGATTTATTAAAAAAAATATTAGTGTTTTCATGCACCGTCTCTTTAAAAAAGCCGGCCGGCAATTCAGCAGCGGTACCCGACAATTTATAACAGACAGAATAGAGCTTCACACATAGATTAGATAGATAGAAACATGTCAGCCACATATATAAGAAGTACAGTGACAGTGTTGCTTACTGTACTTGTCATTTAGTGTAAAGGATTTATTTAAAAAAATAATAGTGTTTTCATGCACCGTCTCTTTAAGAAAGCCGGCCGGCAATTCAGCATCTGTACCCGACAATTTAGAATAGAAAGAATAGAGAATCACACATAGATTAGATAGATAGAAACATGTCAGTCACATATATATGAAGTACAGTGATAGTGTTGATTACTGTACTTGTCATTTAGTGTTAAAATAAAGGATTTATTTAAAAAAAAATTGGCGTGGGGTTCCCCTTAATTTTAGGCTCTAGCGGAGGTTAAGCAGACAGCTGGGGCAAATGTTTGAAGCCTGGGAAGGGGGTAATACCCACGGAGCTTCCCAGGCTACTAATATCAGCCCCCAGCTGAATACCTAGCCTTTACTAGCTATTAAAATGGGGGAACCCCCCAAAAAAAATAACGTGGGGTCCCCCCTAATTTAATAGCTAGCACAGGCTAGGCAGACAGCTGGGGGCTGATATTAATAGCCCAGGAAGGGTGCCATGAATATTGGCCCCCTCCCAGGCTAGAAACACCAGCCGTCAGCCGCCCCAGAAATGGCGCATCCATAGGATGCGCCAATTCTGGCACTTAGCCTCGCTCTTCCCACTGCCCTGTAGCGGTGGCAGTGGGGTAATAGGGTTGGGGTTGATGTCAGCTTATAATGCCAGCTGACATCAAGCCCAGGTTAGTAATGGAGAGGCGTCTATAAGACACCCCCATTACTAACCCCATAGTCAAAGTTAAAGAAAAACACAAACACCCAGAATAAAGTCCTTTAATTGAAATAAAGACACAATCCTTTATTGTTCTAAATTAAACCATACTTACCATCACGCCCATTCCAGCTGAAGCCAACGATCTCCTGCAATAAAAGTAAAATAATAAAGCAACCTCATCCTTACCTTTCCATGGTTCCCACGACAGCTTCAGCTCTGCTACATCGAGATGACAGGCTGGACCGCAGCAGAACGCTGCCATCCAGCCTGTCATCCCGCAGACACTGAGAAGCGCAGGCATGCTTGCGCTCCTCAGTGTCTCTCTGTGACGTCATCCAGATGAGCCGAGTTCATGTCCAATGAACTCAGCTCACCTCATGCACGTCACTGACAGCGTGGGAAAATTCTCACGCTGAAGTGCTGAGTGCAGGAGAATTTTCCCACGCTGTCAGTGACGTACATGAGGTGAGCTGAGTTCATTGGACATGACCTCGGCTCATCTGGATGCCGTCACAGCCAGACACTGAGGAGTGGAAGTATGCCTGCGCTTCTCAGTGTCTGCGGGATGACAGGATGGATGGCAGCGTTCTGCTGCGGTCCAGCCTGTCATCTCGATGTAGCAGAGCTGAAGCTGTCGTGGGAGCCATGGAAAGGTAAGGATGATGTTGCTTTATTATTTTACTTTTATTGCAGGAGATCGTTGGCTTCAGCTGGAATGGGCGTGATGGTAAGTATGGTTTAATTTAGAACAATAAAGAATTGTGTGTTTATTTCAATTAAAGGACTTTTTTCTGGGTGTTGTGTTTTTTTAAATACTTTACTAGAAATTCATGGTGGTCATGTCTAATATTGGCGTGACCCCATGAATTTCGGGCTTAGGGCCAGCTGATAATGCCAAGCTGGCCTTAACCCCTTTATTACCCAGTGAGCCACCGCACCAGGGCCCTGGATGAGTTGGGTACAGCGCCAGAAGATGGCGCTTCTATGAACGCGCCATTTTCTGGGGCGGCTGCGGACTGCAATTTGCAGCGGGGGTGGCCCAGAAAGCTTGGGCCTCCCTGCGCTGCGGATTCCAGCCCACAGCTGCCTAGTTGTATCTGGCTGGGCACAAAAATAGGGCGAAGCCCCACGCATTTTTTTTTTAAATTATTTCATGAAATTCATGGAATAATTAAGAAAAAAAGGGCTTCCCTATATTGTTGTGTCCAACCAGGCACAAATAGGCAGCTGGTGGTTGGGGGCAGCCCATTCCTGCCTGCTGTACCTGGCTGGACACAAATATAGTGCGAAGCCCCACGTCAATTTTTTTTTAATTATTTCATGAAATAATTTTTTTAAAAAAGGGCTTCCCTATATTGTTGTGTCCAACCAGGTACAAATAGGCAGCTGGTGGTTGGGGGCAGCCTGTTCCTGCCTGCTGTACCTGGCTGGACACAAATATAGGGCGAAGCCCCACGTCAATTTTTTTTAAAATAAATCCTTTATTTTAACACTAAATGACATTTGAGGAGTTAATAAAGATGCAGTCCCTAAATTATTATTTATTTTTTAATTAATTTTTCCCAAAACTTTTGACGTGGGCTTCGCCATATTTTTGTATGCCAGTCAGGTACAGCATCCAGCTTCTATGAACGCGCCATTTTCCGGGGTGGCTGCGGACTGCAATTTTCAGCGGGGGGGGGGGGGGGCAGAAAGCTTGGGCCTCCCTGCGCTGCAGATTCCATCCCCCAGCTGCCTAGTTGTACCTGGCTGGACACAAAAATAGGGAGAAGCTTCAAGTATTTTTTTTTTTTAATTATTTCATGAAATTCATGAAATAATTAAGAAAAAAAGGGCTTCCCTATATTGTTGTGTCCAACCAGGTACAAATAGGCAGCTGGTGGTTGGGGGCAGCCCGTTCCTGCCTGCTGTACCTGGCTGGACACAAATATAGTGCGAAGCCCCACTTCAATTTTTTTAAATTATTTCAGGAAATTCATGAAATAATTAAAAAAAATTGATGTGGGGCTTCGCCCTATATTTGTGTCCAGTCACTTACAGCAGGCAGGAACGGGCTGCCCCCAACCACCAGCTGCCTATTTGTACCTAGCCGGACACAACAATATAGGGAAGCCCTTTTTTTCTTAATTATTCCATGAATTTCATGAATTTAAAAAAAAAAACGTGGAGCTTCGCCCTATTTTTGTGTCCAGCCAGGTACAACTAGGCAGCTGGGGGCTGGAATCTGCAGCGCAGGGAGGCCCAAGCTTTCTGGGCCCCACCCGCTGCAAATTGCAGTCCGCAGCCGCCCCGGAAAATGGCGCATTCATAGAAGCGCCATCTTCTGGCACTGTACCCAACTCATCCAGGGCCCTGGTGCGGTGGCTCACTGGGTAATAAAGGGGTTAAGGCCAGCTTGGCATTATCAGCTGGCCCTAAGCCCGAAATTCATGGGGTCACGCCAATATTAGACATGACCACCATGAATTTCTAGTAAAGTATTTAAAAAAAACACAAACACCCAGAAAAAAGTCCTTTAATTGAAATAAACACACAATTCTTTATTGTTCTAAATTAAACCATACTTACCATCATGCCCATTCCAGCTGAAGCCAACGATCTCCTGCAATAAAAGAAAAATAATAAACCAACCTCATCCTTACCTTTCCATTGCTCCCACGACGGCTCCAGCTCTGCTACATCGAGATGACAGGCTGGACCGCAGCAGAACGCTGCCATCCAGCCTGTCATCCCGCAGACACTGAGAAGCGCAGGCATACTTCCACTCCTCAGTGTCTGGCTGTGACGGCATCCAGATGAGCCGACAATGAACTCGGCTCACCTCATGTACGTCACTGACAGCGTGGGAGAATTCTCCTGCACTCAGCGCTTCAGCGTGAGAATTTTCCCACGCTGTCAGTGACGTGCATGAGGTGAGGTCATGTCCAATGAACTCGGCGCACCTCATGCACGTCACTGACAGCGTGGGAAAATTCTCACGCTGAAGCGCTGAGTGCAGGAGAATTTTCCCACGCTGTCAGTGACGTGCATGAGGTGAGCTGGGTTCATTGGACATGACCTCCGCTCATCTGGATGCCGTCACAGCGAGACACTGAGGAGCGCAAGCATGCCTGCGCTTCTCAGTGTCTGCGGGATGACAGGCTGGATGGCAGCGTTCTGCTGCGGTCCAGCCTGTCATCTCGATGTAGCAGAGCTGAAGCTGTCCTGGGAACCATGGAAAGGTAAGGATGAGGTTGCTTTATTATTTTACTTTTATTGCAGGAGATCGTTGGCTTCAGCTGGAATGGGCGTGACTGTAAGTATGGTTTAATTTAGAACAATAAAGAATTGTGTCTTTATTTCAATTAAAGGACTTTTTTCTGGGTGTTTGTGTTTTTTTTAAATACTTTACTAGAAATTCATGGTGGTCATGTCTAATATTGGCGTGACCCCATGAATTTCGGGCTTAGGGCCAGCTGATAATGCCAAGCTGGCCTTAACCCCTTTATTACCCAGTGAGCCACCGCACCAGGGCCCTGGATGAGTTGGGTACAGCGCCAGAAGATGGCGCTTCTATGAACGCGCCATTTTCCGGGGCGGCTGCGGACTGCAATTTGCAGCGGGTGGGGCCCAGAAAGCTTGGGCCTCCCTGCGCTGCGGATTCCAGCCCCCAGCTGCCTTGTTGTACCTGGCTGGACACAAAAATAGGGCGAAGCCCCACGTATTTTTTTTTTTAATTATTTCATGAAATTCATGGAATAATTAAGAAAAAAAGGGCTTCCCTATATTGTTGTGTCCGGCTAGGTACAAATAGGCAGCTGGTGGTTGGGGGCAGCCCGTTCCTGCCTGCTGTACCTGACTGGACACAAATATAGGGCGAAGCCCCACATAATTTTTTTTAAATTATTTCATGAATTTCCTGAAATAATTAAAAAAAAATTGACGTGGGGCTTTGCACTATATTTGGGTCCAGCCAGGTACAGCAGGCAGGAACGGGCTGCCCCCAACCACCAGCTGCCTATTTGTACCTGGTTGGACACAACAATATAGGGAAGCCCTTTTTTTCTTAATTATTCCATGAATTTCATGAAATAATTAAAAAAAAAAAAACGTGGAGCTTCTCCCTATTTTTGTGTCCAGCCAGGTACAACTAGGCAGCTGGGGGATGGAATCTGCAGCGCAGGGAGGCCCAAGCTTTCTGCCCCCCGCTGAAAATTGCAGTCCGCAGCCGCCCCGGAAAATGGCGCGTTCATAGAAGCTGGATGCTGTACCTGGCTGGCATACAAAAATATGGCGAAGCCCACGTCAAAAGTTTTGGGAAAAATTAATTAAAAAATAAATAATAATTTAGGGACTGCATCTTTATTAACTCCTCAAATGTCATTTAGTGTTAAAATAATGGATTTATTTAAAAAAAAAATGGCGTGGGATCCCCCATAATTTTAGTCTCTAGCGGAGGTTAAGCAGACGGCTGGGGCAGATGTTTGAAGCCTGGGAAGGGGGTAAAACCCACGGAGCTTCCCAGGCTACTAATATCAGCCCCCAGCTGAATACCTAGCCTTTACTAGCTATTAAAATGGGGGACCCCCCCAAAAAAAATGACGTGGGGTCCCCCCTATTTTAATAGCTAGCAAAGGCTAGGCAGACAGCTGGGGGCTGATATTAATAGCCCAGGAAGGGTGCCATGAATATTGGCCCCCTCCCAGGCTAGAAACACCAGTCGTCAGCCGCCCCAGAAATGGCGCATCCATAGGATGCGCCAACTCTCGCACTTAGCCTCGCTCTTCCACGCTGCCCTGGTGCGGTGGCAGGGGGTAATAGTGGTGGGGTTCATGTCAGCGCCAGCTGCCATGAAGCCCAGGTTAGTAATGATGGGCGTCTATAAGACACCCCCATTACTAACCTACAAAGTGTTAAAAAGAAAAAACACACACTACACCCAGAAAAAAATAATTTATTTGAAATAAAACACACAATTTTATTTAATTCTTAGTTTACTAAAAATAATAGTTACCTGTCCACGTTCCTGCGCTGATCTCCCATGCACAGCTGTCACATCTGGAGATGGTGACAGCTGTGCATGGCTGCTGTAAGCTCACGCTGCCGGGAACACGTCAGCTCCCGGCAGCGGGAGCCACTGACTGAGGTCATCGGAGTGCATTCAGTCAGCGCAGCTCCGGAGACCTCCTTTACGGCACTGCTGTACCGTGGGAATTTCTCACTATACAGCAGGGCCGTAAAGCAGCTAACCGGAGCAGCGCTGCCTGAACTCCGGTGAACCCGCTTATGCTGTCATTCTAGCGGCGGCAGCGGTTCAGAGCGGTCACATTCTATGTGGCTGCTCTGAACTGGAGATCTTCGTGGGACACTCGTGGACTACTACGGAGGGGTAAGGATAAGGTTGTGGTTTATTATTTTATATTTTATTACAGGAGATCGATGGCTTCGGGGAATTAGGTGTCTTGGTGAGTATAGGTGTAGTTTTTTATTTTTTACTTTATTTTAGGTGGCGATCGGCGGGGACAGGTAATGTATGAACTAATTTCTTTTAGGTAACCACTGGCCACCAATGACATGTATTTAACATTTATTGGGGACACAGTAGGGCAATTTAAATAGCAGAATCAGGCTGATGGGAACTACTGCTCCCATCGAGCTGATCCTGCTGGCAGGAGTGGACGGGGGACAGACATAGGCCGATGGGAGTAGTAGTGTCACATCGGCCTATGTCTGCCTGCACGCACACACACCGCACACACCCGCACACATCGCACAGACACCCCGCACACACACCCCGCACACATCGCACAGACACCGCGCACACCCGCACAAACATCGCGCACACACCCCGCACACACACCCCGCACACACACTAATCATGACGGGTCTGGGAGGTGAGGCTGACCTGTGCGGCCGTGGGAAAGTTCATGTGAGTTCATGCAATCAAGCATGAACTCACATGAACCCTCTGAGGGCAACGCGGCGACTTCAAATGAACAGCTGATCAGCATCACCTGATACCTCAGCTGTTCATTTGAAATAACCGGCGGGAAAGCGCAGCACAGAACGGGAAAGCCGGCGGTGAAGTCTTTTCACTGCCGGCTTCCCCGCCCGGGTCCTTCACTCCCCGCTCCTTGGAGCTGCGCTCCCCGCCCGGTCCTAACTTACGATCGGGATGGGAGGTGGCGAGGGGAGCGGAGGATCGGGGTGGGAGGCTGCGGGGAAGCAGTATGGGGCTGTGTGATTGTTTAAAAGCCGGCGGCTTTATACCGCCCGCCGGCTTTTAAACAATCAGGAGAATTCTCCCCCGCTGGGATGGCATTCTGATGACAGGCTGGATCGCGCTGCCATCCAACTTGTCATCCTTCACAGACACTACAGAGCGCAGGCATTATGGGAACTTCCGATTCCCGTATCCGATATTGTAAAAGTATCGGAATTAAGTATCGGAATTCCGATACCGCGAATATCGGCCGATACCCGATATTACAGTATCGGAATGCTCAACACTAATTATGACATAGGTGTTTATTAAGATCTATACACTTTTTGATACATTTGTTTTCACATATTGTTCAATGTAGAGGATTTTATATACTGTGAAAAATAAAGCAGCGACTATGTATAAGGGTATGTTCACACCATAAAGATGCTGAAGAATGTATGCAATTGAAAACTAATTTCATCCATTCTTGCGTCTGCAGCATATTTTTTAAACCTCACTCAGATGTATGGATTGCAGCAAATACGCTATATGTGAACTTATCCTAAATTGTCTGAGCTCTAATGACCTCCAGTCAAAAATAAATAAAAACCCTAAATGGAGGGCTGCTGCGGAGCAAAAACTGATGATTAAGTTTGTGAGAGTCTGTGCGGTTACATAGTTACATAGTTTATAAGGCCGAAAAAAGACAAGTGTCCATATTTCTTGTGCACTGCAGCTATTCCGCAGCGTTGATCCAGGGGAAGGCAAAAAAAACATGAAAAAAGAAGCACTTTCATCAAAATTTTTATCCTCTTAATATATTGCAGTCATCATATTATATTTCAATGTGTACTTACAATTGCTCATTTTGCCTTTCTACCCGGTTAATTCTTTTCCATTAGGTCTATGACATCACGTGATTAAAAACTGACTAGCTGAATCCTTCTAAGCTCTATGTAGAGACAGAAAGTCTCTTTTTCATGCTTCATTCATGACTGCAAAAATCCCTAAGCAGGGAGGAGGATCGGAGCAGCTGGGTCAAGAGTTAAAGAGAGGAATAATAAATGCAGAGACAAGAGACTTCCTCCTTATACTTAAAGCAGAGAAAAAAGAAGAATTATCTGGGTAGAAAGACAAAATGAGCAATAGTAAGTACACAGTGCTATATAATATGATGATTGCAATATATTAAGAGGATAAAATCTTTTATGAGAGTGCTTCTTTAGGAGAATATTCACAACCGTGGGGAAGAGTTGTACTTTGTCTCATCACTTTTTATTTACTTAACCCCCAAGCCTGTTTTCACCTTCACGACCAGACCAAATTTTACAATTCTGACCACGGTCGCTTTATGAGGTAATTACTCTGGAACGTTTCAAGAGGTCCCACTGATTCTGAGAATGTTTTTTCATGACATATTGTACTTCATGATGGTGGTAAAATTTGTTTGATATGACTTGCGTTTATTTGTGAAAAAAACGGAAATGTGGCGAAAATTTTGCAATTTTCAAACTTTTAATTTTTATGCCCTTAAATCAGAGAGTTATGTCACACAAAATAGTTAATAAATAATATTTCCTGCATGTCTACTTTATATCAGCACAATTTTTGAAACATAATTTTTTTTTGTTAGGAAGTTAGAAGGGTTAAAAGTTGACCAGCCAATTCTCATTTTTCCAACAAAATTTACAAAACCATTTTTTTAGGGACCACATTACATTTGAAGTGACTTGAGGGGTCTATATGGCAGATTTTCAGGAATAGTTTGCAGACTCCATATACAGAGCCCCTTAGTGCTAGAAGAGCAGAACCCCCCTTCAAGTGACCCCATTTTGGAAATTATACCTCTTTGTGAATGTATCTACAAGTGTAGTGAAGATTTTGACTCCATGGGTGTTTTCCAGAAACAAGCAGCAGTGGATGTTGCCGAGTGAAAATTGCAAACTGCCGTTGTAGGGACAAGTACATTGTAGTGACAAGTACGTTGTATTGGCCAGCTCATGCTTCTGGAGACATGCACTCCTAAATTAGGCAGGCTCTCATCGCTACAGAAATGCCAAACATATGAACGCTAACTGCGGTTTAGGCACACTGGGCCTCAGAAAAGAGGGGGCATTTGGATTTGAGAGCAGAGAATTTGCTAGATTTCTTTTTGGGGGGCGAGGAGCCATTTAGTTTTCCAGAGCCTTAGTGCTACCAGTAATGTGGAAGTTCCCTATATTTCTGATAACATATGATGAATCTGAGTGGGGGTTTGCTTTTTTTGTGGATTGGGTTGAAGCTTTTGTTAGGAACATTTTACATAATGTTTGGGATCACATTTATCTGGCACTCTATGCTGAGCACTTACATCGGGATTTCCATCTAAATCTCTAAGTGACGTGATTCAGATGAAACCATGAGGGATCCATTAACTATAATGCGGCAGCAGAGTTACTCTGGATTCCGTCTGTCCTCTGTTCAGTGGTGTCCTTTTTTTCAGAGGTACACAAAACTGTGGATAATGGCACTTAATGCACACCTAAAAAGACGGACACCGTGGTATGACAGGCCAGATGGAGTCCACAGTGCCTCCATCTGCCTCATTATAGGGAATCTTTCGCCAGGGGTTCCGTCTGATTCACATATTTCAGAGATTTACACAGAAACCCTGGTGTAAGCGCTCAGCGTAGAGCGCAGGTTGTTTGTGAGCTGATGACTTTATTCTCAGGGTTCGTGCGATTACAGCAATACAAGGTTTATATTGGGTTTTTTTGTTTGGCTGCTGTCACACACTAAAAGACGCTTTTTTGCAAAAACTGCATCGCCATATTTTGAGAGCTATAATTTTTCCATATTTCGTGAGTCATGTGAGGGCTTGTTTTTTGTGGGATGAATTGACGTTTTTATTGATACCATTTTCGGGCACACAACCTTTTTGATTGCTTTCTATTCCGATTTTTGGGAGGCGAAATTAACAAAAAACAGCAAGTCAGGAATTGTTTTTTTTTAGTTTTTTTTAAGTCTTTTCACGTGTGGTAAAATTGATAAGGCAGCTTTATTTTTCAAGTCAGTATGATTACAGAGTACTATGTACATAGTTTTTTTATTTTTTGCCGCTTTTACACAATAAAAACTATTTTATAGAAAAAAATATATTTTTGCATTGCTTTATTCTGAGAGCTATAGCTTTTTTTATTTTTCCGCTGATGGAACTGTATGGCAGCTTGTTTTTTGCAGGACAAGATGACATTTTCAGTGGTACCATTTTTATTTACATTCGTATTTTTGATCACGTCTTATTCCAGTTTTTGTTCAGCGGTATGAGGATAAAGCATTGTTTTTTGCCTCGTGTTTTATTTATTTATTTATTTTTACAGTGTTCACTAAAGGGGTTAGCTAGTGGGACAGTTTTATAGGTTAGGTTATTCCGGACACGGTGATACCAAATATATGTACTTTTTTTTTTTTCCTAAAAATATTTATTTATGGGTGCAATATATTTTTATTATTATTTTTTATATTTTTACACTTTTTTTACTTTGTCCCACTATGGGACTTTAACTTTTTACAGGCTGATCGCTCATAAAGCATAGCAATGCTATGCTTTACAAGCTGTCAGCGCTGCACTGACAGACAAACTTGCTACATGATGCACTGCGCATGATCTAGTAAGTTTGCTAGCTCTGGTGACCTGGATGTCGTCATGATGACATCAGGTCACTATGGCAACGATCGGCCCCTCGTGATGACGTCGTGTGGGCACCGATCCAAGGGCAGAGGGGCTTCTTTCCTCTGCCTGCTCTCTAAATGCTGCAATTGATTTAAATTGCAGCATTTAGGGGGTTAAAGTGCTGGGAGCGGTGCAGCACCGCTCCTGGCATTGAGTGTCGGGTGTCAGCTGTCAAAATCAGCGGGGATCGCATGTGCACAGCCTGTGTGTGCACAAAATCGCCTGGGTGTATCCATACGTCCAAGGTCGGTAAGTACTTACCAACCTGGACATATAGATATATCCAAGGTCGAGAAGGGGTTAAATGAACACTAAACCTAAATATTATTGAAGAAATCTCAGCAAATTTTTCATTCCCTTAATACGTATGCCCACATGCATTACCTTGTATGGGATCCGTCCAAATAGTTTCCTAGGTTAAGATTTGCATTGTATACATATAAACTGGATGCAATACAGATGACCCATGTGGGATCCATTTTTTTTCTTTTTTGCACACCCATAGACTTGAAAATGCGAGTCACATTTGATATACAGTATATGGATGAAAATAGAGCATGCTGCGATTTTTTCACAAGGACATTTGTTCATCTGAATGGCCATATTCTATAATATTGGTATGTGTGCTGTCTATGCTATCTGAGAAAACAAAAGATAGCCATTTACATGTTATAAATCAAGACTCAATAACAATAATGATTATTTTTGGTTGAATATTTACAAACGCTATCCATTTTTGGGGGGTTGTTTTCTTTTCTTACACTTAGCTGTTAAGGGGACGGTTGCAAACAACTTTATTATAATGTAACGCAACCGACCCCGGGGTCCGCAATGCAGTCTGATGGACTGCTGCCGAACACTTTCCAGGTGAGAAGGAAAGCAACCAACTTAACTGATAAACCCTTCCGTGTTACTGCACACGGGAACGGGTATAGCGGTTCGCTCAATCTCCGTTAACAGCACGGGAGATGTGCGACCGGGGAAGTAGCTGTAGCCCTGTTAACTACACAGGGACTACTCAGTGGGCGCTAAGATTCGTGTGTGACTCACGTCAGCGTGTCAGTGCTCTCAGCTGGCGTGCTACCGGACTGAGGAGAATCACACCACGTGGCTCACAGGCGGTACTGGGAATACGGCATCTGCAGACTGCTCGGGGTGTATGGCGACCCCTAGTCGGAGCCAGTCTGTACGGCCAAGCTACCTGCCTATTTCCACTAAACCTGCCTATTTCAACTAAAGCACACGTGGAGCTCTATAGGCCAAGCGTCCACACAACAGCATCACTGCTCAATGATCAGAGCGCGCCGCCATGTTTGTGGGCGGGTCTTTTAAAGATTAAGCCCTGCCCACCATCGCACCATTGGTGACGTCACCCGCGACCAATCAGGCGGTGCCAGGTCACCAGATCAGCTGACTCCCAAACCACCAATCACGGTCCGCCATGTCACGGGCATGCTCAGTACAGAGAAACCTGGACTTAGACTTTAACAGCCCTGTCTCCCTCTGCAACCTATGCTTCCTGTTGCTAGGCACAAGGGTACAAGAGACAACCTGTACTTCTCGTGGACCAGCTAGGTGTTGGGACTGATGACAATGCTGAGCAGCATGAGCCCCAGCTGAACCAGAATGGGAGACCACAGAAGATTCTGGACCCATTTCAAATCCAGCAAATGACCAACACCTAACATTATCCCCCCTTCTAACATTCCACTTGACGCTCATTTTCCTCAACAAGCAGGGGAGCATGAAAGTGGTCCACCGGTTCACAGGGATGATCCTCAGGTCCATGGCCCCTCCAGTGTACTGGGTAACCTTTCTTCCCACGAACCATTTTAGACACCATAATAGCCTGCACCTCGAGATTATCACCCCTGGTGTCTGTAGCAGGTTGGGGTTCAGCGAGTTTTGACAGGTGAATGGGTCTAAGGAGCGACACATGGAAAGTGTCGTGACTCCTCAGGTGTCGTGGTAACTGTAACTGGTACATTACAGGGTTTACTTGGGCCAAAATTTTGAAAGGACCAATAAAGTGGGGGGCAAACTTAGCAGATTCCCTGCATACTTTAGTATTGCGAGCCGTGAGCCACACTCTGTTGCCCGGATAGAAAACGGGAGCAGGACGACAAAGAATGTCAGCCGACTCACTATCTGTGGAGTCCGCCACGGGTAACGGGTGGAGAAAGCCAGCCGGACTTTGACGGGAAGATTTATCTCTCGCACAGAAGACACACGCAAGAACATATTCATTAACGTCCTGGCGCCACCGGGGCCACAAATAGGACCGTTGAAGGGACTTTGTGGTACGTTTGACCCCAAGATGGGCTCCGATCTTAGGGGCATGAGCCCAGGAGAGGACCTCATTTTGTAGATTAGGGGGAAGGAACGTACTCCCTGAAGGAACCTGGTTCTTTTTGACATAATCTGACAAGACCTGGGTCTCGGGGACAGACAGAGGAGAGGGGCCGGAAGCCACATCGGTAGAAGGGTCAGAGACTACCCTCCGGGTGACTGTAATCATACACTGAGACACACAATTCTCACTCCAGGAAGAAATTCTCCCCGTATTCCAGTCAATGTGTGGAGTGTGACAACGTAACCATGGAAGGCCCAATAACACCTCATCTAATCCACCGGGAATAATAACAAAGGAGATAACCTCCCGGTGACCCTGAGGAAATGACATGGTGAGGGGAATCGACTGGTGGGTGATTTGCGTGTCCAGGAGTGAACCGTTGACTACCCTAATGTTCATTGGTCTTGGCAGTAACTCTATAGGGATGGCATGCCTCTGGGCAAACGTAGATGACAAAAAATTGCCATCGGCGCCAGAATCCAATCACACCTCGGCAGTAACCGCAGTTGCTCCGAAGGACAATGTCACCTTATACAATAATTTGGAGGAAGGAGCCCCAGAATCTAACACACCTCCTCCAACGGTGGTTAGACACACTCGTTTACCCGACTGCTTGGAACCCTTATTAACAGGGGACTCCAAGAGATTTGCAGGTCGGGAACGAGAAGAGCTAGACTCAGTTCGGGATATATCCATAGCCTCAGGCTCCGGGTCCGGAGTCTCGGTTTGGAAATGGGTCTACAGAAGGATGGTGCCAACCGATACTGAGGTCTGGCGACCTCCAGCTCTAACTTGTGTTCTGCATGACGCAAATCTATTCAGTTAGTGAGAGATATTAACTCCTCCAGTGAGGTTGGAATCTCTCTGGTAGATAGAGCATTTTTAATATGCCCAGCCAGACCCTTCCAGAACACCGGGATTAAAGACCGCTCAGACCAATCCAATTCAGCCGCTAAGGTTCTGAATTGGATGGCATAGTGTCTTGCGGTGGCCGAACGCTGTATCAGCGCAAGAAGTTTAAGAGCCGTATCATGCGTGACCTGAGGACCAAGGAATACACTCTTTAGGGCTTTAAGAAAGAGACCCGCATTAGCATAGGCGGATTATAATGAGGACGATCTGGGATACCGCCCGGGGCCCTGAACCTCCAGGGGGCCCGGGGCGTCTATGGCCAGATTGTCCTCATTATATGTGCGGCGCCACGGCACATACCGGCAGACAGTGGCGGGGGGGCCCCGGACCGCTTCCCCAGCAGCGGCGCATGGCCGCTGCTTCTTCTTCGGCCAGGCCAGCACTGCAGCAGTTAACTTCCCTGTGCTGGCCCGGCCGCGTCACTGCTAGGGACATGGCCCTGTGCGCGGCCGTGTTTCCTAGCTGTGACGTCACGCAGTGCGCACCCGGCCTGCAGTGCTGCACCGGAAAAGAGCAGGAAGACAGGAGCCGAGCCGGGGGATGGTGAGTGAGTGAGTGTGTGTGTGTGTAGGCAGATATCATTGTGTGATGTCTGTTTATATGTATTTTTGTGTTTCAAATGTGTTTATGCGTGTATGTATATGTCTGTATATGTTTGTGTGCGTGCGTGACTGCGTGCGGCCTTCTGCTGAGTATAGATGGCGCCGTGCGGCCTCCTGCTGTCTCGGGGGGAGCGCCGTGCGGCCTCCCGCTGTGTATAGATGGTGCCGTGCAGCCTCCCGCTGTGTATAGATGGCGCCGTGCGGCCTCCCGCTGTGTATAGATGGCGCTGTGTGGCCTCCCGCTGTGTATAGATGGCATCGTGCAGCCCCCTGCTGTGTATAGATGGCATCGTGTGGCCTCCCGCTGTGTATAGATGGCACCGTGCGGCCCCCTGCTGTGTATAGATGGCGCCGTGCGGCCTCCTGCTGTGTATAGATGGCGCCGTGCGGCCTCCTGCTGTGTATAGATGGAGCCGTGCGGCCTCCCGCTGTGTATAGATGGCGCCGTGCGGCCTCCCGCTGTGTATAAATGGCGCCGTGCAGCCTCCCGCTGTGTATAGATGGCGCCGAGCGGCCTCCTGCTGTGTATAGATGGCGCCGTGCGGCCTCCCGCTGTGTATAGGGGGCGCCGTGTGGCCTCCCGCTGTGCATAGATGGTGCCGTGCGGCCTCCTGCTGTGTATAGATGGCGCCGTGCGGCCTCCTGCTGTGTATAGATGGTGCTGTCCGGCCTCCTGCTGAGTATAGATGGCGCCGTGCGGCCTCCTGCTGTCTCTGGGGGGGGGGGCGCCGTGCGGCCTCCCGCTTTGTATAGATGGCGCCGTGCGGCCTCCTGCTGTGTATAGCTGGCGCCGTGCGGCCTCCTGGTGTGTGTATAGATGGCGCCATGCGGCCTCCAACTGTGTATAGATGGCGCCGTGCGGCCTCCAACTGTGTATAGATGGCGCCGTGCGGCCTCCTGCTGTGTATAGATGGCGCCGTGCGGCCTCCTGCTGTGTATAGATGGCATCGTGCGGCCTCCCGCTGTGTATAGGTGGCGCCCTGCGGCCTCCTGCTGTGTATAGATTGCTATGTGTGCTCAATATTGAGTCATACAATTAATGTAAGGTTATGTGCCCACGATGCAGAAATGCTCCGGATTTTTTTGGAGCGTTTCTGCATCTCCCTGGCAGAAAAAACGCATGTGCATTGTACATGCGGATTGTACATGTGTTTTTACTGCCAGGGACTTGCTGATGTCTTCACATGCATTTCCGCATGCGGGTTGACAAGCGCTTTCCAAGCGATTTTAGCATCACTTGGAAAGTGCTTGACAACTTCGTCACACTATATAAATCCATGCAACCGGCATGGATTTAGGCATGCTCAGTACAGAGAAACCTGGACTTAGATTTTAACAGCCCTGTCTCCCTCCGCAACCTATGCTTCCTGTTGCAAGGCACAAAGGCCCAAGAGACAACCTGTACTTCTCATGGACCAGCTAGGCATTGGGACTTATGATAATGCTGAGCAGCATCAGCTCTGGCTGGATCAGAATGGGAGACCACAGAAGGTTCTCAACCCATTTCAAATCCAGCAAACAACTAACACTTAGCACTTTACATATCAATGCTTGGAATATTAAATTTCACAAAAAAACAAGCTTCAGCAGTAAAAAAAAAGTAGCAGAAATGACCTAAAACAAACTGTTCTTTAGAGTTTGTACTCTGAGCATGATACATTTAAAAGATCTATTGCAGCAATTTGGTCCCCGAGATCAATTATTGTTGTGGGGGCTGATGTGTTTGCTTAAACTTGATAAAGAAGGTTAACCCCTTAGGTACCAGAGATATTTTCATCTTTGTGTGTTCATGTTTTCCTCACCTTGTAACAAGAATCATAACTTTTTTATACAGGCTTGTTATTTTGCGGAAAAAGTTAGGTTGTACAGTCATGGCCAAAAGTTTTGAGTCTGACACAAATTTTGGTTTTCACAAGGTTCACTGCTTCAGGGTTTCTAGATTTTTAGTCAGATGTTTCTATAGTTAATGAAGTACAATTATTAGCATTTCATACGTTTTTCCACTTTTATTGACAAAGACATCAAGTTTATATAAAGACTCAACATTTGCATATGTTGGGTGAATGCCTCAATGAGAATTCGGTATGGACCATAGACTGAATATATTAGCGTTTCTAGAAACTCCAGAGAGTCTGTATTTAGAATATGTCTGATTCTCAAATATTTCTAGAAGTCTTTGTGTGACACCTGGTAGTAGTGGTGTGAATATTCAATTTTTTTATTTCCAATATTTAATATGGATATCTGGGAGGAGGAATTCCAAGGATTCAATGGGCACCACAGGCAAGATGGAGTGATTTACTTGGGCATTCCTCCTTCCTTGTAATTTTGTAAAGAAGTGGAGATCATGTACAGCATGAGGGGCAAAGGAAGGTGTTTGGATCAGAATGTTATGAGTAAAGCTTTGAGGTTTTTCATAGGGCAAGAGATGACATACAAGGCATTCAACATCATGAGTTACACAGGCTAAGTATCTAGAGGAACGTACTTGGTGACGCATCCCATAAATGATCCATCTTTCTCACGTCATATTTTTACATCTTTACCAATCAGCACAGTCATAGCAGTGCTCTAATCCGTTGACAGTTGGGTCTTTATCAAGTTTATCTTTAAAAACAATGTATATATGAACCACTAAAATATATTGCTTCCAGTCACAATAATATCAATTACAGCTGTGTACAATGGGGAGAAGAACTATTATGGTCAGCTCAGTTTGGAACTGAGCATGGTCATCATTACTTTTATTCGACAAAGAAGCAAAGAAGGAGGTCCTACCTTAAATCTCTTCCCAACGATGTAAAAAGAGAAAAGCAGATAAAACATCTCTTACATGTTCATTTATCATTGGCCCTTATAACACTGTATCAGTGAGTGCACATATTATTTGTTGATTGCACATAATTCCAGGATTTCAGCTCTGTGGCTTGCAGAATTGTGTATGAAGTTCCAAACTATACTATAGACTGTAACTTAGGATCGCTACAATGTACAGTCAAAGCCAAAAGTGTTGACACCCTTGAAATTGTTCCTGAAAATGAAGTATTTCTCCCAGAAAATTATTGCAATTACACGTTTTGTTATACACATGTCCGGCCCATTTTGGGGATTTTGTGTGAAATTATGTCTAATTTGCCTTTTTTTCTCAGTTTTTTTGTGTTGCTCCACAACAAAGGAAATAAACATGTATATAATAAACAGGGCCGGCGTTACCACCCGACGCAAAAGAGCAAGTGCCGAGGCCCTGAGCAAACAGGGGGGCACACTCACCGTCGGGGACACGGGCACACTATGGGGTCATGAGTAAGGGAACTTGTACTTTAAACTGTTTGAAATACTTACCTCTCACTGTTCCTCCGCTTCTCCGGTCTCCTCAGTGTCTTCTGCCTCTCTGTGACGTCTCAGCCCAGGGGGCGAGATGACATCACTACAGTGAGCCCTCTGTGCAGAGCAGTGCAGAGTCGGTAGACGCTGAGGAGATCGGAGCAGCGGAGTAACAGGGAGAGGTGAGTATTTGATCATTTATTTTTTATGTATGGGGCATTATATGGGGCCCATTATTTTGTATGGAGCATTATATGGGTTCCATTATTCTGTATGGAGTATTATATGGGGCCCATTATTCTGCATAGAGCATTATATGGGGCCCATTCAGTATGGAGCATTATATGTGACCCATTCTGTATGGAGTACTTTGTGGGGCCCATTATTCTGTATAGAGCATTATATGGGGACCATTCTATAAGGAGCATTATATGGGCCCATTATTCTGTATGGAGCATTATAAGGGGTCTATTATTCTGTATGGAGCATTATATGAGGCCCATTATTCTGTATGCAGAATTATATGGGGCCCATTCTGTATGGAGCATTATTTGGGGTCCATTATTCTGTATGGAGTATTATATGGGGCCCATTATTCTGAGTGGAACGTTATATGGGGCCCATTCTGTATGGAGCATTATATGAGGCCCATTCAGTATGGAGTACTATATGGGGCCCATTATTCTGTATAGAGTATTATATGGGGCCCATTCAGCATGGAGCATTATATGTGGCCCATTCTGTATGGAGTATTTTGTGAGGCCCATTATTCTGTATAAAGCATTATATGGGGACCATTCTAAATGGAGCATTATATGGGGTCTATTATTCTGTATGGAGCAATATATGAGGCCCATTATTCTGTATGGAGTATTATATGAGACCCATTATTCTGTAATCAGCATTATTTGGGACCCATTCTGTATGGAGCATTATAATGGGTCCATTATTCTGTATAGAGCATTATATGGGGCCCATTCTGTTTGGAACATTACATGGGACCCATTATTCTGTACGGAGCATTATATGAGGCCCAATATTTTGTATGGAGCATTATATGGGTCCATTCTGTGTGGAGCATTATTTGGGGCCCATTATTCTGTATAGAGCATTATATGGGGTCCATTATTCTGTATGGAGCATTATTTGGGGTCCTTTCTTTATGGAGCATTATTTGGGGCCCATTATTCTGTATTGAGCATTATATGTGGCCCCTTCTGTATGGAGTATTATACGAGGCCCATTATTCTGTATGGAGCACTATATGGGGTCCATTATTCTGTATGGAGCACTATATGGCATCCATTATTCTGTATGGAGCAATATATAGGGCCCATTTTTCTGTATGGAGCATTATATGGGGCCCATTACTCTGTATGGAGCATTATACGGTGCCCATTATTTTGTACGGAGCAATATATAGGGCCCATTATTCTGTATGGAGCAATATATGGGACTCATTATACTGTATGGAGGACTATATGGGGCCCATAATACTGTATGGAGCAATATATTGGGTCCATTATACTGTATGGAGGAATATTTTGGGCCATTAATCTGTATGGAGGACTATGTGGTGCCAATTATTCTCTATGGAGCACTATGTGGGGCCTATAATACTGTATGGAGTACTATGTAGTGGATATAATACTATATGGAATACTATGTTGTGCCCTTAATACCGTATGGAGGCCTCTGTGGTGCCCATAATACTGTATGCAGGACTATGTGATGCCCAAAATACTGTATGGAGCACTATGTGGTGCCCTTAATACTCTATGGAGGACTATGTGATGCCCATAATACTGTATGAAGGACTATGTGATGCCCAAAATACAGTATGGAGGACTATGTGGTGCCCATAATACTGTATAGAGGACTATGTGGTGCCCATAATACTGTATGGAGCACTATGTGGTGCCCATTCTGTATGGAGCATTATATGGGGTCCATTATTCTGTATGGAGCATTATATGGGGCCCATTCTGTATGGAGTATTATTTTGAGCCCATTATTCTGTATGGAGCATTATATGGGGCCCATTCTGTATGGAGTATTATATGAGGCCCATAATTCTGTATGGCGCATTATATGGGGTCCATTATTCTGTATGCAGCATTATATGGCGTCCATTATTCTGTATGGAGCACTATATGGCATCCATTATTCTGCATGGAGCATTATTTGGGGCCCATTCTGTATGGAGCATTATATGGGGTCCATTATTCTGTATGGAGCATTATATGGGGCCCATTCTGTATGGAGCATTATATGAGGCCCATTATTCTGTATGGAGCATTATATGGGGTCCATTATTCCGTATGGAGGACTATGTGGTGCCAATAATACGGTATGAAGGACTATGCGGTGCCCAAAATACTGTATGGAGGATTATGTGGTGGCCATAATACTGTATGAAGGACTATGTGGTGCCAAAAATACTGTATGGAGGACTATGTGGTGCCCCTAATACTGTATGGAGGACTATGTGGTGCAAATAATACTATATGGAGGACTATGTGGTGCCCATAATACTGTATGGAGCACTATGTGGTGCCCATAATACTGTATGGAGGACTATGTGGTGCACATAATATTGTATGGAGCACTATGTGGTGCCCATAATACTGTATGGAGGACTATGTGGTGCCCATAATATTGTATGGAGGACTATGTGGTGCCCATAATATTGTATGGAGCACTATGTGGTGCCCATAATACTGTATGGAGGACTATGTGGTGCCCATAATACTGTATGGAGGACTATATTGTCCGGTCTGCACTGTGCGCTGCGAGGATTCACAGGTTTCTGAGCTATTGTAGGATTTATAATAGATATCACTCATGTAATGTAAGAAGTAAGTGAAATCTTTGGCATTATACTGTACCTATATTTCTCTGCTGTATCTGTTGTGACAGTGCTCTCCTGTGTGAACTAAGACCTACTTTATTTCTGCCAGCATGTTATATGCTGGTGGGTTTACTCTGTTAAAGGGTGTGCGGTTTTATGGGAATTGCAAAGAGGGTGAAACGCCATTCTCCCTACCTCCCCTCAGGGTGTGGCTGAGCAATGTGTAAAAGCTCAGTCCCTTTTTTTTCTCTGGAGTGTGGTCTGGAGAGGGAAGTCTCCAGACAGTGTTGTTGAAGCTGCAGAGCTCTTCACAAGGACTTTGTTGTGCAGTTTGTGCTACCGAGAACGGGTGGAACCCGCTCACCTATGAACTGAGCTATATTTTGTTTTGTTTTCCCGTTTAACCCAGAGGGGTCTTGATTATTTTTCCTGTGGAACCCTGCATGAGTTTATGCCATAATAAACCAGCAGAAATATAAACCTGAGAACTTGTGTCCTGAGTCTGCCTCCAGGAGAGCCGAGCGAGTCGTCTTGCCACACTTTGTATCATGAATCGTGGTATGTGTTAAAGGGGCCCACTGAGACTCTTTTGTCCGGAGCCCACGAAAACCTGGAGTGGGCCCTGATAACTAAACATGTGTAATTGCAATAATTTTCTGGGAGAAATACTTCATTTTCTGTAACAATTTCAAGGGTGCCAATACTCATTTTTTATGTAGACGTATATTATGATTTGTGAAATGGACGTCAAAACTGGACAGATGCTTCAAGCCATGGCTTCTCAAGCGTTGAGGTGGGACTCACCTAGGGAGACTGTTGTTGTTTGGTAAGCAGTTTTGACAGAAGTGATTAGTTTCTGTATAGACCTTGGTCTAAGGGGTAATGTCTCTCCTTGTGGAGAGTGACATACCGGCTCTGGCATGTCAAGGTAAGGAGGCTTATTCGCCGTGCAATGCTCCTCTGGGAAATTTAATATGCAAATTGCCTCTTCAGAGAAAAAGAGGACTTGAGCTCTATAGCGCCACCTATTGGAAGCAGCAATCCTACAAGTCACAATTAACCCTTTAACGAGTCGTGCAATATGACTTAGGATCATATTGCATGACTCGTTAAAGGGTTAATTGTGACTTTTGGATTGCTGCTTCCAATAGGTGGTGCTATAGAGCTCAAGTCCTCTTTTTCTCTGAAGAGGCAGTTTGCATGTATAGACCTTTACATTTTAGTTTAGCAACTGACTTTTCTAAAAATTTTCCTGTTCTATTGTGTTAAGGAGATGCATTGAAATTACTTTTAAAAATGTTGACATGGATTACTGCCAGTGCTGAGGGCAAGCATCACCATGTTGTGGCTGGTAAGGCCCTTGAATAAAAAGATAGACAATGTCTGCTTTAAAAGGTAACTAAACCTTTTTTTTATCTTTTTGACCAGGATGGAAAGTTATGAAAAGTTGAAAATCATTTTATTTGGTAATTTGTCTTTATTCTTGTAAAAAAAATGACTGCAAGTTGCTTCAAAGCCCTAGCTTTTCCCCAGTCTATTTACCTGTCTTTGGCTGCATTGATATCAGAACATAATAATTTGGAGTATACATGATGGCAGTGAAAGGGTCAGCTTGGCACCTGTTTCTTACTAACTCTTGGAATAAGCCCACTGCAAGAGATAAGCACAACACCCAGAGGAGACAGATGCTGATCCTTTCACTGCCATCATCTGTCCTCCAAATTAGTACATTCTGATATCAATACAGCTGAAGGTAAGTCAGTAGACTGGGGAAAAAGAGGAGTTGGTTTTTTTTCAGGAGAATTGAGACAAATTCACAAATAAAGTGATTTGCAAAACTTCAGAACTTTCAATGTTAGACGAAATTATGTAAAAAAAAATAAAAAAAATTAGTTCCTCTTTAGTTATTCGGTTATTTCCAGTAATAATAAATTGTTGTTATTGGTCTTATGCCATAGTAACTTTCTATTCTTCTAGGGGTCATGTCCAGCATTATACTGTATGTGGGATTATTATCTATTTCCTTGCCAGCCATGAGCTACAGCTTGAGACAGAGCACTATGAGCTAAGTATAACTCATTAGCTTTTTGTGATCTTTAGGGACAATGTCTTGTTAACTAGCAATTTAGAAAAGCCAATGTTCCTAACAAAGAACTGTCTTCATTATCGTCATAAAGGGAATTGTATGTCTTTATGACTAAGTGTTTAGTTCTCAATCAAATTAGTATTTAGCGACAGGGAAAGCGTAGAAAGTAAAACTTGACTTAACTTTTCTCTAATTTAATGACTCAGGTCGGTTGACAGATAATTATAGACGTATCTGCTTGTATTCACACTTACAGCCTCAGCTCAGAGTAATCTTGTGACTTACATGGGAGGTGACTGTGTTTCCTCTTCCACGCATGGTTCAGTGGTTAGCATTGTTACCTGGGGTCCTCGTAATGCAGATAGTTTGTGGAACTACAGCACCACGGACCGGGGAGATCCTGGAGGAGCGTAACTGGGTGAACACCTGGATATTCACTAGATGCCCTGATGGTGTGGTTAGACTTGTGCCACCCACAGCTCCTGCGCAGGGGAGGAAGCAAAAGAGTATACAGACAGGACAGCACATGATCACAGCTGATTCTTTCTTTGAAGTAAAACATTGTTTAAAAAAAGGCAGGGAAATGTTTTACCTCACAGAAATCAGCTGTGAACCCATGCTGTCCTGTCTGTATACTCTTTTGCTTCCTCCCCTGCCCAGGAGCTGTGGTATGATCAGACCATGTTCCTGTACGGTCAGACACAGCCATTACACAGTACACAGCAGGGGCACATTTATAAGATTATCTCAGCACAGGAACATTTTATTTAAACACATCCAATTGTGGAAATTATCATCATTCTAAGATGTATCGATTAAAATGAACTTTTGTTCGTGGGAAAGCTCCTTTAATGCTTTCTTGATCACAAGAGTGTCAACTAAGTACCCTATTTTATTTACATCTATTACTATTACTTATTTTTATGCTGCAGGGTATCTTTTCATTGTTTTTATTCTAAGTTGTGCTGGGCTGTTAGCGGCCACAGTATGAAGGCGCACCTACATACCACCATATATGCACCTTATACCAACAGGTCTGCCAGCCCATGTCTTCAGTTTCACATTAATATACAGTATATACATATAGTTTTGTACTTTCTTCCTTGTACTTATCGCTAGGACTGGCAGGGTCAACCAATGTCAATAAGCAGGAAAGAGCTGCCAGGAGTTAAATAAACACAGGTGCTTCTAGGATGGATCGGACACTTTTTTTCCTCCGTGGTTTACTATATGTGTAGATTACACAGACACTACATTGTTAGTGGAAAGAATGATGTCTCTGTTTTACTATGCTGAAATTATGTAAATGTGCTGTCATAAAAAGGAAGTATTTTTATGTAAAGATGGGTAAGGGTGGTGAGGGCTGTGACACAGGTACAGGGGTGTCTGACTATTATTGTATATATTACATGTCAGAAGTGAATTCAATGCATTTATGTGATTTCTAAAGCACCTGATTGTTCCAGTCATTGTCATTGGACTGTCATAGTGACAGGTGGAATAGTTATGCATTGGTTTTGCATTATTTAAATGAATGTAGTGTTCTCGTTGTTACATTGTTTTTACAAAGGTCACATTAAACCTGCCATTCTAAAAAGCTCCGCGTAGTTCAGCTAGGTTTGCCATAATCAGTATTAATTTTATTTTAAACTTAACAAATACCTTTATTTTTTATTAAAAACAAATGGTGGACATCCCTAAAATAATTATTTCTAAATGTATATGAATTAAAAATGATTAATACTAATGATTGCCGAGCTGTATAGAACCCAACTTTCCCAGCATAATTGGTGGTTTCTCACAACCTCACAGCAGCAACTGGAATCAGAATGTGATATCTCATGGTTTTTATTAAATGAGCAATGTCTGCAGCATTAAAACAGTTACCGATCAGTATCAGTTGTTTTAATGCTGCTGACATTTGGTTATTCAAAAACATGACATCTTGTGATAATCTGCTCTGTCTCCAGTGCTGCGGTGATGGATTTTGGGAAGCCATCAACCATGCTGGAAACCACAAAAAGTCAAGACCCACTCCTCTAGAACAGGGTACTTTACAGCCTGGCAATCATTAGTATTATAATTGGTGCAAACTAATTCACAGGGTCTGGCCCTTCAGCCAGGTCCGTAATCTATGGTCATTGGATGAGAGCTCTGAGAACTGCCTCCTACCTGATAGCATCCGCGGCTCTTTTTTCCATTAGCCGTCATGGCACTCTGTCACATGTGCATCATGCCATAATAAAGACATTGCTAATCAAAGGAAAAGCCACAAATGTTGGGAAGTAGAAGGCTTTTCTCAAGGCTCCCGTCTACCGGCCACAGATAACTGACGTAGCCGAAAGACCTGGTCCTGAAAATCAGTTCCCACCAACTCTAATAAGCATTTGGGCTTATTCAGATATCCATTTTTTACAAGTTCTGTACGTGTTTTTCATGGACAAAACTCGTACATATGATAGTCTACAGGGCTGTCCACATATCAGATTTTTTGTCGGACCGAGGGGACCGGGCAAAATTGCAGAGAGATGTTCAATACTGATCCAAGTGTTGGATCAAAATCGCCAATGCAAGTCTATAGGTCTGTTAAACAAAACAGACAGCACTTGGATGTCATTTGTGTGCTGTCTGTTTTTCACAGACTAATTGATAGTAGAAGCTGGAGAAACATTTTTTTTATCATCCGAGAAAAAGTGAAAAACTCGAACCAAACTGATGGTAAAGACTGACACATTGACTAAAATTTGGTGACACTCTAATCAAAAACACTGATGAAACTCTGACCGTATTTCTCACATGAGAAAAATCACTGATGTCTGAATAACATTTTTTAATCAAGCAAATTAAGAAATATTAGGGGGTGGATAATATAGTTTTTTACTGATAAAAATGACATGTAAATTTGAAGGTACTTTTTAACAACTTCGCGCCAGAGCCTGTTTTTGCCTTCGTGACCAGGCCAATTTTTTCAATTCTGACCACTGTCAGTTTATGAAGTAATTACCCTGGAACGCTTCAACGGATTCCCCTAATTCTGAGAATGTTTTTTCGTTACATATTGTACTTCATGATAGTGGTAAAATTTCTTCGATATCACTAGCGTTTATTTGTGAAAAAATCGGAAATTTGGCAAAAATTTTGAAAATTTTGCAATTTTCAAACTTTGAATTTTCATGCCCTTAAATCAGAGAGATATGTCACACAAAATAGTTAATAAATAACATTTCCCACATGTCTATTTTACATCAGCACAATTTTGGAACCAAAATTTGTTTTTGTTAGGAAGCTATAAGGGTTAAAAGTTGACCAGCGATTTCTCATTTTTCCAACAAAATTTACAAAAACATTTTTCTAGGGACCACATCTTATTTGAAGTGACTTTGAGGGGCCTTTATGACAGAAAATACCCAAAAGTGACACCATTCTAATAACTGCACCCCTCAAGGTGCTCAAAACCACATTCAAGAAGTTTATTAACCCTTCAGGTGTTTCACGGGAATTTTTGTAATGTGGAAGAAAACAATGAACATTTAACTTTTTTCACAAAAATGTTAGTTTAGACCCTTTTTTTTATTTTCACAAGGGTAACAGGAAAAAATGTACTACACAATTTGTAGTGCAATTTCTCATGAGCGCTCTGATACCCCATATGTGAGGGAAAACCACTGTTTGGGCGCACTGCAGGGTTCGGAAGGGAAGGAGCACCATTAGACTTTTCGAATGTAAAATTTGTTTGAATAATTAGCGGACGCCATGTTGCGTTTGGAGAGCTCCTGATGTGCCTAAACAGTGGAAACCCCCCACAAGTGACACCATTTTGGAAACTAGACCCCTTAGGGAACCTACCTAGATGTGTCGTGAGCACCTTGCACCCCCAGGTGCTTCACAGAAGTTTATAATATTGAGCCCGTAAAAATAAAATTTTCACATTTTTCCCACAAAATATGTTTTACATCCCCTAATTTTGTATTATCATAAGGGTAACAGGAGAAATTGCACCATGAAATTTGTTGTGCAATTTCTCCTGAGTACGCCGATACCCTATATGTGGGGGAAAACCACTGCTTTGGTGTATGGCAGGGTTCGGAAGAGAAAGGAGCGCTATGTTGGCTGGGATAGGTTGCAGACACCATGTCACATTTGAAGAGTCGCTGACAAGCCGAAACAGCAGAAACCCCCACAAGTGACCCGATTTTGTAAACTACACCTCTCAAGGAATTCATCTAGGGAAGTAGTGAGTATTTTTTCATTTTTACATTTATACCATTGGGCAGTGAAGAAAACATAATTAGATTTTTACCACAAAAAATGTTTTACCCTCAGATTTTACATTTTCACACAGGGCAATTGGTAAAAATGGTGCCAAAATGTGTCACACAATTTCTTCTAAAAGTGGCAATACCCCATATGTGGCTGTATCGTACCGCTTAGCCGTACGGCGAGATCTGGGGGGGACGGAGCGCTATTTGACAATTGGTGAACAAATTATTGTAGAATAGGCATTTGGATTTGGGAGCACAAAATTTTCTGAATTTCTTTTGGGAGGCAAGGGCAATTTCGCTTTTCCAGAGCCTTTCTGCTACCAGTAACTTGGAAGTCTCTTATATTTTTAACAGATGACAGACCTGAGTGGGGACTAGCTTTTTTTGAGGCCTGAGTTAAAGCTTTTATTGGGAACATTTTACGTAACATTTATCCGGCGCTCCAGGCTGAGCACTTACATCGGGGTTTCCATCTAAATTTCCAAGTGATATAATTCAGATGAAACCCCTGCGGGATCCATTGACTGTAATGAGGCAGCAGAGTTACTCTGGACTCCGTCTGGCCTCTGTTTAGCGCTTTCCTTTTTTTCAGAAGTGCACAAAACTGTGGCCAACCGCACTTTTATGCACGCCTAAAAAAACTGACACCGTGAGATCACAGGCCAGAAGGCATCCACAGTGGCCTATATCTGCCTCATTACAGGGAATCTTCTGCCGTGGGTTACGTCTGAATCACGTATTTCAGAGATTTACACGGAAACTCTGGTGTAAGTGCTCAGTGCAGAGCGCAGGATAAATGTGAGCAGAGCCTTACTGCGATCTTTGGGAGACATAATAAATCAGTAGCAGGTGAAGAATTGGTTTTATTTATTTTTTACGCCGTTCTTCGTGCGGTATAAGTGATGAGATTACTTTATTCTTCGGGTTGGTGCGATTACAGCGATACCAGATTTATATTGGGTTTTTATGACTGACAGCTGTCATACACTAAAAGACGCTTTTTTTGCAAAATCTAGTTTTTGCATCGTCATATTTTGAGAGCTATAATTTTTCCAGATTTCGGCCGACAGAGTCATGTGACGGCTTGTTTTTTGCGGGACGAGTTGACATTTTTATTGGTACCATTTTTGGGTACGTGACATTTTTTGATCGCTTTCTATTCCGTTTTTTGGGAGGTAAAATTAACAAAAACCAACAATTCAGGAATTGTTTTTTGAGGGTTTTTTTTATGCTGTACTGCGTGTGGTAAAAGTGATAAGGCAGCATTATTCTTCGGGTCAGTACGTTTACAGCGATACTACACTTACCGTATTTTTTTTTATGTTTTGGTGCTTTTACAAAATAAAACAATTTTATAGAAAAAATATTTTTCTTGCATCGCTTTATTCTGAAAGCTAGAACTTTTTTATTTTTCGGGTGATGGAGCTGCAAGGCGGCTTTTTTTTGCGGAACAAGATGACGTTTTCAGCGGTACCATTTTTATTTCCATTTTGCTTTTTGATCGCATTTTTTTCCACTTTTTGTTTGGCGATATGATGAAAAAGCATAGTTTTTTGCTCCGTTTTTTATTTATTTTTATTACGGTGTGCACAGAAGGAGTTAATTAGTATGACAGTTTTATAGATCGGGTTGTTTCAGACGCGGCGATACCAAATATGTGTACTTTTTTTGTTTTTGCATAAATATATGGATTTATTGGTTTAATATTTTATTTATTAACAGTTTGAAAACATTTTTTAGACTTTTTTTTACATTTTTACTTAGTCCCTGTATGGGACATTAATTTTTATTTTTCTAATCACTGTTCTCATGCAATGCAATAGACATGTATTGCATTGCATGAGAGCTCTGCTGACAGTTTTACATAGTCTGTGTCCCCTGCTAGACTTCAGCTGCAGGCTGAGCCTAGCAGGACACCATATATGGCATATCTGGAGGCGGTCATGTGACCTCCAGCTGCCATGACAACGGCATGTCCTGTAAGACATCAGGGGGCCGTCTGAGAGGTAAGTGGACGACCCCCTTTCCTCTCACTATCTTCTAAATGCCGTGATCACAATAGATCGCAGCATATAGAAGATAGCAAAGGGTTAACATCATTGGGACCTGATCCAATCAGGTCCCGATGATGTCCCCTGTCAGAGCTACTGCCCTGCACTGCACCCGCAGCGCTTGCAGGACCCTGGGGGTCCTGGGGGCTGCGGGACCACCGACCGTTTATAAACGTCAGCGCGGCACAGAGCCCAGGCAGCGCCGACGTTTTTGTACAGTGGGCGGTCTGTAAGCGGTTAAAGGGAATCACATGTGGAATATACATTGCAAATAAAGTGGGGAAAATAAGTATTTGATACACTGCAGATTTTGCAAGTTTTCCCACCTACAAAGAATGGAGAGGTCTGTAACTATTATAAGTACACTTCACCTGTGAGAGACAGAATCTAAAAAAAAACACAAAAAAACAGGAAATCACATTGTATGATTTCTATATAATTAACCCCTCTACCACCCACGGTGGTTAGCACGTTAATTTTTACAATTCTGACCACTGTCACTTTATGAGGTAATAACTCTGAAACGCTTCAACGGATCCCGCTGATTTTGAGATTGTTTTTTCGTGACATATTGTTCTTCATGATAGTGGTAAAATTTCTTCTATATCACTTGCGTTTATTTGTGAAAAAATCGGAAATTTGGCGAAAACTTTGAAAATTTAACAATTTTCAAAATTTGAATTTTTATGCCCTTAAATCAGAGAGATACAGTACAGACCAAAAGTTTGGACACACCTTCTCATTTAAAGATTTTTCTGTATTTTCATGACTATGAAAATTGTACATTCACACTGAAGGCATCAAAACTATGAATTAACACATGTGGAATTATATACTTAACAAAAAAGTGTGAAACAACTGAAAATATGTCTTATTTTCTAGGTTCTTCAAAGTAGCCACCTTTTGCTTTGATGACTGCTTGGCACACTCTTGGCATTCTCTTGATGAGCTTCAAGAGGTAGTCACCGGAAATGGTCTTCCAACAATCTTGAAGGAGTTCCCAGAGATGCTTAGCACTTGTTGGCTCTTTTGCCTTCACTCTGCGGTCCAGCTCACCCCAAACCATCTCGATTGGGTTCAGGTCTGGTGACTGTGGAGGCCAGGTCATCTGGCGTAGCACCCCATCACTCCCCTTCTTGGTCAAACAGCCCTTACACAGCCTGGAGGTGTGTTTGAGGTCATTGTCCTGTTGAAAAATAAATGATGGTCCAACTAAGCGCAAACCGGATGGAATAGCATGCCGCTGCAAGATGCTGTGGTAGCCATGCTGGTTCAGTATGCCTTCAATTTTGAATAAATCCCCAACAGTGTCACCAGCAAAGCACCCCCACACCATCATACCTCCTCCTCTATGCTTCACGGTGGGAACCAGGCATGTAGAGTCCATCCGTTCACCTTTTCTGCGTCGAACAAAGACACGGTGGTTGGAACCAAAGATCTCAAATTTGGACTCATCAGACCAAAGCACAGATTTTCACTGGTCTAACGTCCATTCCTTGTGTTCTTTAGTCCAAGTCTCTTCTGCTTGTTGCCTGTCCTTAGCAGTGGTTTCCTAGCAGCTATTTTAACATGAAGGCCTGCTGCACAAAGTATCCTCTTAACAGTTGTTGACTCGGATAGACTTATCCTCAGAAGCAGAGGTGACTCTTGGTCTTCCTTTACTGGGGCGGTCCTCGTGTGAGCCAGTTTCTTTGTAGCGCTTGATGGTTTTTGCAACTGTACTTGGGGACACTTTCAAAGTTTGCCCAATTTTTCGGACTGACTGACCTTCATTTCTTAAAGTAATGATGGCCACTCATTTTCTTTACTTAGCTGCTTTTTTCTTGCCATAATACAAATTCTAACAGTCTATTCAGTAGGACTATCAGCTGTGTATCCACCAGACTTCTGCACAACACAACTGATGGTCCCAACCCCATTTATAAGGCAAGAAATCCCACTTATTAAACCTGACGACACACCTGTGAAGTGAAAACCATTTCCGGTGACTACCTCTTGAAGCTCATCAAGAGAATGCCAAGAGTGTGCAAAGCAGTCATCAAAGCAAAAGGTGGCTACTTTGAAGAACCTAGAATATAAGACATATTTTCAGTTGTTTCACACTTTTTTAAGCATATAATTCCACATGTGTTAATTCATAGTTTTGATGCCTTCAGTGTGAATGTACAATTTTCATAGTCATGAAAATACAGAAAAATCTTTAAATGAGGTGTGTCCAAACTTTTGGTCTGTACTGTATGTCACACAATTTTGAAACCAAAAATTTTTTTTATTAGGGAGCTATAAGGGTTAAAAGTTGACTAGCGATTTCTCATTTTTCCAACAAAATTTACAAAACCATTTTTAGGGACCACATCACATTTGAAGTGACTTTGAGGGGTCTTTATGACAGAAAATAGCAAAAAGTGACACTATTCTAAAAACTGCACCCCTCAAGGTGCTCAAAACCACATTCAAGACGTTTATTAACCCTTCAGGTGCTTCCCAGGAATTTTTGGAATGTGGAAGAAAAAAATGAATATTTAACTTTTTTCACAAAAATATATAGTTTTTAAGGTTGAAGGAAGACTTTAGACCCAAATTTTTTATTTTCGCAGGGGTAACAGGAAAAAATGGACCTCAAAATTTGTTGTGCAATTTCCCCTGAGCACACAGATACCCCATATGTGGGGAAAAAACACTGTTTGGGTGCACGGCAGGGTTTTGAAGGGAAGGAGCACCATTTGACTTTTTGAATGTAAAATTTGCTTGAATAATTAGCGGACGCCATGTTGCATTTGGAGAGCCCTTGATGTGCCTAAACAGTGGAAACCCCCCACAAGTGACACCATTTTGGAAACTAGACCCCTCAGAAAACTTATCTAGATGTGTGGTGATCACCTTGAACCCCCAGGTGCTTCACAGAAGTTTATAACATTGAGCCGTAAAAATAAAATTTTCACATATTTCCCACAAAAATGTTTTTCAGCCTCCAATTTTGCATTTTCATAAGGGTAACAGGAGAAATTGCGCCATAGCAATTGTTGTTCCATTTCTCCTGAGTAAACTGATACCCCATATGTGGGAGAAAACCACTGTTTTGGTGCACGGCAGGGTTCAGAAGGGAAGGAGCGCCATTTTACTTTTTGAATGTAAAATTTGCTTGAATAATTAGCGGACGCCATGTTGCATTTGGAGAGCCCCTGATGTGCCTAAACAGTGGAAACCCCCCACAAGTGATACCATTTTGGAAACTAGACCCCTCAAGGATTTTATCAAGGGGTATAGTGAACATTTTGAACCCAGAGGTACACAGAAATTGATAACATTAAGTCATCATATTGAATAAGTTGTCATTAGTCTTGAGCTCAAGTGCTCGCTATTTGAGTTTGCATCGGGTACTCAGGTATGGACCATGTATCGCAGCTGCTCGAGTGACATTCACGGTTATTAGAAACCCAAAAAAAAAACATGCGTGATACATGGTGAGATTTTTTTGCCCGCAAAGCATATGGGGTGGTGACTCGAGCATTTCACTCAAGCACCCGCGATACTCGATGCATACCCAAGCACCCAATGCAATCTCAAGTAGCGAGCACTTGCGCTCAACACTAGTCGCCATATCATCATCACTTTTTTTTTTTTTTTTTACTTGTGAAAAAATCCCAACCCTAGCACAACTCTAACCCTAACACTAGCACAACCCTAACCCAAGCACAACCCTAACCCTAGAGTTTATTTTTTATGCCGCTCTTCGTGATTAGACCACTTTATTCTTCGGGTCCGTGCGATTACAGCGATACCAGATTCATATCGGGTTTTTATGATTGACAGCTGTCACACACTAAAAGACGCATTTTTTTGCAAAGACTAGTCTTTGCATCGCCATATTTTGAGAGCTATAATTTTTCCATATTTTGGCCGACAGAGTCATGTCACGGCTTGTTTTTTGCGGGACAAGTTGGCGTTTTTATTGGTACCATTTTCAGGCACGTGACATTTTTTGATCGCATTTTATTCTGATTTTTGGGAGGCAGAATAAACAAAAACCAACAAATCAGGAATTGTTTTGTTTTTTTTTGTTTGTTTGTTTTTATGCATTTCCGCGTGTGGTGAAATTGATAATGTAGCGTTATTCTTCGGGTCAGTGTGTTTACAGCGGTACCACATTTATCTTTTTTTATGTTTTGCCACTTTTACACAATAAAAACTATTTTATAGAAAAAAGAATTGTTTTTACATCGCTTTATTCTGAGAGCTATAACTTTTTTATTTTTTTGGCTGATGGAGCTGTATGGCAGCTTGTGTTTTGCGGGACAAGATGATGTTTTCAGCGGTACCATTTTTATTTACATTTGTTTTTTTATCGCGTTTTATTCCATTTTTTGTTTGGCGGAATGATGATAAAGCATCGTTTTTTGCTTTGTTTTTTATTTTCATTTTTACCATGTTCACTAAAGGGGTTAACTAATGGTACAGTTTTATAGGTCAGGTCGTTCCAGACACGGTGATACCAAATATATGTACTTTTATTATTTTGTTGGATTTTTTTTTCATAATAATATTTATTGATGGGTACATTTATATTTTTATTTTTGGGGGATTATTTTTTTCATTTTTTTTTTATATTTTTGCAAAATAAATTTCATTTTTTTCACTTTCTGATTCTTTTTTTACTTTTACACTATGTCCCACTATGGTACTTTAACTTTTAACTTTCAGATCGCCTGTATAGCACAGGAATGCAGCACCATCCCTGTGCTATACAGGTTGTCACAGCAGCACAGGGAGAAGTTACTTTGATTATGCACTGCGCATGACCTAAGTAACTTCCTGCCTCCTGGTGACCCGGATGTTGTCATGATGACATCAGGTCATCATGACAACACCAGGGATCTGACTCAGTCACTGCGGGACGCCGGGGGAGGAGGTGAGTATCGCGCTTACCTCCGCAATGCTGCAATTGACTTCGATCGCAGCATTGCGGGGATTAATGTGCCAGGGGCGGTGCGGGACTGCTCCTGGCACATAGCACCGGGTGTCAGCTATAACAATCAGCTGACACCCGGGGGTGATCACCCCGCACTGCTTGTGTGCGGGGGCCATCGCCGCTCGCGTAATAGTACATAGCTGGTCCGTAAGGCCCAGGGCTCAGCTACGTACTATTACTGACGAGGTCCTAAAGGAGTTAAATAACATTTTAATGCATGAAATAAGTATTTGATCACCTACCAACAAGCAAGAATTCTGGCTCTCCCAGACCTGTTAGTTTTTCTTTAAGAAGCCCTCTTACTCTGCACTCATTATCTGTATTAATTGCACCTGTTGAACTTGTTATCTGTATAAAAGACACCTGTCCACACAATCAATCACACTCCAACCTCTCCACTACAGCCAAGACCAAAGAGCTGTCTAAGGACACCAGGGACAAAATTGTAGACCTGCACAAGGCTGGAATGGGCTAGAGGATGATAGGCAAGCAGCTTGGTGAGAAGGCAACAACTGATGGCGCAATTATTAGAAAATGGAAGAAACACAAGATGACTGTCAATCTTTCTTGGTCTGGGGCTCCATGCAAGATCTCGCCTCATGGGGTAAGGATGATTCTGAGAAAGGTCAGGAATCAGCCCAGAACTAAAAGCGATGAAACCTGGTCAATGACTTGAAGAGAGCTGGGCCCACAGTCTAAAACATTACCGTTAGTAACACTCTAAGCCGTCATGGATTAAAATCTTGCAGGGCACACAAGGTCAACATGCTCACGCTAGCACATGTCCAGGCCCATTTGAAGTTCGCCAATGACCATCTGGATGATCCAGAGATGGCATGGGAGAAGGTCATGTGGTCAGATGAGACCAAAATAGAACTTTTTGGTATCTACTTCTACTCCACTTGCCGTATTTGGTGGAAGAAGAAGAATGACAACCTAAGAACACCGTCCCAACCATGAAGCATGATAGAGGAAACATCATACTTTGGGGTGCTGTTCTGCAAAGGGAACAGGGCAACAGCACCATAATGAATGGAGGATGTATGGGATCATGTGTCGCAAGATTTTAGCCAACAACGTCCTTCCCTAAGGAAGATCCATTGAAGATGGGTCATGGCTGGGTCTTCCAGCATGACAATGACCCAAAACACACAGCCAGGGCAACTAAGGAGTGGCTCTGTAAGAAGCATTTCAAGGTCCTGGAGTGGCCTAGCCAGTCTCCAGACCTGAACCCAATAGAAAATCTTTGGAGGGAGCTCAAACTCAATGTTGCCCAGCAACAATAAATATTTTGCCAATCTACCAACCAGCAAGAATTCTGGCTCTCACAGACCTGTTAGTTTTTCTTTAAGAAGCCCTCCTACTCTACACTCATTACCTGTATTAACTGCACCTGTCCACACACTCAATCAATCACACTCCAACCTCTCCACCATGGCCAAGAGCAAAGCGCTATCTGAGGACACCAGGGACAAAATTGTAGACCTGAAAAGGGCTGGAATGGGCTACAGGACAATAGGCAAACAGCTTGGTGAGAAGGCAACAACTGTTGGTGCAATTATTAGAAAATGGAAGAAACACAAGATGACTGTCAATCTTTCTCGGTCTGGGGCTCCATGCAAGATCTGGCCTTGTGGGGTTAGGATGATTCTAAGAAAGGTAAGGAATCAGCCCAGAACTACATGGGAAGACCTGGTCAATGACCTGAAGAAATCTGTGACCACAGTTTCAAATATTAACATTAGTAACACACTACACTGTAATGGATTAAAATTCTGCAGGGCACGCAAGGTCCCCCTGCTCATGCCAGCACATGTCCATGCCTGTTTGAAGTTTGCCAGTGACAATCTGGATGATCCACAGGAGGCTTGGGAGAAGGTCATGTGGTCAGATGAGACCAAAATAGGACATTTTTGTATCAACTCCACTCGCCGTGTTTGGAGGAAGAAAAAGGATGAGTGCAACCCCAAAGACACCGTCCCAACCGTGAAGCATGGTGGGGGAAACATCATACTTTGTGGGTGCTTTTCTGCAAAGGGGACAAGACAACTGAACCATATTGGGAAGATGGATGGGGTCATGTATCACGAGATTTTGGCCAACAACTTCCTTCTCTCAGTAAAAGCATGGAAGATGGGTCGTGACTGGGTCTTCCAGCATGACAGTGATCCGAAACACATAGCTTCGTAAGAAGCATTTCAAGGTCCTGGAGTGGCCTAGCCAGTTTCCAGACCTGAACCCAATAGAAAATCTTTGGAGGGAGTTGAAACTCAATGTTGCCCAATGACAGCCCCGAAACTTGAAAGATCTGGAGAAGATCTGTATGGAGGAGTGGGTCAAAATCCCTGCTGCAGTGTATGCAAACTTGGTGAAGAACTACAGGAAACGTCCAACCTCTGTAATTGCAAACAAAGATTTCTGTTCCAAATATTAAATTCTGTTTTTTTATTGTATCAAATCTTTTTTTCATGCAATAAAATGCAAATTAATTATGCAAGAATCATACAATGTGATTTTCTAGATTTTTTTTTTTAGATATGGTCTTTCACAGTTGAAGTGTACCTGTGATAAAATTACAGACCTCAGCAGTGTATCAAATACGTATTTTCCCCACTGTATACTGAAACATGTTTTTGTTTTCTATTGCAGGTGTTTTTAATCTTTTTTTCTGGCCATCTGGCTCAGTCATCTTGCCTAAGGTGCCGCTCTGAGCTGTGGACAGCGCTAATAGTCACTAGTAGTCAATACTGCTATGCCAGTATATTGCAATTGAATTAAAGCATTTTTAATGAACAGTAAAAAAGTTCACAAAATTAAAAGAAGTATTCCCATCTCCAAGATCCTATCCCAATATGTAGGAGGTATAATAATAATAATAATATTAGCAAATACCTCCAATTAGAAATGTAGTATAGTTCTTCTGATTCACTATGTCTCTTTCCTCATGTGCAGGCATTGCATTTTTTCTAAATTCACTACAGGTCAAAATAAATGCAAAGTAAAAAATGTTTAACTTTGTTAAAATTTAATGTGAAAAGCTGAGTTTTTTCAGCACAGGAAAAATGTATGAAAAATTCTATGTGTAAACAAGTCCTTACTATTATGCTCTGTCAGCCTCCTTTTCTACCTCATCTAGTAGAGAGGGAGGTGCGAGGGAGAGAGGACCTATTCATATTTATGGTACATTTTCTCTGCTGCAAGGTGTCAGCTCTTTTGGTCAGCAGAGTTCTCTCTCTCCAGTAGCGTGCAAGTTCTCATGGGCAGTGGGGTCCTATCTTTCTCCTGTAGAGTGTAAGCTCTTATGGTCAGCAGGGTCCTCTCTCTCCTGTAGAGTGTAAGCTCTTATGGTCAGCAGGGTCCTCTCTCTCCTGTAGAGTGTAAGCGCTTATGGTCAATTGGGTCCTCCTTCTCTCTCCTGTAGAATGTAAGCTCTTATGGCCAGCGGGATCCTCTCTCTCTCCTGTAAACTGTAAGCTCTTATGGTCAGTGGGGTCCTCTCTTTCTCCTCTGTAGAGTGTAAGCTCTTATGGTCAGTGGAGTCCTCTCTTTCTCCTCTGTAGAGTGTAAGCTCTTATGGTCAGTGGGGTCCTCTCTTTCTCCTCTGTAGAGTGTAAGCTCTTATGGTCAGTGGGGTCCTCTCTTTCTCCTCTGTAGAGTGTAAGCTCTTATGGTCAGTGGAGTTCTCTCTTTCTCCTCTGTAGAGTGTAAGCTCTTATGGTCAGTGGGGTCCTCTCTTTCTCCTCTGTAGAGTGTAAGCGCTTATGGTCAGTGGGGTCCTCTCTTTCTCCTCTGTAGAGTGTAAGCTCTTAAGGTCAGTGGGGTCCTCTCTTTCTCCTCTGTAGAGTGTAAGCGCTTAAGGTCAGTGGGGTTCTCTCTTTCTCCTCTGTAGAGTGTAGGCTCTTATGGTCAGTGGGGTCCTCTCTTTCTCCTCTGTAGAGTGTAAGCGCTTATGGTCAGTGGGGTTCTCTCTTTCTCCTCTGTAGAGTGTAAGCGCTTATGGTCAGTGGGGTTCTCTCTTTCTCCTCTGTAGAGTGTAAGCTCTTATGGTCAGTGGGGTTCTCTCTTTCTCCTCTGTAGAGTGTAAGCTCTTATGGTCAGTGGGGTTGTCTCTTTCTCCTCTGTAGAGTGTAGGCTCTTATGGTCAGTGGGGTCCTCTCTTTCTCCTCTGTAGAGTGTAAGCGCTTATGGTCAGTGGGGTTCTCTCTTTCTCCTCTGTACAGTGTAAGCGCTTATGGTCAGTGGGGTTCTCTCTTTCTCCTCTGTAGAGTGTAGGCTCTTATGGTCAGTGGGGTTCTCTCTTTCTCCTCTGTAGAGTGTAAGCTCTTATGGTCAGTGGGGTTCTCTCTTTCTCCTCTGTAGAGTGTAAGCTCTTATGGTCAGTGGGGTCCGCTCTTTCTCCTCTGTAGAGTGTAAGCGCTTATGGTCAGTGGGGTTCTCTCTTTCTCCTCTGTAGAGTGTAAGCGCTTATGGTCAGTGGGGTTCTCTCTTTCTCCTCTGTAGAGTGTAAGCGCTTATGGTCAGTGGGGTTCTCTCTTTCTCCTCTGTACAGTGTAAGCGCTTATGGTCAGTGGGGTTCTCTCTTTCTCCTCTGTAGAGTGTAAGCTCTTATGGTCAGTGGGGTTCTCTCTTTCTCCTCTGTAGAGTGTAAGCTCTTATGGTCAGTGGGGTCCTCTCTTTCTCCTCTGTAGAGTGTAAGCGCTTATGGTCAGTGGGGTTCTCTCTTTCTCCTCTGTAGAGTGTAAGCTCTTATGGTCAGTGGGGTTGTCTCTTTCTCCTCTGTAAAGTGTAAGCTCTTATGGTCAGTGGGTCTCTCTCTCTCTCTCTCTCGCATGAAGAATTGGACACTGCAACTGAAAAATGATGAGTCAGTGGGAACCGTCGGGGTTGGTGCTATTATCATACTGAAGAGAACTATGGGACTGATCTTTAGCAATGGTTTGTGTATTCTGCCTATGAGCAATACATTTATGTTCTTACATAATAAACTGAGATTGTGTAATAATTGTGGACAAGTTATCTCAGTTTCTGCTGAACATATGGAAAAACTTTTTCATGGAATTTTGTGTAAATACAATTATAACATCCACAAAGAAATGTGAATTGTAATGTGAATGCATCTGGAAAATGATTGTTAAATTATACCGTCTGTTTAGGAGCTTCATAATAGTCAAACAGGCAAATTAAGTTTTTATTATGTTGGAATGTAATCATCAGAACAACAATGGTTATTTAGAGAATGTTTTGTGTATCAGGACAAGCAATTATCCTTCCTTCTGCAGAGTACATGGTGTTAGAAGGCTAAGATTACTGGTCCAGGACTGCCATCTACAGGTGAAAAAATGTAAAAACGAAAATTGCTAAATGTTTAAACAAAAAAGGATGAACAAAGATGTGCAAATTGTACAATGGCTTACGTTTGTGCAAATACGATCATGAGCTATACATCCAGCAGTGGCTACATCCTACATGAATGCCGTGGCATCTGTCCATTATTAGTCCCCATTGTAAAACATGTATTCTGCTCAGAACGCTTTCTGGCTGGTAAAACAAGGGTCGTTACATTACATTTTAACACATTTGATTGATTCCTCTGCAATATCACAAGCTCCAAAGTTGTGTGACAACCATGTATATGGTCTCTCTATGGCAGAAAATGTTCACGCTCAGTCAATCCAAACGTGTTGTAGTCACCGTATTTCCAAATTCTACTGTATGTGTAATTGGATTAGACCTTTGTGATATATTTAGATTAATCTATTTGTCACTTTGATATAATTATTGCACAGACAGTGTGATCTTTTTCTGTGTAACACTCACACTTTTTTAACCCCTTAACACATATCACATACATGAGGAGAGAGCTGAGTTCTCTCTACTCGTTATATTAAATGGCAACGCCTGGAGCTGATCTCTGATCACTGCCAATAATTACAAAAATCCGAAAACTGACCAGCACCTCCAAACAGAATAAGGCAAGTGTGAACAGGTGCAAGCCGTCACGACTATTCAATATAAACAAGAAAATACAGATGTACTCTGAAATAATAATATGCAAACATTGAATATATGAAATTGGAACTGCATTACTGCTATAGAAAATATGTTAAAAAGTGAAGGCACCTAGTGTACAAATTGGCCAATCCATGAGAGCCCATGAGCCATGACAAGGCGTACCCCTTTTATGAGACACTAACCTTATATGCCTCTCCGGGGCTGAAATTAGAGCTGGATCCTGTCTACCCTTCAATTTGTAGGCTTTCAGCCTGGGAAGAATGGAGATGTCTTAATGGATTCTTGATATTGACAATCAAAGGAAAACTCAGCTAAAGGCAAGTGTTCCACCCAGTCAGACAGATGGTCAGAGAATTAACCCAGAAGAAATTGCTTGATTGTTTTGGTTGGTATATTCAGTCTGACTACTGGTCTATGGGTGATCAGCTAATGAGAAGGACAATTCATTATTAATTTTACTACAGAATGTCCTCTAAAATTTAGAATCAAACTGAGTTCCTGTATCGGAAACAACATTTTCCAGAATCCCATGTAGGCGCACAATGTGTTTGATAAACAACTTACTTAAGGTTTGGGAGTTAGGCAACCCAGACAATAGGATCAAAATTTCACTGTTTGCCAAATCAGTCTACCACTGTCTACCAGAAACTTCGGGAGAGAGCATCGGCTTTCATGTATTTTGTACCAGATCCAAGTGTCACTACAAAATCAAACCTAGAGAAGAACAAATCACATCTATCTAGCTTTCCTAGGATTTAGTCTTTTGGCTGACTCAAGATATGTCAGATTTTTGTGGTCATAACAGTGATCTTACGTTTGGCACCTTCGAGGAAGTGATGTCATTCCTCGAAGGCCCACTTGATTGCCAACAATTCGTGATTGCCGATATCATAGTTCTTTTTGGCACAAGAAATTTTGTTTTGAAAAGTAGGCGCACAGACAGAGTTGTTTGAGAGATGGTGTACCTTGTGACAACACCGCTCCCACTCCAATAACGGAGTCATCAACCTCCACCACAAAAGAATGTTCTAAGTCAGGCTGGACCAATACATACTAATAATAATAATTGCACAACTGAGTCCGCTCACCATTCGGAGTGTGGAGCCAAATCGCCTCACCCGGATCCGGTCAGAGAAGCCGCAGTAACTCAGATGAGAAAAAAGGAAAGGATGATCCAGTGTATCAGGCTAGTTTCTTAAAATAAAACCATGAGACCATGATTAAGACTTAATCGTCGAAACGCGTAGGTCCTGATCCTTGTAGTGCACCATATGGACAATTGGTGTGGAGCAATGTTTTAATGGGCACAATAAAAGCTATGTTTTATTTTAAGAAACTAGCCTGATACGCTGGATCATCCCTTCCTTTTTTCTCATAATAATAATAATGGGTCAGATGAGAAACACTCTTTTAACTCAGTAAAGGCGAGGATGGCTTTCAGCTTCCAATTAGTTATATCTGCCCCCTTCTTGGTCAAGTCAGTAAGTGGTTTGGCAATCTAGGAAAAAAAAAAAATTTACGGTAGTAATTGGCAAATCCAAGGAAACGAATACAATATCAAAAAAGAAAATTGCAGTGTTCATATGTCCACCATATGAAATTAAGACCTATACACAAGACATAAGAACTATGATATCATAAAATATAACATTTATTGGTAGGATAAGATAAAATCACATAAAATGTTTATAAAGGGAAAAGTGACACAAAAAGAAAGAGAGGGGACAGACTGAGGGGTATAAAGATAAACAAATTACAAATATGCCACAAAATGCTGTCACATAGTAAAAAATAATCTCCACTGGATCTGTAATATATATTCTCTATACCTTATCAGTTATATATTACAGATCCAGTGGAGATTATTTTTTACTATGTGACAGCATTTTGTGGCATATTTGTAATTTGTTTCTCTTTATACCCCCCAGTCCGGCCTCTCTCTTTCTTTTTGTGTCACTTTTCCCTTTATAAACATTTTATGTGATTTTTATCTTATCATACCAATAAATGTTATATTATGATACCATAGATCTTATGTCTTGTGTATAGGTCTTAAAATCCAAGGAAACGCTGCAAGGTCTTCAGAAATTTGGGTTGTACCAACTACTTAACACCTTGGACTTTAGAGGGGTCCATTTGGAAACCTTTGGTGGACACGATATACCCCAGGAAATTTACTTCTTGAACCAAGAGCACACATTTTTCAAGTTTGGCAAATAACTAATTGTCTCTGAGTTTTTGGAGTACAGTACATACATGTAGAATAATTCCATTTGAGAAGATAGTGGGCTCCATTAACCAAGCCCGTGAGGTGCCAAAACAGCAAATAAGAAAAACAAATATGACCCCATTCCTAAAGGAATTCATCTTGGGGGGGAAGGGGGTACTGACCATTTTTAACCTACAATTGATTCACCAAACTTTATAACATTTAGATGTGAAAACAAAAGATTAAACAATTTCCACTAAAATACTGTTTTAGCACCAAATTTATAATTTACAAGAGAAACATTAGGAGAAAATGGACCTCATAATTTGTTATACAATTTTTACTGAACGGGGAAGTACCCCATATGTGGTTGTACACTACTCTTTTACCACATGGCAGGGATCGGATGGAAGGAGCGCTACTTGGCTTTTAGAACACAGATTCCGTTTGAATACATTGTGGGCTCCATTAGCTGAGCCCCTGAGGTGCAGATAAGCAGAAATCCCCCCAGGTGAACCCATATTAGAAAATTCAGTGCTTAAGGATTTCATCTAGGGGTGTAAGGAGTATTTTGAACCCACAGGTGCCTCACAGAATTTTATAGCATTGGGAAGTGGAAATATAACATTTTAGTGGTAAAAATGTATTTTTTTTATTTGCACATGGGATAATAGATGAAAATGGACCCCACAATTTATTGTGCAATTTCTCCCTAATACGGTGATGCCCCACATGTTATCAGGTATTTGTCTTTTGGAGCGCAGAGTTTTCTAAAATAGTTTTCAGGCGACATTTGTGGAGCCTCAAAGGTGTCAGAATAGCAGAAAAATCACAAAAGTGACCCCATTATAGAAATTACATCTCTCAATGAATTCATCTATGGCTGCAGTGACTATTTTGTAACATCCACGCCAGGCTTTATTATGGAGAATTGCAAATATGCCAGTCTAGTGCCTATGCATTGTGCCCCCATACAGTGTGGTGCCCCCATATATTGTAATGTTCACATACATTTGACATGCACCCCATAAATTTTAATTGGGCTTTCCCCAGTACAATAATGCCAAACATGTGGCTGCCTACTGTGGTTTAGGCACAGTGGAGCTCAAAAGGAGGGGGGCATTTGGATTTGGGAGCACAGATTTCACTGGATTTCATTTTGGGGGGTTAGAGCTTTGTTCTACCAGAAATGTGGGAACCCCCTATATTTTGAGTGACAGATGATGGACCTGAGTGGAGGCTGGTTTTGTGCGGGATAAGTTTTTATTGGTAACATTTTAGGTTATATATATTTTTTTACACTTGCAGTATAATACCGGGATCACATTCTTCTTACTCCCTCTGCCTCATAAGTGTGTGGTTCCGTTGGGTGTTGTCTGAATTTTGGGATTTACACGGGAACCCCGACGTAAGCACTCAGCGCAGAGCACAGGATAAATGTGAACTGAGCCTTATTCTGATTTTTGGGAGGCAGAATGAACAAATAGACAACAGGACAAGAATAGTTCTAATTTTTATTTTTGCGCTGTTCACTGTGCGGTATAAGTGATGAGATTACTTTATTCTTCAGGTCGGTGCGATTACAGCGATACCAGATTTGTATTTTTTTATGTTTTGCTATCTCACAGTAAAAATGCTTTTTTATAAAAAACAAAAAACAGTTTTTTTGTCGCCATATTCTGAGAGCTGTAACTTTTTACATTTTTGGTGAATTAGAGCTGCATGAGAGCTGGAGATATTTTTGGTACCATTTTGGGGCACATAATGTTTTCTGATTGTTTTTATTCAGATTTTTCAGATGCAGAATGAACAAAAACCAGCAATTCAGTTATTGTTCTTATATTTTATTTTTTGCGCGGTTCACCATGCGCTAAAAGTAATAAGACCGTTCGTAGTGTCAGTACGATTACAGCGATACCAGATTTATATAGTTTTTTTCATGTATTAGAAGAAAACTATTTTCCCTATTGTAAATCAATGTGTAATGATAATTATTTTAGTATATATATATTTTTTACTGTGTTTTTATTTTCTGATAAAGGTCTGACCATCTTACTTAAGCTGTTGTAAAATGCATGCAGCAATAAGCTATAAATAAAGTGCATGAACCATAGACAATAAAAGAATGGACAGTTTCATTGACTTCTAAGGGAGAATATTCTAGGCATGTCCTGTTAGCTGTACAGGGAGGGGGAGAAGGTGAGCTGTGATAAAGAAAGTAAACAGTATAGCTCTTATATCTATCTACAAGTTACCAATATGTTATGTTGCTTACTAATATACCAGCTTTATTAGAATCATGTTTTTGTAAATTCAGCTAAAGTAACTAAGGCTAGCCTACAGATGTCCTTGGAATGTTCTGTAAGACTATGTGTTCTAGGGGTTTTCTGATGAGATTTTCTGACCTCTAACGCTCTTTTTAATGTATTTTATCCTTGTGTTAAACACTTATATTGGGAAATGCTATATGGAAGCCTCTGATAGATAGTATACAGTGACACTTGTCAGCCAACAGGAAGTGTCAGCCAACAGGAAGTGTCAGCCTTTTATAAGGCTCAGTGGCCTGACTGCAAACTTTAAAGTTTTTAGGAATTGTTTAACATATAGATGGTGACATGAAAATGTAAAATATAATGCCCAAATATTCTTAAAATAACGTGTTTAACAAAATAATACATATGGAGGGAAAGAACATTAGCCCTCTATCAAATAGTACAGAGACAGAAGGTTACAAACTTTGACTCTCAAGTTCTAATATGGAGAGTATCATGGCACAAGTAACATTTACAAAGGAATTGCTTGTCTTGATTTTTTCCCCATCGCCCTTATTTTCACCCCTGCTAATTAGAGTTCAACAAAACAATTCTCAGGACCCTTGTGCAGCAGCCATATTGTTACTCCATGTCAACTGGACCAGAACAATGAGAACTTCCTTCTACCTGTACGTATCCTTCCTTTGATTAGTAGACCTCGCAATGTTATGACATTGTGGTTGACACAACTAATCAGAAGGGGCATCCAGGATACCTACAGGTAGTAGGAAATTTGCAATGCTCTGGTTCGCTGACATGGAGTACCATCTTTGCTTCTGAACCAAAGTCCTACGAATAATTTTGCTCAACTTTACTGCTTACATTATCATATTGGCTAAACTTAGAAATCATAGATATGGAACAATCAACAATATGCATACTCCCGGTAAAGTCAAGCAAAGCCAGAAGGAAAAGTGTGGCAGCACTTTCCTAGTATCACCTCTATTTCATATTAGCTTCAAATCTATGTATCAAAGAGGTTGGACTCCTGGATAGGAAATTGATGGCAAATCCTAGCTATATGCTATGAATGTTTCTTCTGGGACATTTTGAGCAAGTTTAAGGTATTTGATACGGTATAAAATCACAATATGTGTACAGATTAAATTCTTAAACATGGACAGGAAGGATAGAGAAATATCAGACGCAATGAAGAAAACTGAAAAAATTGGAAGCCTCTGAAATCAAATTGGTTACTCTGTTAAGAAGAATAAAAAAATAAATGATGAAAAAATACAAACTTGAGACATAAATTTCAGATGCTCATTCAGTACAATTAAGTTTATGAGACACTCTGAAATACTTAATTTCTAGAATGGTAATATCTACTTAGCTTTTTAATGTTTTTTAATATTCCTGCCGTGGTTTTTTTTTTCTCCAGTGCCACAGACCTGCTGTATTTGCACAAACTGATCTGATGCATGACTGCCAACAATTAGAACTGAATAGTGTTTGTATTCTTAGTAGTAACACATCACACGCTAACTTGGCAAATCTGGGTAGACAGAATTTTTAAACACTATTTAGTCCAACAGAATTTTTAGATGATTGCATTAAAAACTTATATAACCACAAACAGGCAAAGATCACTAGATAAAAAAGAAATTTCCCTTTAGTGCTCTTTAATAAGAGAAAATCAGCTAAAAACTATTTGGCAGCCAAAAAAGTGTAACAGATCGTTGGATAGAAGTCTGATAGAATAGAATTATTTATTAAAGAAGCCCTCCTCCCATCAAAGTTTTTAATCCTCTCAATATATTGCAGTCATCATATTATATAGCACTGTGTACTTACAATTGCTTATTTTGCCTTTCTACCCAGCTAATTATCCTCTTGTCTCTATGTAGAAACAGGAAGTCTCTAATCCCTGCATTTATCATTCCCCTCTTCAACTCCTGACCCAGCTGCTCCACTCCTCCTCCTTCTATCCCTGTCAGGCACTTTTGCAGTGATTGATGAGTCACACAGAGAAAATTGACCACCTGTTTCTACATACACCGCGTGCAGAATTATTAGGCAAATGCGTATTTTGATCACTTTGATACTTTTTATACATGTTGTCCTACTCCAAGCTGCATAGGCTTGAGAGCCAACTACCAATAAAGTAAATCTGGTGATGTGCATCTCTGTAATGAGGAGTGGTGTTGACTAATGACATCAACCACCTATATAAGGTGTGCTTAATTATTAGGCAACTTCCTTTCCTTTGGCAAAATGGGTCAGAAGAGAGATTTGACGGGCTCTGAAAAGTCCAAAATTGTGAGATGTCTTGCAGAGGGATGCAGCAGTCTTGAAATTTCCAAGCTTTTGAAGCGTGATCACCGAACAATCAAGCGTTTCATGGAAAATAGCCAACAGGGTAGCAAGAAGCGTGTTGGCCAAAAAAGGCGCAAAATAACTGCCCATGAATTGAGGAAAATCAAGCGTGAGGCTGCCAAGATGCCATTCGCCACCAGTTTTGCCATATTTCAGAGCTGCAACATTACTGGAGTATCAAAAAGCACAAGGTGGGCGATACTCAGGGACATGGCCAAGGTAAGGAAGGCTGAAAAACGACCACCTTTGAAGAAGAAGCAAAAGATAAAATGTCAAGAATGGGTCAAGAAATATCTTAAGACTGAATTTTCAAAGGTTTTATGGACTGATGAAATGAGCGTGAGTCTTGATGGGCCAGATGGATGGGGTAGAGGCTGGATCAATAAAGGGCAGAGAGCTCCACTCCGACTCAGACGCCAGCAAGGTGGAGGTGGTGTACTGGTATGGGCTGGTATCATCAAATATGAACTTGTGGGACCTTTTCGGGCTGAGGATGGAGTGAAGCTCAACTCCCAGACCTACTGCTAGTTTCTGGAAGACAACTTCTTCAAGCAGTGGTACAGGAAGAAGTCGGTATCATTCAAGAAAAACATGATTTTCATGCAGGACAATGCTCCATCACATGCATCCAACTACTCCACAGCGTGGCTGACCAGTAAAGGTCTAAAAGAAGAAAAATAATGACATGGCCCCCTTGTTCACCTGATCTGAACCCCATAGAGAACCTGTGGTCCATCATAAAATGTGAGATCTACAGGGAGGGAAAACAGTACACCTCTCGGAACAGTGTCTGGGAGGCTGTGGTGACTGCTGCACGCAATATTGATCAAAAACAGATCAAGCAACTGACAGAATCTATGGATGGAAGGATGTTGAGTGTCATCATAAAGAAAGGTGGCTATGTTGATCACTAATTTTTTGGGTTTTTGTTTTTGCATGTCAGAAATGTTTATTTCTCAATTTTGTGCACTGATATTGGTTTACCTGGTGAAAATAAATAAGTGAGATGGGATTATATTTGGTTTTTATTAATTTGCCTAATAATTCTGCACAGTAATAGTTACCTGCACAAACAGATATCCTCCTAAGATAGCCAAATCTTAAAAAATCCCACTCCAACTTCCAAAAATATTAAGCTTGGATATTTATGAGTCTTTTCGGTTGATTGAGAACATAGTTGTTGATCAATAATAAAAATAATCCTCTAAAATACAACTTGCCTAATAATTCTGCACAAAGTGTAGAGCTTAGAAGGATTCAGCTAGTCAGTTTTTAATCACGTGATGTCAAAGACCTAATGGAAAACAGAATAATTAGCTGGGTAGAAAGACAAAATGAGGAATTGTAAATACCCAGTGCCATATAATATGATGATTGCAATATATTAAGAGGATAACAATTTTGATGGGAGGAGTACTTCTTTAAAGGGAATCTGTCTGATCATCATAATGTAGGAAATGAGACCCTGATTCGTGCAACGTATCACTTAGATTACTGGGTGCAGCAGTTGTGACACAATCAAAGTTTTTAGATGTAGCATATAGCAGAACTCAGAAAGCTACCCCCACCCATACCACAACTTTCTGTGTACATTATCAATTGACAGTGAGCTGCTAATCAAAGGAGGGGATGTGGTTGGATTACTTGGTATGAGGGAGCTAGTCTGGGCAGTGATAATCTCCTGGTGATAAAACATTTATTGTATGGAAACAATAGCACACAGCCTAATAAGTGACACTTCACTGAAATCAGTGTCTCAGCTGCTACATTATGCTTTCCTCCAATTACATAGCAAAAACCTGCTGACAGATCAAATTCCCTTTATAATGGATATTTCATAAAGGCATTGCCTGTCTACCTAACCTAGTAGGGCATACCAAAGTCTTAAAAGGGCTCCCAACTTGAGATTCTCTATCAGCCACAGTGAAGAGCCAATGTACAGAGTGGTTTCCGCTCTGCAGGCTCAAGTTGATTGTAGATATAATAGAGTTGGATTGATGGCAAAATCAGCTGCTTGATAGGGGTGTTGGCTGGAACCAAGGTGGCACCTGAATGAATAGGGTTGTCTGTGATGAACGGGTACTCTCAAGTCATTTAAGTTGCTTTAATTAGTTATACAGCATGAAAATAAGTGAGTTTGAAATTGACTTGCTTTTTGCATCTGCTGTTAATCTCCTGCTGTGAGAGCTTTTATCTTTCATAGTGTACAGCTAGTTTCAACAGAGCTCAGCCACTAGTACCTGCCCAGACACTAGGTGAGTGTGCAGTAGTTAAATTCCTGGAGAGGAATTAACTCTTAACATACCAGTCACTGTCTCCAGCCCACTGATCTCTATACAGTTGTTAGCTGCTCCCCTACCTCCCCCTTTCCATTCCCTCTCAGTGTCAGAATTCCTGGTGTCCTTCTACAGTTTGACCACTAGTGACTGCTATTGTTCACCTTAATAATTGTGCTGCAATCCCACTCCTTACCACTAGAGGCTGCTGTTGTGTTCTGCAATTGCCCTTTACTAAGATGACAGATTCTGAACCTGTGGGATCCATCTTGTTTTCTGTTCGGGCCTACTTAAAGCCGCATGCATCTCACACTCATTGCTTGAGTATTGTGTCTAGTTGTTAGTTCCAGTCTCCAGTTCCTGAACATTCTTACCTAGACTGTTCTCGTCTATCTACAGATTGTTTCCTACAAGTCCTTTGCTAACTTCTACTACCGCTTGCTGTTGCTGCTTGTGCTCCTTCGTCCACTGGTTGCCAGCAGTACTACACCAGTATCGTAACAGGATACTCCAGCCTTCATCTTGGATGCTGCCAAGGGAAATTTGGAAGTTCGTGTAAATAAGATGAACTGTTTGCTTACCAACATCTATGCAGATATGCAAACACTAAAAACAAAATGCACAGCATTTGAAACTCAGACATCTCATAACGTTCAAATTTTTGGACAAGCTACACAGGATCTACAGAATATTGTGCACGATCTAAGCAATAAGATTGCACTGCAGTCTGAACAGATCCTTCAATTGCAAAATCTACATATTACTCTGGCCTCTCCACCCACCTTTCAGGTTTGGTGGAGAACTTGACAAATTTCATGGATTCTTTAACTAATGCAGATTGTACTTTGGTGCACACCCTGCTCACTTCCATACTGACAGATCAAAAGTATTGTGTATCATTATGCTACTGTCACACAAAGTTTTGGCTTGGGCCAGCCCCCTTATTGAAACTCATGAAGATCGACTTAATGATCTGGACCCAGATGTTTGATGACCCTAATCGTTGTAAAACAGCTTCAGCTACACTGATGGCGCTACGTCAGGGTAAGCGCTCTGTTGCAGAGTACATCACAGAATTCAGACGGTGGGTGATTGATAGCGAATGGAATAATGCTGAAAAATTATCTTTTTTTAAGAATGGACTCTCTAGCACATTCAAAGATGAACTATCCCAGGCCGAAGCTCCCACAAATTTTGATGACTTCATTCACCACTGTATTCGTATGGACAACAGATTATAAGAGAAAAGATTGGAAAAGTGGAACACAATTTACATCGAGATTCTGGAATAATTTTTGTGCAGCATACCGCTTGCTGTTCCCGCTCATGCTCCTTCGGCCACTGGTTTCCAGCAGAACTAGACCAGTATCGTAACACTCAACTCCTGACAAGCTGCTGTTATAAATCTTGCAAAATCTCTAGCCTTGAAGCATCGGCAACTTTCAGAGTAGTTCGCCTAATCACGGGTTTCACTGTACAGAGCTGTATGTTTGTTCAAATGCTCTGTTATCTCTGTTATATGTTACCTCTATATGCAAATACAGTGATCACAGTCTAGACTCAAAACAAACCACTGGTAGCTGATAGTGTTGCAGCAGAACTTGTGCTGACCATTATAGTTCTATTAATACTACAGTCCTATTCACCTGAATGGTCACTCAGCAATGCCTACCCTGACAGAAACCAGAAAGTTAGGAGACTGTAAGTTGCCTGCATAGCTCTGACCTTTATCTCTCAAGCTAAGGATGCATGTTTCTTTCAATGGAAAGGAAAAAAAAATACTGCGAGACATATCTGGCAGTGTTTTATCTCTGACTGGACCCATCATTCTTCCATCTAAATGCAGTGGGTTCTCAGATCTTTACCTATAAATTTTCATTAAACTTCAGTGCTGGTTAGAACTTTCTCTTGCATCCTCATACAGTGGCATGTAAAAGTTTGACCCCTGGTCAAAATTACAGTTATTGTGAACAGTTAAGCAAGTTGAAGATGAAATGATCTCTAAAAGGCCTAAAGTTAAAGATGAAAATCCCTCAAACAAGAATTGAAAGACTCTCGTCTGGCTACAAAAAGCGTTTACAAGCTGTGATACTTTCAAAAAGTGGTGCTACTACGTACTAACCATGGAGGGTGCCCAAACTTTTGCATGGGCCCATTTTCCCTTTTATCATTTTTAAAATGTAAAAGATGAAAATATTTTTTTTTTTGCCTAAAATACAAAGGAAATGTGTCATCTCTAACTTTAGGCCTGAGATAATTTCATCTTCAACTTGCTTAACTGTTCACAATAACAATAATTTTGACCAGGGGTGCCAAAACTTTTATATGCCACTGTACAGTACCTAAACTATGTGTACAGATGTGTCCTTTCTTCCATTCCTACAAATTTTGTTAAGTAGTCCAATTCTCACAACACAAATTCAATCGATAATTGCCACATGGTCACATGTTAGCAAACCCTTAACACGCTGAAACTGAAACTTCACAATGACTAGGTGGCCATATATAGGTACAAGCAGCATAAATGTCTCCTAATAGAGCATCTCAACACCCTGTTTTGTTTTTTCTTTTTTTTAAAGCTTGGCATCTCATGTTACTCCCTATGTCCTGCACAGGCCCTGTCAGTGACCCCCTCTCCCCAAGGGAGGAAGACAGTACAAATAGAATGATACTGTAACAAGACAGGGAAAACAGACTGGGCAAATTGAAATAGCAAGCTCACCAAAAATACACTCACAGCCACAAAGGAACAAAGGAAAACACAGGGAAAGAGTAGGTAGGAAAACTAAATGGGAATGAGGAAAGGAAAACACACAGCCAAACAGCAAGCAGCAATCCCAAGGTAAACCTCCAACTACTCCAGACAACAGACTCCTTCTCCTCACTCCAGGTTAGGCAGAATGAACTGAACACCAACATCTCCGAACCAGGGGAGGAGTCCTGAGGAGACAGTTTGCATATTCTCACTGCATTTTGGGATAAGTGAAGAGTCTCTGCGAGCTCAAAGAACACTGGATTTTGGCCGTTGGAGCTGAAGGAAGGACATCGGTGAACGGCGCGCGAATTTTGGAGCGTTTTTCACTGTTTTCATAACATATCAACAATAAGAACATGGAAGAATCCAGGAGCCATTTGGTGAGCTGCATATCCTGCTACATGTTCACAGACTTGACAATGGAAAAGCCAAACTTCACATGCCAGAAATGCAAGCTTGTGTCCCTGTTGGAGGAAAAGTTGCGAAATCTAGAAGAGAGGTTAACTACCTTGAAAATCATTAAGGAAGGTGAAGAGTTCTTAGACAGAGCAAAATTATCTCTTCATGATACAGAAAGAGAAGAAATTCGAACTCCACCTGACGAAACAGAGGAATGGAAGCATGTGACCCAGAGAAGCAGGAGGATCGAGAGGCAGTCAGCACCCATACTGCTCAGGAACCAGTACCAGGCTCTCACGCAGGAGAACTATGAAGAAATACAGCAAGATAAGACTTTGCCCACAATGAATAACCTTGTAAGCCCTCAGAATCCTCCTGGATGGAGAAAGAAAAATGTTGTGAAGAAAAAACAGAGAGTGGTGGTCATGGGGGATTCCCTGTTGAAAGGAACAGAGGCCGCTATCTGCAGACCAGACATAACCTCAAGAGAAATGTGCTGTCTTCCAGGAGCAAAAATTAAAGATGTGTCTGACAGGATATCAAGACTCTTCAGACCTACAGATCACTACCCATTCCTGCTAATACATGTGGGGACAAATGACACCGCAAGAAAGGACCTGGAAACCATCTGCAGTGACTTTCAAGACTTAGGCAAGAAAGTGAAAGAATTGGGAGCGCAGGTGGTCTTCTCATCCATCCTCCCAGTGGATGGCCATGGAACAATGAGGTGGAATAAGATTCTACAGGTGAACAACTGGCTACGTTGATGGTGCCGTCAACAAGGATTTGGATTTCTGGATCACGGAATGAATTACCTATATGATGGACTACTTGCTAGAGATGGGGTGCATCTTACAAAGACTGGAAAACATGTATTTGGAAGTCGCCTTGCTACACTCATCAGGAGAGCTTTAAACTAGAACAATGTGGGAAGGGAAGCAAAAGGCCAGAAAAGGATATACAGCTGACAAATACTATTGAGATCTCTGCTACTGGAAGTGGAAAGGAAGAACAAAGACAAAAAAAAATAAATAATAAAAATATGGGAGGAAGAGAAACCAATCACAAACTAAAATGTTTTTATACAAATGCACAAAGCATGGGCAACAAACAAGGAGAATTGGAACTACTAACGCAGGAAAAGGAATATGATGTCATCGGAATCACTGAAACTTGGTGGGACGATACACATGATTGGAATAAAAGGCTAAAAGGATACAACTTATTTGCAAGAAACAGACTTGATAAACGAGGAGGAGGTGTCGCATTGTATGTTAGAAAAGCGTATATCTGCACAGAGATTGAAGCTTCAGAGACTGGGAGTTCTGTGGAAACTGTTTGGGTAAGAATACAAGGAGAGAACAATGGAAAGGACACCATTGTAGGCATTTACTACAGGCCACCTGGGCAAGCTGAAGATATGGATGAACTCTTTATGTATCAAATGACCAAGTTCTCCAAAAAATATGACGTAGTGGTCATGGGAGATTTCAACTATCCAGAGATTTGAAGGGAATCTCTTTCAAATAAAGCTAAGGCTATGTGCCCACGATGCAGAAATGCTCCGGATTTTTCCTGGACGTTTCTGCATCTCCCTGGCAGAAAAACCGCATGCGTATTATACATGCGGATTGTACATGCGTTTTCCTGCCAGGGACATGCGGAAGTGAAGCGTTCTTCACTTGCATTTCCGCATGCGGGTTGACAAGCGCTTTCCAAGTGATTTTAGCATCACTTGGAAAGTGCTTGACAACTCAGTCACACTATATAAATCCATGCAAACAGCATGGATTTATATAGTGTGACTGAGAGAATGTCAAAAAATAAAAAAATAAATGTATACTTACCCTCCGATGGCCCGCGCTGTCTTGCTTCACCATCCCGGCTGCCGACAGCGGTGGTTTGAAGGACCTGCCGACGTCAGCGTCGTGTGACCCGTCACATGACTCTGACGTCAGCACAGGTCCTTCATTCCATCGCGAAGTGCCGGGAAGCAAGGAGGAGCGCAGCGCGGGCCGCCAGAAGGTAAGTATATATTTATTTTATTCTTTTTTTTACTGCTTTTTTAATGGTACCCGGGTGTGGATGAGACTCTCCTCTACACCCAGGTACCATCTGCACATTAGAACGCGCCAATTACGCAAGTACAGATGCAGTCTTGCGGAATTGGCGCGTTCTAAGGCAAGTCAATGGCGGCAAAAAAGCAGCACTTCCGCAAAATAATTGGTAGTGCTGCTTTTTTTTCCGCAATGATAATCGCAGCGGAAATTTCCGCAGCTTGTGCACAGCACATGCGGATTATCATTGGGGGACATGGCAGGCCTTCTACCATGCGTTTTTTAAGCGTTTCTGCAGCGTTTTTGACGCTGCAGAAACGCTTAAAAAACGCATCGTGGGCACACAGCCTAACGGGTCAAGCAAATTCTTATCCTCTCTTGCTGACAACTTTATCTTCCAAAAGGTAGGGGAGAAAACAAGGGGATCTGCTACTTTGGATCTAATCCTTATAAACAGGGAGGAAATGGTTGAGGAGGTAAAAGTGGCTGGAACCCTAGGAGGCAGCGATCATGCTATTATAGAATTTTGGATAACTAGAGGAGGAAGACATGTGAAGACTCAAACTTCAAGGTTCAATTTCAGAAAGGCAGATTTTAAGCGACTCAGAAAGAGAATAGGAGGGATCTAATAACTGGATGTCCTTAAGGACAAAAATGTCCAGGAAGGATGGGAAATTTTTAAAAATGAGATTCTCAAAGCACAATCGTTAACAATCCCGAAAAGTAGGAAGAATGGGAAGCATTTAAGGAAACCAGGATGGATGAACACAGAACTTAAACACATGCTAAAAAGAAAGAAAAAAAATGTTTATCAAATGGAAAGAGGGAGGCCTATCTAAAGAAGATTATAATGCAGTCTGCAGAACCTGTAGGGCACGTATCAGGTTAGCTAAAGCTGACAATGAATTAAGGCTTGCAAGTGATGTCAAAAGCAATAAAAAAGGATTTATGGGGGGAGTGTCAAAAGTAAAAGAAAAGTCAAAGATGCTATAGGATTTTTACAGGATGAAAATGGTGAAATGGTAAGAAAGGATGTTGAGAAGGCCGAACTTTTTGATTCCTATTTTGCATCTGTTTTCTCTCAGAAAGAAAATGTAACATCAACTGATCTTCACTGTCCTATTAAAGGAATAGAAGAATCCAAGTTATCTGTAAACAGAGAGATTGTGAGGGAATATTTAGCTAACATAAATGAGTTCAAGTCTCCAGGTCCAGATGAATTACACCCCAGAGTACTGAAGGAGATCGTAGAAGAAATTTTAGAACCACTCTCCATAATCTTTGAAAATTCTTGGAGAACAGAAGAAGTCCCAGAAGACTGGAGAAGAGCAAATGTTCCTATCTTCAAAAAGGGGAAGAAGGTGGACCCAGGGAACTATGGGCCGGTGAGTCTGTCTTCTATACCAGTAAAGATCTTTGAACAAATTATTAAACAACATGTATGAAAGTACCTGTATAAGAATGAAGTGATTAACCAGAGTCAGCATGGGTTTGTAACTAACAAGTCATGTCAGACTAACTTAATTTCCTTCTATGACAGAATCACTGACTGGGTGGATCAGGGAAATGCTGTAGATATAGTATATCTTGATTTCAGCAAAGCATTTGACAAAGTATCTCACACCATCCTTATTGAAAAAATTACCAAGTATGGAATGGACAAGGCAACTGTTAGGTGGATTCATAGCTGGCTTAGTGATCGGACTCAAAGAGTGGTCGTAAATGGCTTCACATCCAGTTGGATGAATGTCTCAAGTGGGGTGCCACAGGGCACTGTCCTGGGACCTGTATTGTTCAACATCTTTATCAATGATTTAGATGAAGGAATTGAGGGTAAACTGATTAAATTTGCTGATGACACAAAGCTAGGAGGGATAGCTAATACTAGAGAAGAGAGAGAGAGGATTCAAAAAGACCTAAATAAACTGGAGCAGTGGGCAGTAACTAACAGAATGGTTTTTAACAGGGAAAAATGCAAAGTACTACATCTGGGCAATAAAAATGAAAAAAGCATATACAAAATGGGAGGAATAGAGGTAAGCAACAGTACATGTGAAAAAGACTTAGGTATACTAATAGATCATAGACTGAACATGAGTGAACAGTGTGATGCAGCAGCAAAAAAGGCAAATACAATTCTGGGATGTATTAACAGAAGCATACAGTCTAGATCACGTGAAGTCATTATCGGACTTTACTCCTCTTTGGTCAGACCTCATCTGGAATACTGCGTCCAGTTTTGGGCACCACATTTTAAAAAAGACATCGACAAACTGGAGCAAGTTCAGAGAAGAGCGACCAGAATGGTGACCGGTCTGCAAACCATGTCCTATGAGGAACGGTTACAGGATTTGGGAATGTTTAGCTTGCAAAAAAGAAGACTGAGAGGAGACTTAATAGCTGTCTACAAATATCTCAAGGGCTGTCACATTGTAGAAGGATCATCTTTATTCTTATTTGCCCAAGGAAAGACTAGAAGCAATGGGATGAAACTGAATGGGAGGAGACACAGATTAGATATTAGAAAAAACTTTTTGACAGTTAGGGTGATTAATGAGTGGAACAGGCTGCCACGAGAGGAGGTGAGTTCCCCTTCAATGGACGTCTTCAAACAGAGGCTGGACAGACAGCTGTCTGAGATGATTTAGTGAAAAATGCTTTGAGCAGGGGGTTGGACCAGATGACCCAGGAGGTCCCCTCCAACTCTACCATTCTATGGTTCTATGATTCTATGATCAACTGAAGGGGTATGTGAGTATTTATAGGGAGGAGCAAGAGATCACACCCCCATCAGCTGAACAATCAACACACCAAGCTTAGCAGGGAAAACTGACATTAACCCCTGATTGCCCAAAGGAAAAAACAGCAAAAATGACAGGGCTGTCACGAATCATGTAATACTTCGTGACAGTACCCCCTCTTCTACGAGTCATAGGGCTGAGTATGGCCGAAATCCTATATGGACCAATCGTGAGAACCTCGAGACCCAGATGAATACCTCCACTTGATAATCCTAGTGGACACCCATACGTGATCATTCACACACAGGTCCGGACCTGAACTTTTATTACCGCACACTCGACTGGGAGTATATGGATCTCCCCTTGAAGGACAGACAAAGGAGGAATCATAGAATCATAGAATCATAGAATGGTAGAGTTGGAAGGGACCTCCTGGGTCATCTGGTCCAACCCCCTGCTCAAAGCAGGATTCACTAAATCATCTCAGACAGATGTCTGTCCAGCCTCTGTTTGAAGACGTCCATTGAAGGGGAACTCACCACCTCTCGTGGCAGCCTGTTCCACTCATTAATCACCCTAACTGTCAAAAAGTTTTTTCTAATATCTAATCTGTGTCTCCTCCCATTTAGTTTCATCCCATTGCTTCTAGTCTTTCCTTGTGAAAAGGAGTTTCCTTTTATCAGAGAACTCTTACCCACAGGAAGACCTCTGGCAACTCCCACCCCCACATGGTCACACCTCCCAGGGAGGCCCCGCAGTCTGCCTTTAACCAGGGGTATGGGAAGAGACTCACCCCTAATTTCTGGCTGCATCTTTGCCACCCTCACCAGAGAATGGGTAGAATTTCTTAGGACTGCAGAAATAGTGGTAGCCCGGCAGTTTTTACCACAAAAATTGCCCCAACTGACTACCCTACTGGACCACCAATCAATGACCGGGTTGTGTTTTTTCAGTCAGGGAAAACCCAAGACAATGGGAGCAGGCAGACCCTCAAACACATAGCACAACATTGACTCACTATGGTCAGAATCCATGCGCAAGTTCATACCATGAACCACATGAGTCAGACTCTTCTGGCTGAGAGGAGCTGAGTCAATGGCAAAGACTGGAATAGGACTCGCCAGAGCCTTAGATGTTAGACCTATAGTCTGAGCAAAGTGAGATTGCACCAAATTGACTTCAGCTCCACTGTCCAGAAAAACCCGGATGGTCTCCGTCTTCCCTCCAACAACAATTTCTCCTGGAATGGAAAACGCCAACCGGTTAATGGAAGAAATGTAAACACCCTTATCGTCTCCCTCCAAATGACCAGGGGAGTGTGACTTTTGAGATGTAGTAGCTAGTGTTGAGCCACCCCCGTAGTGTTCGAGTTCGGTTCGGTTCGTCGAACACCCGTATGTTCGCCGAACTGTTCGTCGAACACCGTTGAACACCGTTAAAACCAATGGCAGGCAAACAAAAACACATAGAAACACATAGAAAACACCTTCAAAGGTGTCCAAAAGCTGACAAACTGCTCAGAAGACACAACTAACACATGGAAAAGTGACAAGTACATATAGTCATGCGAAAAGAAAAGAGGTGGAGGAGTAAAAGGAGGGGGAGACACAGATATAGGCATGTCATGCCCTTCTAAAACCAAAAAAGTGCGAAGCCGACACGGCCTGTCCGTTCCTGCCCGTGCGACCTCCGTGTCGCTGGGTTTGTGCCAGAGCCGCGGTGGACCCTGACGGCCAGCCCCCCTCTCCCAATACTGGTGCCTGTCCGCTGGTGGGTCGAGCGAGCCCCCCTGCGGTGGAGGCAGCTCTAATCTTTTTAACTTAAATTGTCTCTCTAATTTGAATGAGTACACTTTAAATCCTTTTACAAGGATCTATTGAAGGGCAAGTCTTATGCCAGCAGCCGCGGTAATTCCAGCTCCAGTAGCGTCCACTAAAGCTGCTGCAGTTAAAAAGCTTTTATAAGGATCGAGCTTGGCGGTCCACCGCAAGGCGTCCTACCGCCAGTCCCAGCCCCTGTGCCTTGGGGTGCCTCCCCGATGCTCTTCACTGAGTGTCCCGGGGGCCCGAATCATTTCCTTTGAAAAAATTAAGTGTCCAAACTACAGAAGGTGTAGCTTGCTTAACAGCTGGGATAATCCGCTGACTAGCAGACACTGCTACTAGGCACAAAGTATTTCCTGGGCTAGATGCAGTTAAAAATTTGTAATTAGATACTCTCGTTGGATGCTGAGAAAGCATTCCATAGAGTCTCCTGGCACGCCATATATTATTCTCTTAAAAAGCTTGGGGTAGGGGTCTAGGGGACCCTTTTATAGACAAAATCACGGCCCTGTATCGCAATACGTCACCTAGGCTGAAGATAAATGGAACATTTTCATCATCTTTCATAATCACCAATGGTACAAGGCAGGGATGTCCTCTGTCCCCTCTCTTATACATCCTAGTGACGGAGCACCTGCTCTCATCAATTCGCCATAACCCCAATATTAGGTGGATTGAGGTGGGAGGCACCGAGTACAAGTGCTCTGCATTTGCTGATGATGTCCTAGTATATATCACTCAATCACATATATCCATCCCTGCTGTTATGGCTGAAATAGATCACTTTGTTACATGGTCAAATTTTAAAATCAATGCAGAGAAGTCTGAGGCCCTCGATGTCTCCCTCCCCAAATCCATACAGGATTCCATCCAGTCCAACTTTCCCTTTGCCTGGCCCTCACAGGGTATCAAATACTTAGGAATTCGTATTCATAGAGACCTCTCCTGTCTATGTTATCTTAATTTTGGGCACTTTATTGAAAAACTCCATACAGACCACGGTTGGCAAGTTAGAACTGTAAGATTCACTACGTGAACCACTGGTGTTTTGTGGAAAACCACATGTACACTGTGTTCCAAATTATTATGCAAAAAGTGTTTAGGAGTGATAAGGTAAGAATTTTTTTGTTTGTCAGTTAAACTCATTGATGGTGATGTGTGTCAGGGCTCTTTATATCACTGTAAGCAATTGCAGACACCTGTGCTAATTAGTTTGGCAGGTGTGTCCAATGAAAGGCAAGACTACTTAAGAAGGCTGTCCCACATTATTAAGCAGCCTACATTTTCTGCCAAAATGGGAAAGAAAAAGGATGTGTCGGCTGCTGAGAAGCAACAAATTGTGGAGTGTTTAGGTCAAGGCATGACTACAATCAACATTGCCAAGACACTTCATCCTGATCATCGCACAATCAAGAAGTATGTAGCTAATTCACAGTACACACATGTGAGTGCTGATAAGGGAAAATTGAGGACTCTTTCCTACAGGCAATTACGTCAGGTTAAAAGAGCAGCGGCAAAAAAGCCTTGTCATAGCAGCAGACAAGTTTTTGAAGCTTCTGGTGCCTCCAACGTCCCCCGAACAACAAGATGCAGGGTCCATCAGAGGTTTGCAGCTGTGCGTAAGCCATCCTGTCGGCCTCCTCTATCCACAAGCAGAAACGGCTCCAGTGGGCCAGACAATACATGAAGACTGACTTCAAAACTGTTTTGTTCACCGATGAGTGCCGTGCAATGCTCGATGGTCCAGATGGATGGAGTGGAGGATGGCTGGTTGATGGACACCCCATGCAAACACGGCTACGGCGCCAACAAGGAGGAGGTGGAGTAATGTTTTGGGCTGGAATCATGGGGAGAGAGATTGTCGGCCCCTTTAGGATCCCTGAAGGGGTAAAGATGAACTCCATAATGTATGTGGAGTTTCTCAAACAGAACTTCCTGCCATGGTTCAAGAAGAAGAACCATGTATTACGCAGCAAGATCATTTTCATGCATCATAATGCACCGTCTCATGCTGCACATAACACATCAGCATCTCTGGCTGATATGGGCATAAAAGGGGACAAACTTATGGTGTGACCCCCATGCTCCCCTGACCTCAACCCCATTGAGAACCTCTGGAGCATCATCAACAGGAGTGTCTATGATGGCAGGAGGCAGTTCACATCTAAGCAACAGCTCTGGGAGGGTATTCTGTCCTCATGCAAAACAATTGAAGCAGAAACCATCCAAAACCTGACAAATTCAATGGACGAGAGAGTTCAGAAGCTCCTTTCGAACAAGGGGTCCTATGTGCAAATGTAACATCACCTAGAATAAAGTTTTAAGTTGAAAACTGTTTGATTTCAATTTCCAATAACCTGCTAATGCTTATAATTTCAAAAATGACCATTTTTTTGTTCTTTATTAAAATGAAAAGGTTGATCGAAGAGTGTGGGGGATCTAAGAGTGTGGCAACCCAGTAGTCAGGATTATTTCGAATTCTGACAATCTGAGGGTCATGTTGCAGGAAGTGCAGCAAGAAGGTACTCATGTGTCTTGCGCATCTAGTAGCCCCAAAATTATTTTCCGGGCTAGATGCAGCTAAAAAATATTATTAATTTGAAAGCTGGTGGAGCTTAGTATAGATGGCCTAATAGAATCAGCACTGCAAACTGCTACAAGGCCCAAATTATTTTCCAGCCAAGATACAGATAAACATGATTAGTAATTTTAAATCTGGTGGAGTTATGTATAGATGGCCTAATAGAATCAGTACTGCACACTGCTACAAGGCCCAAATTATTTTCCAGCCAAGATACAGATAAACATGATTAGTAATTTGAAAGCTTAAAACGGTTGGTGAGGTGATTTTAACAAATCATCAAGCTTTTACTCTCCCCAGGATGACACAGGGGTAGAAAAGTCGTTTCGGATCCATTATTTGTTCATCTTTATGAACGTGAGTCTGTCTACATTATCAGTGGAGAGCCGCGTGCGCTTATCTGTCAGCACACCACCAGCAGCGCTGAACACACGTTCAGACAGAACGCTGGCTGCGGGGCATGGCAAGATCTCCAAGGCGTAAGTGGCGAGCTCCGGCCATTTATCCAGATTGGAAGTCCAAAAAGAGCAAGGGTCCAGTGACACAGTCATGGCTTCAATGTTTACTTGGAGATACTCCTGTACCATCGTCTCTAGGCGTTGACTATGTGTCAGACTTCTTGTCTCCTGTGGCCTTGCAAAGGATGGGCTAAAAAAGTGGTGAAATGATTCCGCAAAATTGATGTTACCAGCAGATACTGTGTTTCTGTTACGTTTTGAGTGCTGAACACTTGACGGTCCCACGGTTGGCAAGTTGGAACTGTGAGATTCACTACGTGCACCACTAGTGTTTTGTGGAAAAGCACATGTAAGATTCTGCAACAGTCTCTGCTGATACTCCTGCATGCGTGCATCCCTTTCTATGGCAGGAATAATTTCTGCTAATTTACTTTTGTGCCGGGGATTTAACAGTGTGGCAACCCAGTAGTCAGGATTATTTCTAATTCTCACAATTCGAGGGTCATGTTGCAGGTAGTGCAGCAAGAAGGCACTCATGTGTCTTGCGCATCCAGGAGCACCAAGTCCCTGTTGTGTTGGTGGCGAGGTAACAATCATGCTTCCTTCCTCTGCCCTCTCCCCCCAACCTCGCACAACAGAAATGTGATCAAGGTCTCCCTCATCTGATGAGTCTTCCATCAGTTCGTCCTCCACTTCTTCCTGGGCTCCTGCACCTTCCTCACTAGTTTGGCTGCTACCATGCGCCCTGGTAAAACCATCTCCCCCACCCTCACATGCCTGCCGCCTTGGTGCTGCCGACCGTCTGGACCTTGCAGATGTTAGCCCTTCTGCATACAACTCCTCCTCCTCTACTTCCTCCACCTCCTCTTGTGCCACCACCTGACTCCGAATTCTGTTTAAGATGTGCACCAGCATGTAAATCACCGGAATAGTCATGCTGATAATGGCATCGTCAGCACTAAACATCTTCGTCGCCATTTCAAAACTGTGCAGAAGGGTGCATAGGTCCCTGATCTGAGACCACTCCTCCAGCGTGATTTGCCCCACCTCTGGATCTCGTTGGCCCAGGCTATACGTCAGAACGTATTGCACCAGGGCTTGTCGGTGCTGCCATGTGCAGAGTTGAATTCCACCGGGTAGGCACATCGCATTTTAGCCGGTGAAGTGGCAGGCCCAACGACTTCTGTAGAGATGTAAGTCGCTGAGCTGCGGGATGCGAACGGCGGAAGTGCAAAAGGCCATCTAGTCCGGGATAGTGGGCTAAAAATTGCTGAACAACCAGGTTCAACACGTGAGCCATACAAGGCACGTGTGTGACATTGCCCCGGCGAAGGGCCGCACCCAGGTTTTCAGAATTGTCGCACACGGCCTTCCCTGGTTTCAGGTCCAGTGGAGACAACCATTCATGAAATTGGTTCTCCAGAGTGGACCACAACTCCTAAGCTGTGTGACTCACATTTCCCAGACATTTCAAAGTAAAAACCGCCTGATGACGTTGAGCCCTACTGCCAGCATAGTAAGGAGGTGTGCAGGATCCCTTCTGCGCAGTTAGAAAGCTTGTGGCATGACCAGACAGGCTTTGGGTGCAGGTGGAGGACCGAGAGGAGGTTGAGGAGGCAGAAGCAGTGGAGGAACTTTGAGATAAAGAGGATTGACGCACAACTCGTGGGGACGGCAAGACTTGGACAGCAGTCCCTTGTCCTGCTGTCACCATAGTTACCCAGTGTCCAGTCAGCGACATGTAACGCCCCTGTCCATGCCTACTCGTCCAAGTGTCTGTGGTGAAATGCACCCTGTCATACACAGAGTTTCTCAAAGAAGCAGTGATGTTGTGTGCGACATGCTGGTGGAGCGCAGGCACACCTTTCTTTGAGAAGTAGTGCCGACTGGGCATCTGGTACTGGGGCACTGCGACAGACATAAGGTCTCGAAAATCCTCTGTGTCCACCAGGTGGAAAGGCAGCATTTCTGTAGCCAAGAGCTTGCAGATGGTGAAATTCAACCTCTTAGCTTTCTCATGGCTAGGAGGAAATGGTCTTTTACTTGTCCACATCTGAGGGACCGAGGGCTGGCTGTTGTGCTTAGACGGGGTTGATAAGTGTGTCCACGGCAAACTGCCGGTCTGTGAGGAAGATGCAGGCGGACATGTTAGGTTGCCTTGATCCAAAGGTGGTGATATCGATGTCGGACAGCGCTCAACACCAGCTGGTGTTACCACCTCCAAAGAAAATGATGACCTGCCAATCACGCTGGCTGTTGCGGGTAAAGAGGTGGCAGGTCTGCGTCCCAAAACAGGTGTGACTGCTGTCCCCCCAGTCACAGAGGATGAAGAGGCCGCGGATGCACAAGATGTGGCAGACAGTGGTTGGCCCGGCCGGCTAGGCCGCATTGTAGCACAGTGAGCTTCCCACTGCAACTTATGCTTCATGTCCATGTGCCGGTTCATGCATGAAGTACTCAAACTATGTATTTTTTGGCCTCTACTTAGCTTTTGCTGACAAATGTTACAGATAACACGAGTTGGGTCATCTTTATCGATCTGAAAAAATGCCCAGGCTATGCAAGGCTTAGCACCCATGCGACCTGAAGAGCCACCACGACTTGTGGTCAGAGGCAGAGTTGTGTTTGAGGATGCAGTTGTTGACGTGCTTCTAGTACTACGTCTCTGTCCAGGAAGGCGCAACCTGACCTCGTCGTCACTAGCATCCTCCTCCACCTCCTCTGCTGACCTCATCTCTTGGCTGACTGTGGGTTGACAGTAAGTGGGATCTCCAACCTCGTCATCATCACCCTGTGTGTTATCACACCCGTCGACCTCAGAGCCAACCTCTTCCTGCCCTGACAAAAAACTAAAGTTGTCGCTCCAATCAGGTATTTGAGTCTCATCATCGTCTTCCTCATTGTCTCCACCAACAGGAGTTACAGTTTGGGAATGAGGGTCTACATTATGGTCAGAACCTTCGGCGTCTGGTCCTGGATCCGACTCATAAAGATTCTGGGCATCAGTGCAGATCATTTCCTCGTCTGGATTTACAGAAGCTCTGGAGCCGACCTCTGATTCCCAGGCTATAGTATGAGTAAACAGCTCTGCAGACTCAACCATCTGTTCTACCCCATACTCAGATGGGCAGCTGGAGATTTGGGAGCTGTGAGGAAGCAAGTGCGATTGGGGTGACACCTCTGAGAACTGGAGTATTTGTGATGTTGAAGTTGAGGTGGAGGAGAGCCCACTTAAAGGAGCACTTGATATCCATTGAAGCACCTGCTGTTTTTGTGCCTCATCTGGAATTTGTAGCGATTGGCGTGGTCATAAGAAAGGGATCTTATCGCATTGTCCGCTAAAAAAAGTAGACATTTTAGCTTGGTTGGAAGATGGTCTTTCTTCTGCAGATGTTACTGTTGCTTTAACACCTACCCCATGGTCACAACCTTTTTTCCCCTTCCCAACATGCCTATTCCCCTTTCCACCAGCAGCAGGCCTTTTTCCACTCATTTTGGTGGTTAACTAATTCACAATTCAAGAGTTGCTTGCCCAAAAAAACAATGGATGGGAACCGAGCAGAGCTGAGTGGCCAAACTGTGGTATTAGGCCAAAAGTATTGGCTGGGTTAGATGCAGATAAAAATGATATTGAATTTGCAACCTGATGGAGGTCAGTATAGATGGACTAATAGAACAAGTTCCACACACTGCTAGAAGCCCACATTTTTTTCCAGAGCTAGATGCAGAAAAAAATTATACTCAATTTCCAACCTGATGGAGGTCAGTATAGATGGACTAATAGAACAAGTCCCACACACTGCTAGAAGCCCAAATATTTTTTCAGAGCTAGATGCAGAAAAAAAATATTTTTAATTTGCAACCTGATGGAGGTCAGTGTAGATGGACTAATAGACCAAGTCCCACACACTGCTAGAAGCCCAATTTTTTTTTCAGAGCTAGATGCAGAAAAAAATTATATTCAATTTGCAACCTGATGGAGGTCAGTATAGATGGACTAATAGAACAAGTCCCACACACTGCTAGAAGCCCAAATATTTTTTCAGAGCTAAATGCAGAAAAAAAATATTTTTAATTTGCAGCCTGATGGAGGTCAGTATAGATGGACTAATAGAACAAGTCCCACACACTGCTAGAAGCCCAAATATTTTTTCAGAGCTAGATGCAGAAAAAAATTATATTCAATTTGCAACCTGATGTAGGTCAGTATAGATGGACTAATAGAACAAGTCCCACACACTGCTAGAAGCCCAAATTTTTTTTCAGAGCTAGATGCAGAAAAAATTTATATTCAATTTGCAACCTGATGGAGGTCAGTATAGATGGACTAATAGAACAAGTCCCACACACTGCTAGAAGCCCAAATATTTTTTCAGAGCTAAATGCAGAAAAAAATTATTTTTAATTTGCAACCTGATGGAGGTCAGTATAGATGGACTAATAGAACAAGTCCCGCACACTGCTAGAAGCCCAAATATTTTTTCAGAGCTAGATGCAGAAAAAAATTATATTGAATTTGCAACCTGATGGAGGTTAGTATAGATGGACTAATAGAATGATGCTATGCCCAAAAGGTTTTACTTCACTAGGTGCAGTAAAAAAATTGGTATTCTATACACAGGTAGTGTAGCTTGCAACACAGATAGGCTACTCCACTGACTAACACACTCTGCAATAGGCCAAAAAGGATTAGCTTTGCTAGATTTAGCCAAATGCTGTGAAAAAAACTTGCACAGCACTGGCACAGACCTGCCGGGCAAAAACTGATAGGAACTGATGTAACTTAGTCCTGAAAAGGACTGCAATTACAATAAGTCTTTACTCCCACAACCTATCTATTTAAGAGCACAGACCTGCCTGATAAAAGTCGTAGGAAATGCTGTAACCTAATCCTTAAAAGGACTGCAATCACAACTATTCCCTACTCCCAAGCTATCTGTAGATTTGTGCGAAAATTGGCTTGAAATTAACAAGGTATAGCGCACACAGCAACAGCGGTGCCGTCTAACACGCAGCTGCAGCAGTGAGAAAATGGTGGCGATGGGGAAAATGGCTGGGTCTTATAGGGCAAGGACATGTGACATACACTGCCAATGACACATGCCCTTGCTTGTGTGAAAAAAAGCACTTCGCTCCGTGTGTGCGCTGCTGATAGGCTGACAGATTGCACCTCCCCACTGTAAATGCGGGAAAGAGAAAAAAAAATGGATATCTTCATTATTCCTGCAGAGATCCATCCCCTGCCCCTCCCCCCACCCCGCTGTACACTCAAACTGCGTATTAACATTAATTTTCAGCATTACTGAGAAAAAATCCAGTTATGATTTTGGGGCATGAACAGTTATCGAACATAACCTCGAACAGCCAAATTTTTTTCAAATCGTTTGTGTTCGCCGAACAGCTCGAACACCTCCCAAAACAGCTCGAATTTGAGATTGGCGAACAGTTCGAGTCGAACACCGCTCATCTCTATTTAAGAGCACAGACCTGCCTGATAAAAGTGATAGGAACTGATGTAACCTAGCCCTGAAAAGGACTGCAATTACAATTAGTCTTTACTCCCAACCTATCTATTTAAGAGCACAAACCTGCCTGATATAAGTCGTAGGAAATGATGTAACCTTGTCCTTAAAAGGACTGCAATCACAACTATTCCCTACTCCCAAGCTATTTGTAGATTTGTGCGAAAATTGGCTTGAAATTAACAAAGTATAGCGCACACAGCAACAGCGGTGCCGTCTAACACGCAGCTGCAGCAGTGAGAAAATGGTGGCGACGGGGAAAATGGCTGGGTCTTATAGGGCAAGGACATGTGACATACACTGCCAATGACACATGCCATTGCTTGTGTGAAAAAAAGCACTTCGCTCCGTGTGTGCGCTGCTGATAGGCTGACAGATTGCACTTCCCCACTGTAAATGCGGGAAAGAGAAAAAAAAATGGAGATCTTCATTATTCCTGCAGAGATCCATCCCCTGCCCCTCCCCCCGCCCCGCTGTACACTCAAACTGCGTATTAACAGCCGAATTTTTTTCAAATTGTTCGTGTTCGCTGAACGGCTCGAACACCGCCCAAAACAGCTCGAATTTGAGATTGGCGAACAGTTCGAGTCGAACACCGCTCATCTCTAGTAGTAGCAACTTTGGCACGAACCGGGCAGATGTTAATATAATGGTCTGAGTGGCCACAGAAAAAACACGCCCCCTTTCCCCGGGGAACCGCAGGCATCCCAGTACAAATGGAGGTACCCCCCAACTGCATCGGTTCCTCAGGCGAGTCCTATGGGTCCTCCACCCTAGGGCCAACAACAGAGGGCAATGTAGGTCTTAGTCTCTCCCTGAGGCGTCTATCCACCCTGATAACTAGATCCATGGCGGCCTCCAACGAACATGGAGTAGCGTACTGAGCCAGGGAATCCTCCTGCCTACATGACAGACCCTGAATAAACTGACTCCTCAGAGCAGGGTCATTCCACTGAGTTTCAGTGGCCCATCTCCAGAACTCCGAGCAATACTCCTCGCCGGCCGCACACCTTGCCTGATCTTCCGGAGTTTGGACTCAGCCAGGGAGAAGCCATCAGGGTCACCGTAAACTAAGGCCAAAGCCGCAAAAAACTCATCCACCGACCGTAGGGATGGCGAATCGGTCAGCAGAGAGAAAGCCCACTACTGGGGATCCCCCCAAGGAGGGAGACCACAATCCCCACTCGCTGTTCCTCACTCCCAGAGGAACAAGGACGAAGCCTGAAATACAATTTACAGGCTTCCTTGAATACCAGCGTCTCCCTATCTCCTGCACAGGCCCTGTCAGTGATCTCCTCTCCCCCCACGGAGGAAGACAGTACAAATAGAATGATACTGTAACAAGACAGGGAAAACAGACTAAGGTAAACTGAAATAGCAAGCTCACCAAAAATACACTCACAGCCACAAAGGAAAACACAGGGAAAGAATAGGTAGGAAAACTAATTGGGAATGAGGAAAGGAAAACACACAGCCAAACAGCAAGCAGCAATCCCAAGGTAAACCTTCAACTACTCAAGACAACAGACTCCTTCTCCTCACTCCAGGTTAGGCAGAATGAACTGAACACCAACATCAGCTGAAGGGGCAAGTAAGGATTTATAGGGAGGAGCAAGAGATCACACCCCCATCAGCTGAACAATCAACACACCAAGCTTAGCAGGGAAAAATGACATTAACCCCTGATTGCCCAAAAGAAAAAACAGCATTTACACAGCAAAAATGACAGGGCTGTCACAAATCATTTCATACTTCGTGACAGGATCCAGCAGCAATCCTTTGACAAAAAAGTGTGTGCAGATACAACTGATGACACACTGATGGTAAAAATGGACACACGGATGACACACTGATAACACCGTTTTTCACTTACATTTTTTATACGGAAGGAGGAGGCCTAAGAGTTGCAGCTAAAGTTTCCTCTGGGGCTTACAAAAATCAGGGCATGCAGAAAAAAGAGGAGCCTGTTGAGCATATTCACCTATTGTTGATTTTCTGGATGGACTTAAAAACAGACCCTTCTCCTTGAAAATCCTTGTGAGACAATTCATACAAAAAAAATGTTTTCACACGCTCATTAGATGAATCAATATAAATGATAGTATTTGAATATATTTATTGATGCTAATGTACATGTGGATTTTCAAAGCTACAGGATATATGAGTCTAAAATAGCCCCAGTGGCCAGTATGAAAACTGCAAGATTTCTAATATTTGTTAAATATAGATTGTGATGTGAAACTAAATTTAACATAAAAATCTGATTTAAACAGTAGGTAATTTTCTGATGACACATTTCCTTTAAAGTGTAGAATATACAGTATTACTAGGCATTATAGGAAAGTCCATAAAGCTCCATAATAGAAATCTCAGTGTACTTAAATTGACATCTGGCAGAACTTACCTCTGCTTTGTTAGATATCCCGACCACCAGCTATGAGGCTCTTGATTTCTCAGCTTGACCCCCTTAATTAAGTTCCTGGATATCAAACATCCTTCTGATGCCTTAGAAATCATCTTTTAGATTGATGCCTCATATGTGGGGCTGTGCAGGATGTAGCGGTGTAATTCTGGGCTGCCACACAGATAAGAATATCCTTAGTGGGATTTAATGATTACTACACAATCTTTAAAGGGAAACTGTAAAAAAAAGAATGTACAAAAAAAACTTCATTTCAGAATTTCATTATACACTAACATATGTTCCATCCCTAGTTTCTTGTGGCTAGTCAAGGATTAAAACTTGGCTAGTTCTCCTCTTTAATAGGATATGAGCTGAAGTTTTCGGCAGTGGCCACTGCACAGTGTGTGGAGCTGTTCTGTTATGGCTCCATTCACTGTTTACATCCAGGTGCCGCTGACACTGCAAACAAGTAATCAGTGGAAGTATCTGGTGTCTGACTCCCAACCGATCTGCTGTTGATGGCCATTCCTAAGGATAGGTTGTCAATATCATAAGCACGGACAACCCCTTTAAACACTTGAAAAACTTGCCTTCACCTCATGAAAGTTTTTTCTTTTCTGTGGATCAGCATTACCAGAAATCAGGCTGAATGGGATGAATTTATTGGCGTAACTTGAACCTCCTGGGCCCCAAAAGCAAAAGCTCCAATGGGGTCCCCAAGTATTGCAAGTCTATAATAGTAATAATCTTTTCATATGGGCCAAAGAAATCTTAAGGGCCCCCTAGGCTTCAGGACCCAGGTGCAGATGCAACCCCTTCACCGAGTATAGTTACGCCCATGGATGTATTTTCTTTGCCTTTCAGACTATATTACTATTAGTATAAATACTAATTTACACATTTTCTCTGTTCTCAGCCTTTATATACAACTACAGTGGGGAAAATAAGTATTTGATACGCTGTCAATTTTGCAAGTTTTCCCACCTACAAAGAATGGAGAGATCTGTAATTTTTATCATAGGTACACTTCACCTGTGAGAAATAGAATGTAAAAATAAATACCAGAAAATCACATTGTATGATTTTTAAATAATTAAATAGAATTTTACTGCATGAAATAAGTATTTGATCATCTACCAACCAGCAAGAATTCTGTTTCTCACAGACCTGTTAGTTTTTCTTTAAGAAACCCTCCTACTCTGCACTCATTACCTGTATTAATTGCACCTGTTTGAACTCGTTACCTGTATATAAGAAACCTGTCCACACACTCAATCAATCACACTCCAGCCTCTCCACCATGGCCAAGAGCAAAGCACTGTCTGAGGACACCAGGGACAAAATTGTAGACCTGAAAAAGGCTGGGATGGGCTACAGGACAATAGGCAAGCAGCTTGGTGAGAAGGTAACAACTGTTAGCACAATTATTAGAAAATGGAAGAAACACAAGATGACTGTCAATCTTCCTCGGCCTGGCGCTCCATACAAGATCTCGCCTTGTGGGGTAAGGATGATTCTGAAACATAACTTTTAATCTAATCGCTTAATAAATGGACACAACTTGACAAAAACATACAAAGAGAACAAGGACATGTATGATCAATATTGCAGTGCAATAACATCCAGAAGTCGTGTATGGTGCCACATCAGGAAGTAATATTGCACCAATATATACAAATAATGACAGGTGTAAAACTCCACACATAAATGTATAAGTATAGAGTTAATGTTAGAAGTGGACCTGTCAAGAGAAAAAATAATCAATGTGGACAATCAATGAACTTGATAGTGATGTTGTTATCAAATAATAAACACCACAATTGAAATGAAACACGTGCAATACATTTGATAAATAACCAATACACTACAGACATCCTTAGAGGCAATAAATTAGACTGTTAGGTCATAAATATACACCAACAATCACTCCAATGGTGAATTAGACATAGTAAAAACATATATAAATTGGAATGTCCTCACCCATCAATTAATTGAGTTGTCAGTAGTAGGTTCTCATAGATCCCCAGTTGATGGAGCAGGAGTCCAATAAAAGGGTCCCAGCGGCAGGTTCAGGAAGGCATATGGTTCTGCCCCTATTAAACCCTGATGGGGTGCTGCACTACCCTTGTTCCCCCTTAGCTCCTGCCCTGACAAGGGCAGTCCACAGCTACCACTGCGATAAGAGGCCTGTGACATACCTGGTGGCGGGCTTGCATAGTGCACCATCTCTCACTATGCAAGATCGCAAACTTGATCATCAGTCCAGTCTGCTAGCCTGGCTTCTTTCCATGCTGTCTGTTTGTCTCTGTTCTCACTGCTTAGGGCGGTGGCCCGGTTACTTCCTGATTCTTGTAGCTGCTGTGGGCACACCCCTAATGCGTCCTCAGCCTATTGCTGTCTGTCACTGGATATTTAAACCAGCTTCACTTGGAAGCTGATGCCTGAGCAACCTTAACATTCAGTGTGTTCTTTGACTCTGAATGTGCCAAGTCCTGTTCTGTTTTCTTGCCTGCCTGTCCGCCTTCCTGGAGGCTGTATTTCCAGGCCTGTCTGAACATGCTCCTAGCCTGTTCGTTTCTGCCTCTGGGGGCCGTATACCCAGACTTGTTCCTGTATTTTGCTGCAGTAACAGTTCCTGTCTGAACTGTCTCCTAACCTGTTATTTGTTTCGTCTCTATGTCCGTTTCCTCCCTTTTGCTGCAGTGTCTGAACCAGCACTTGGCTTTACCTAGGCTCGTTCCTGTAGTTCGTTGCAGTAACAGTTCCTGTCTGAACTGTCTCCTAACCTGTTACTTGTTTTGTCTCTATGTCCGTTTCCTCCCTTTTGCTGCAGTGTCTGAACCAGCACTTGGCTTTACCTAGGCTCGTTCATGTATTTCGTTGCAGTAACAGTTCCTGTCTGAACTGTCTCCTAACCTGTTACTTGTTTTGTCTCTATGTCCGTTTCCTCCCTTTTGCTGCAGTGTCTGAACCAGCACTTGGCTTTACCTAGGCTTGTTCCTGTATTACGTTGCAGTACAGTTCTTGTCTGAACTGTCTCCTGGCCACTTACCTGTTTTGTCTCTGTGTCCGTTTCCTCTCTTTTTCTGCAGAGTCTGAACCTGCACCTAACTCCTACTCGTTGTCGCTGTACTTCTGTTTGTGAGTTTGGAGTCCACTCGCTACTTCTTTGCAAGTACCTTGTGTGTATCTGGTTCTGCCTTTCCCTTCCAGTCTGTTCCGTGTGAACAGAGCCCTGTCCCCTCTGCTCTGTGTTTGCTCACCGCTTTGGCGGTTTGTCTCTGCTCTGCCTTACTTACCGCTCTGGCGGTTTCTGCCCGCTCTGCTCAGCCTTGCCCACCGCACTTGCAGTTTCGCTCTGCTCAGCCTTGTCCACCGCACTTGCGGTTTCGCTCTGCTCTGCCTTGTCCACCGCATCTGCGGTTTAGCTCTGCTCAGCCCTGTCCACCGCATCTGCGGTTTCGCTCTGCTCAGCCCTGTCCACCGCATCTGCGGTTTCGCTCTGCTCAGCCCTGTCCACCGCATCTGCGGTTTCACTCTGCTCAGCCCTGTCCACCGCATCTGCGGTTTCGCTCTGCTCAGCCCTGTCCACCGCATCTGCGGTTTCGCTCTGCTCAGCCCTGTCCACCGCATCTGCGGTTTCGCTCTGCTCATCCCTGTCCACCGCACTTGCGGTTTCGCTCTGCTCATCCCTGTCCACCGCACTTGCGGTTTCGCTCTGCTCATCCCTGTCCACCGCACTTGCGGTTTCGCTCTGCTCAGCCCTGTCCACCGCATCTGCGGTTTCGCTCTGCTCAGCCCTGTCCACCGCATCTGCGGTTTCGCTCTGCTCATCCCTGTCCACCGCACTTGCGGTTTCGCTCTGCTCAGCCCTGTCCACCGCACTTGCGGTTTCGCTCTGCTCGGCCTTGTCTACCGCACCTGCAGTTTCGCTTTGCTCTGCTTGATTACCGCATCTGCGGCTCTGAACCCGTCTCCTAGTCTGTACTGGACCCTATCCAGCCTGTGCTCTAACCTGCCTGTTCCTGTATTCCCCGGTGTGGGTCAACAGCCGTGTTCGGGGTCTGACCTGGAGTCGCACCTGGTCCCTCTGCTCGGTTCCTCCCTGGTGCACTGGCGTCGTTAGCCGTCATGCGACCTTGGTCGGATCGGGTAGATTCTTAGTTACGCCCCTCCAGGCACTCTCCGGTTCATGGTCCAGTGGGATCACTAAACACGCACACGCCAGTCAGTCCGGGCGTGTGCACAACAGTTTGCTCAGGCCATGGTTCCCGTTGAGCCCCACGGCCCTTCACTCTCAGAGACATTTTGAATCCGTGTCCAGCGAATACGTGCATTAAAAAATAAATAAAAAAAAAAAATTTTTTTCTCTAGCTATGGCCCTGGCGAATTACGCACCAGTCCAAATGGAGCTATCGGCACTCTATCCTGCGGATCCGACACGGTGCTATGGGGATCCAAAACAAAGCCGTGCGTTTATGGAGCAATGCATGCTGCATTTCAAGTTCTACCCTCTCTATTTTCCTACCGATTGGTCTAAAGTGGCATTTATGTTATCCTACCTAGTGGGTGATGCCTTGAAATGGGTCACCCCCCCTATGGGAAGCATGGGATCCTATCGTCCTTGACCTGCAGGCCTTCCTGGTGGCCTTTCTAATGGTCTTCGATGACCCTAATCCTGGGGACTCTGCTGAAGCTGCCCTTCCCAGTGTCCCGGAGCAGCCCCGATGGGTAATGTGTGTGGGTAGCTCACCAGTTCTCCAGCCGAAGAAACTGTTGCCCACCCAGAATCCACACAGGATGACTACGCTCCGCAGGATACTTCTCTTCCCAACCTCAAGAGGCAGTCCAGACGTGCAAGGCGTAGAGGCAAACCATCATGCCTGGTTCTGTCCTACCAAAGACCTCTTGTTCCCCAGCCTGCAGAAGCAGCTACCCGCACTGAATCCATGGAGGTTAACCATGTTCGGCAGGCAAAGCAGAGGCCGGAACTCAGTCACGAAATCGGATTGCAGTCCCGCTGCGGTTGTTTGGGTCCCCCTGACGGTCTTTGTCCAGTGAAGGTTGGAGGATCCCAAGACATTAGGCCTGTAGGAGAGGCTGCCCTGGCCATTGGTGTTTCCTCTCCACAGATGACCATGACTGTCTCCGTGGCAAGTGAAAGCCTCGGAATAACCGGAAGTTTCGGGCTTAAAGCCTTGAAGAGTCAGTGTCTGATTCCTGTCCGAAAACTCCAGAAGCCGGTTTGGGCATTGTCTGCAGAAGGACAAGCCCTACTCAGAAACAGTCAAAAGATGTCTGTACAAATTAAGCTTCAGAATGGAGCATTAAACTTGAAGAAGCTTTCCTTTCAGGTGCTGACAGGTTTACCCACAAGTCGTCCAGAGCCGAGAGATCTAGTGCCCGCTGAGGTCTGGAGACCTTGCATGCTGTATCGTGGGGAACTGTTAAGGTACAAGGGGTGTCCAGTCCCCATGTCTTCAGGACAGTCAGCAATGTCTTCGTCTTCTTCGCCAGATCTGCTAGTCGCTGACTCGCTGTGCGCTGAAGTCTCCGAAGGAAGAGAAACGGAGGCAATGTCCCCACACAGTCTTGACGATTGTACCAATGATCTGGCTTCAGGTACCGTCCCGCCTCACAGACGTGTCATCTCTGAAACCAGTTTGAGGATGGTCCCAAAGCATGGACCCTCCATCTTTAATAAATCTGGCCTTGCGTCCATCGAGGCGGTGGATACCCCCAAGTCTCTGCACCCCTCCAACCAGGCGGAGGACCTCCAGTTGCCTCCTGAATCCTCCGGGGTGCTACCTGATACCAAATGGAGAGGGACTTTCCTACACCCTGTACCTGATATCTCGCTCACTTCATCCAGTGAGCTTGACCAAGTGTACCGCGAAGCAGTGTTTACCCCCGAGTCTCTGCACCCCTTCAACCAGGTGGAGGACCTTCCAGTTGTCTCCTGAACCCTCCGGGGTGCTACCTGAAAACAAATGGACAGAGACTGTCTTACACCCTGTACCTGGTACTTCACCCACTTCATCCGTTGCTGAGGATGGCTTGATGGGAGGAAGCATCCTAGTTACCAAGATGATGAGACCAGTTTCATTTCCTCTAGTGGACAGAAGAGGCAATCCTCTTGAAGAGAAGGACTGGCCTCACAATTCTCTGCGTAACACTCTTGCAGGCTTGAAAAAGAGGGGGCGTAAGGGGGGGGTACTGTGACATACCTGGTGGCGGGCTTGCATAGTGCACCATCTCTCACTATGCAAGATCGCAAACTTGATCATCAGTCCAGTCTGCTAGCCTGGCTTCTTTCCATGCTGTTTGTCTCGATTCTGACTGCTTAGGGCGGCGGCCCGGTTACTTCCTGATTCTTGTAGCTGCTGTGGGCACACCCCTAATGCGTCCTCAGCCTATTGCTGTCTGTCACTGGATATTTAAACCAGCTTCACTTGGAAGCTGATGCCTGAGCAACTTTAACATTCAGTGTGTTCTTTGACTCTGAATGTGCCAGGTCCTGTTCTGTTTTCCTGCCTGCCTGTCCACCTTCCTGGAGACTGTATTTCCAGGCCTGTCTGAACACGCTCCTAGCCTGTTCGTTTCTGCCTCTGGGGGCCGTATACCCAGGCTCGTTCCTGTATTTCGCTGCAGTAACAGTTCCTGTCTGAACTGTCACCTAACCTGTTATTTGTTTCGTCTCTATGTCCGTTTCCTCCCTTTTTTCTGCAGTGTCTGAACCAGCGCTTGGCTAAACCTAGGCTTGTTCCTGTATTCTGTTGCAGTAACAGTTCCTGTCTGAACTGTCTCCTAACCTGTTACTTGTTTTGTCTCTATGTCCGTTTCCTCCCTTTTGCTGCAGTGTCTGAACCAGCACTTGGCTTTACCTAGGCTCGTTCCTGTAGTTCGTTGCAGTAACAGTTCCTGTCTGAACTGTCTCCTAACATGTTACTTATTTTGTCTCTATGTCCGTTTCCTCCCTTTTGCTGCAGTGTCTGAACCAGCACTTGGCTTTACCTAGGCTCGTTCCTGTATTACGTTGCAGTACAGTTCTTGTCTGAACTGTCTCCTGGCCACTTACCTGTTTTGTCTCTGTGTCCGTTTCCTCTCTTTTTCTGCAGAGTCTGAACCTGCACCTAACTCCTACTCGTTGTTGCTGTACTTCTGTTTGTGAGTTTGGAGTCCACTCGCTACTTCTTTGCAAGTACCTTGTGTGTATCTGGTTCTGCCTTTCCCTTCCAGTCTGTTCCGTGTGAACAGAGCCCTGTCCCCTCTGCTCTGTCTTTGCTCACCGCTTTGGCGGTTTGTCTCTGCTCTGCCTTACTTACCGCTCTGGCGGTTTCTGCCTGCTCTGCTCAGCCTTGTCCACCGCACTTGCGGTTTCGCTCTGCTCAGCCTTGTCCACTGCACTTGCGGTTTCGCTCTGCTCTGCTCTGCCTTGTCAGCCGCATCTGTGGTTTCGCTCTGCTCAGCCCTGTCCACCGCATCTGCGGTTTCGCTCTGCTCAGCCCTGTCCACCGCATCTGAGGTTTCGCTCTGCTCAGCCCTGTCCACCGCACTTGCGGTTTCCCTCTGCTCAGCCCTGTCCACCGCACTTGCGGTTTCGCTCTGCTCGGCCTTGTCTACCGCGCCTGCGGTTTCGCTTTGCTCTGCTTGATTACCGCATCTGCGGCTCTGAACCCGTCTCCTAGTCTGTACTGGACCCTACCCAGCCTGTGCTCTAACCTGCCTGTTCCTGTATTCCCCGGTGTGGGTCAACAGCCGTGTCCGGGGTCTAACCTGGAGTCGCACCTGGTCCCTCTGCTCGGTTCCTCTCTGGTGCACTGGCGTCGTTAGCCGTCGTGTGACCTTGGTCGGATGGGGTAGATACTTAGTTACGCCCCTCCAGGCACTCTCCGGTTAATTGTCCAGTGGGATCACTAAACACGCACACACCAGTCAGTCCGGGCGTGTGCACAACAAGGCCCCGCACTTGCCCTTTAAAACATGCCTCACATGCGTCCCAACCCGTTTTTTCTTTCCTCAAGATTCCTCAGGGGACATATAAACATGATAAGAAGGTTACTAGGCTATAGTGCTATAATAAGAGCCACATTACTCTCTACTATCCTCACAACAAGGGATGTGGAGCAAGGAATGTATAAGGGATATATATGGCAGGGTAAATCAGATAGAAACACAATCAGGTGGTCACTGATATCCATCTGTCCAATCAACCAGCTTTCAGATATGGGAATGTGGATTGCGGGTCACAAACACATACAATTCACTATCCTGAAACGCACTCAAGTCCGGGTGAACCGCATGCATCACTTCTGGGGGTGGACCCGTTGTTAAGCTCAATACCAGTGGTACATTAGCTGTGCTGACACGCATGCTGGACTGCATGCATCATTTTTGGTTCGTACCGTTTGGCTCTAAGGTAGCGTGAAACACGCGGTAAGTGGGTGGAACGCACGCTGAGGCACACGCGTTACTTCCGGAGGCGTCACAAATGGTGACGTCACATCCGGTGCCATGCATATAGTGCTGCTTTCTATAAGTGAGGCGCACATTCCATCAGGCATCATTCGAAAGGTGTAACATCAACTGACGTCACACGTGGTACCGCTGGTGGGCGGCAACCTATAATATGCCACTTACTAGGAACCCGTTTACTGACAATTAACTCCTTGGGTTGTTAACCTCAGTGGCACAATCAGAACGCCAATACATGAGAGATTCATGACTAACGCACAGGTAGGTGCGGGCAAAAGGGAACTGGATATTGAAAGTACATTAATATATATGCAAGATGATCTGTGCAATATATAGATCATATAAAGAAACAATGGATAGACTGGTGGACAAAAAAAAAATGTATAAAGCTTGGTCCATACATAAATAGAAGCTGGTATGATGAGGTATAAATACTCATCAAGAATGTCAATATATGAGATATAGGATTACCTTTGGCAGCGTAGGGGAGAGAAAAATATGAAATATGATGATAAATGGTGGGCAAGGCAACATTGAGCGAACCCGGAGGGTACTTTCACAATAACAAAGGGTATATGGGTAAAAAGGGTATTAAAAGACAGTAAATTTATATAAAGCAACTATATATGAGCTGCTCACTAAGAACTTTGGGTGTAAAACAGCTCTCTCCCCTGATGAATCAATGAGATGAGGAAACGCGTCGGGAGGGCACTCCTTACCCTGTTGGTTTGTAACCTTTTTGCCAGATGAAAGTAGTCCTGCACTCGACTGGTTAAAGTCACATCCAAAGGGTTTGCCCCAAAACTGCACAGACATGAGTCATCAGCGATGATGCTGACATCTTAACGGTGAGATTGTTCCATGTATTAATAATTCACCAATTTCTTTATGTCACATCCAGACTCTATAATACAATCAGTCCTTTCCTTTTTTTCCCTCACCCATCTCTGAGTTAATAGTATGGGTGTAGGAGAGTTCTAATGCATGACTGTCTGTTTAAATACTTCGATGTATACCTATGGAGACATTTATTGTATGACAGCCCCTTTTTGATTCGGACTAAAACCACTTAGTGGTAATTGAAGTGGTGGTCTAGAGTGCTATGTAACTGTGGCTCTCTATGTTCCTAGGCTAAAAGGAACTATATCAGAAGAAAAACCTGTTCCACAGATGTACCTTGTTTAGGCGGCTGAGTACCATTTACAATTGGTCTATCTTTGTTGCTCTCACCCATCTTTGAGTTAATAGTATGGGTGTAGGAGAGCTTTAAATACATGACTGTCTATCTAAATACTTTGATATATACCTATGGAAACATTCATCGTATGACAGCCCCTTTTTTGACTCGGACTAAAACCACTTAGCTGAAATTAAAGTGGTGGTCCAGTGTGTTATGTAACTGTGGCCTGCTATGTTCCTAGGTTAAAAGGAACCATATTAGAAGTGTAACCTGTTCCACAGATGTGCTTTCTTTAGGCGGCTGAGTACCTTTTGTAAGACTCGCCTTTGCTTCTTCCTTATACTTTATATTCTATTTTTATTCATCATGTTTTTTTAAAACAATCGAATAAAAGTTAATTTTTAATCTATATATCACATTTTGCCACTTTTTGCTCATTGTTCTATTAAATACCTGTGGTTTTTATCCCTTTGCTGACATTATGTGTAAAACAGTGTCCAGGTAGAATATACACTTTGTCTCAGCCTGGAGCACAAGCCTGTCCCAGTAACACCCCCCCCCCCCCACTGGGGTTTAGGTACCCGATCAATATCCATGAATTTGAGTACCTTTACATTACCTCCATGGTGATTATTAATGTGTCTAGCTAGAGGAGTGTCCTTGGCATGTTCAGTGTCCCCAAGGTGCTCGCCAATACGATGTCTGAATTCCCGTATAGTTTTCTCTATGTATTCCATGCCGCACTCACAGGTGGCCTTATAGACCACTCGCTGAGCGCGGCAATTGATGAAGTGTCTGATTGCATAGGTTTTGTTGGTGATTGTTAGAACCCTCCTGTTAGTTTTTTTCTATTTTGTGGTCATGTGACCTGCTGCCTATTTATTCCAGCTCCGCCCTTCTGGCTTTGCTGGACTTCAGTGTTACTTTGACTCTTAATCTAGCCAGGTGCTTTGTACCTATCTCTATAGTTTGCTTGGTCCTTGGACCTCTAAGTATTTTTGTCTGTTTGTCTTTTTGCTCTGCTACAACTTCTGCTAGGAGGTGTCCAATTTTGTCCCAGTCCTTAGTACTTTTAGGGACCCCTCCCTTATATCTATAGGTCTGCGTTCAGACTAGTTGAGGACGAAGGCGGGTCTGTTCACAAGGAACAGGTTGCCCGCTGCATCGTAGGGAATCAGCTTAGTCCTATTGTAGGGACAGTTTTCCTATCTTTCCTTAGTTCTTGTAGCAGATCATAACAGTAAGTCCTGCCCAAAATCAAAAAAAAAAAAAAAATCCTAGGAACGAGATCCGGAGATCAGCATGGTGTCTGTTCAGGAATTGGCTCAACGCCTGCAGGGATTGTCTCTTGAGGTGGCCGAGCTCCAGCAACATGTGAGTAGCTGTCCTGGAGCGCATTTTGTTGAACCGAAGGTAGGACTGCCTGATTTTTTTTATGGTAAACAACAAGATTTATTTTCCTTTAACCCCTTTAAAGCCCATGACGTACTAATACGCGTCTGTGCCCTGGGACTTAAGAGCCTGACCCGTATTAGTAAGTCATATCTTTAATGCGGCACCGCGACTTAAGTCGCGGTGACAGCATTAAAGTTACGGTGCCATCTTACCTCTGGGTAGATGGCGCCATCATCCAGGGGGGTGTCTCCGCCCCCCCGCACCAGCGATCGCTGTGATTGGCTGTTCAAATCTGAACAGCCAATCACAGCATTTCTCACTGTTTCCGGCAATTTGAATGCCGGAAAGTGATCTGCAGCCTAGGATCGGTGCGCCTAAGAGCACCGATCCTAGGCTGGTGCTAGGACACCCCAGCCCTGGCCCCAGACTGCTATGATCGGTGCAATCGCCGATCACATCGATCGCACCGATCGTAGCGCAACCGCGCGGTGACAGGGCGGCCATGGGGCGGTGACCGGCTTGTGACCTACCTGTCACCGCTCCATGACCCCCTGTAATGTGAACCAAGCCCCCAGACTGCTGTGATTGGAGCGATCGATGATGACATCGATCGCTCCAATCAGAGTTCTTGAATACAGGTGACCGGGCGGTGACAGGGAGGTGTCACCTCCCTGTGACCCCCTGTGGTGCGTGATCTGCTCCAGCTATGTCTGATTGGTGCAATCAGTGTCACCAATCAGATGGCTGGGGCACAGCATGCACCACAGGGGGTCACAGAGAGGTGACACCTCCCTGTGACCGCCTGGTCACGTGTATTCAGGAACTCTGATTGGAGCAATCAATGTCATCAATGATTGCTCCAATCAGATTACCTCCACCTGTCACCACCCCATCATCACCCTGTGACCGCCCTGCAGACACTCACACTTGGTGAGGATTTCTACAGAGCGATCACATCTGATGTGTCTGTGCTGGGCCTTGTAGTGCCACAGAATATTCTGTGACACCATAAGACCATCTTCTCACTGTTCCAGTCGCTGCTGCTGCTCCTGGATCTTCTGCCTCAGCGTCCTGGATCTTCTGCTCCAGCTCCTGGATCTTCTGCTCCTGACCTGCTGTGGTTCCTGCTGCTGATCCTGCAGAGAAGACTTTGGTAAGTCTGTTCTCCCCTCATCCACACCAATGCCCCCTCCCCCCTCTTTTTACCCCCACCCTCTTACCACCATTTTTTTTCTGCGTCCTGCAGCGGTCTCCAGCTCCGGTCCCAGTCTCCAGCTCCGGTCCCAGTCTCCAGCTCTGGTCCCAGTCACCAGCGCTGGGCTCTCGCTCCGGGCTCCCGGGCACCAGCGCCGGGCTCCGGCTCCCGGGCACCAGCGCCGGGCTCCTGTTCCCGGGCTCCTGCTCCCGGGCACCTGCTGCCGGGCACCAGCGCCGGGCTCCTGCTCCCGGGCTCCTGCTCCCGGGCTCCTGCTCCCGGGCTCCTGCTGCCGGGCACCAGCGCCGGGCTCCTGCTCCCGGGCACCAGCGCCGGGCTCCTGCTCCCGGGCTCCTGCTCCAGGGCACCAGCGCCGGGCTCCTGCTCCCGGGCTCCTGCTCCCGGGCACCTGCTGCCGGGCACCTGCTCCTGACATGCTGTGGTTCCTGCTCCAGAGCCTGCTGCTGATCCTGCTGCTGATCCTGCAGAGAAGACTTTGGTAAGTCTGTTCTCCCCTCATCCACCCCAATGCCCCCTCCCCCCTCTTTTTACCCCCCCCTTACCACCATTTGTTTTCTGCGTCCTGCAGCGGTCTCCAGCTCCGGTCCCAGTCTCCAGCTCCGGTCCCAGTCTCCAGCGCCGGGCTCTCGCTCCGGGATCCCGGGCACCAGCGCCGGGCTCCTGCTCCCAGGCTCCTGCTGCCGGGCTCCTGCTGCCGGGCACCTGCTGCCGGGCTCCTGCTGCCGGGCTCCTGCTCCCGGGGCACCAGCGCTGGGCTTCTGCTCCCGGGTACCAGCGCCAGGCTCCTGCTCCCGGGCACCTGCTCCCGGGCTCCTGCTCCCGGGCACCTGCTCCGGGCTCCTGCTCCCGGGCACCAGCGCCGGGCTCCTGTTCCCGGGCACCAGCGCCGGGCTCCTGCTCCCGGGCACCTGCTGCCGGGCACCAGCGCCGGGCTCCTGCTCCCAGGCTCCAGCTCCCGGGCACCAGCGCCGGGCTTCCGGTCCTGAAAGAAGAACAGAGAGGACTTTGGTAAGAAAATTATGAGCTGCTGATTCCTGATTTCGTGGCGGAATCAGGAATCAAGTTTGACACCACCGGCCTCACAGAAATAGACTTTTTCAAAGTCTTTTTCTCTGAGGATTTTGTAAACCTCATGGTGGGCCAAACTAATTTATACGCTCATTAATTTTTGGAACAAAACCCCTCTTCATCATTTTCTAACTGGTCTCCTGTAGAAGCAGTAGAAATGATGACGTTTTGGTGGCTGGTCCTTCTTATGGGGATCTTAAAGAAGCCCGAGCTTCGGCAATACAGGAGTGTTGACGTTTTGTATAACACTCCAGTGTTCCGAATGGTCATGATCCGGAGACGCTTTCAGGCCATCCACAAGTTCTTGCATTACAACGATAATGCAAGGTGTCCTGCACGCGATGACTCGAACTTTGATCGTCTTTTCAAAGTTCGACCGGTCATCGAGCACTTCAACAACAAGTTTGGTGAAGTGTACGAGCCCCAAAGGGACATCTGCGTGGATGAGTCCTTAATTTCTTTCAAGGGGCGGCTTGGATTCCGGCAGTACCTGCCCAGTAAAAGGTCCAGGTACGGGATCAAGCTGTATAAACTTTGTGAGAGTACCTCAGGGTACACTCACAAGTTTAGAGTTTATGAAGGGAAGGACTCCCGGATTGAACCCCCTGAATGCCCCCCTGTTCTGGGAGTGAGTGGGAAAATTGTGTGGGACTTGGTGCACCCACTGCTGGATAAAGGTTATCACCTGTACGTGGATAACTTTTATACAAGTATCCCGCTCTTCAAGTCCCTCTGTGCGCGACATACCGCAGCTTGTAGTACTGTCCGCAAAAATCAGAAAGGCCTCCCAAAGACGCTAATTGGGCAGCTGCTCAGAAGGGGTGAGAGCAGAGCCCAATGTAGCGACCACCTGTTGGTGGTCAAGTACAAGGACAAGAGGGATGTCCTTCTCTTGACCACCATACATGGTGATGGCAGCACCCTCAGCACTGTAAGAGGTTCCACTACACAGGTCGCCAAACCAGACTGTGTAGTGGGGTACAACAAGTACATGGGGGGAGTTGATCTCTCCGATCAAGTCCTCCAGCCGTACAGTGCTTTGAGAAAGGGCAAGTTATGGTATAAGAAGCTGTCCGTGCACATTGTACAGATGGCAATGTACAGCGCTTTCTTTCTGTCACAATGTGCAGGCCAGACTTCTATGTCATATCTTCACTTCCAGGAGACCGTTATCAAGGCCCTGATATTTGGCAGTGGTGACGGAGTAGGCCCCAGTACTTCCGGAATTGAAGGACCGAGAATTGTACCAGGCCAGCATTTCCCAGGGCAGATCCCTCACAACGGAAAAAAAGGAAAGTCACAAAAGAGGTGCCGAGTGTGTTATAAAAGTGGAATACGCAAGGACACAATTTATCAATGTGACACCTGCCCTGACAAACCTGGCCTGTGTATGAAAGACTGCTTCAAAAGGTACCATACTTCGATGGACTATTGAATTAATTTCTGACGTATGACAACCTGACGAACACTACACAGCTGACGTAGTGTTCATCAGTTTGTCATACTTCAGTTGTGTAGTGTTCGTCAGGTTGTCCTACACAACTGACGTATAACACTACATGATAAAATTCAAAAATCAACTACCACTACCAAAAAGGGGGCACTTGTCGGGCATTTCCACTGTTTAGGCACATCAGGGGTTCTGAGAACGTGACATGACGCCCGCAGACCATTCCATCAAAGTCTGCGTTCAAAAGCGTCACTCCTTTCCTTCTGAGCCCTGAAGTGCGCCCAAACAGTAGTTTTCTCCAACACATGGGGTATCTGCGTGCTCAGGAGAAATCGCACAACAACTTATGGGGTGCAATTTCTCCTGGTACCCTTGTGAAAATATTTTTTTTTGCATTTTTGTGGAAAAAATGTTTTTTTTTTATTTTCACAAGTCAACATTATAATTTTCTGTGACGCACCTGGGGGTTCAATGGGCTCACCACATATCTATATAAATTCATTGGGGGGTCTAGTTTCCAAAAAGGGGGCACTTGTTGGGCATTTCCACTGTTTAGGCACATCAGGGGTTCTGAGAACGTGACATGACGCCTGCAGACCATTCCATCAAAGTCTGCGTTCAAAAGCGTCACTCCTTCCCTTCCGAGCCCTGCCGTGCGCCCAAACAATGGTTTACCCCCACATATGAGATATCAGCATACTCAGTAGAAATTGCACAACAACTTTTGGAGTCCAATTTCTCCTAGTACCCTCATGAAAATAAAAATATTGTGGCTAAAAGGATCGTTTTTGTGGAAAAAAAATTATTTTTTTTTTCATGGCTCTACGTCATAAACCTTTGCAAAACACTTGGGGGTTCAAAGTACTCACCACACATCTAAATAAGTTCACTGAGGGGTCTAGTTTCCAAAATGGGGTCATTTGTAGGGGGTTTCCACTGTTTAGGCACATCAGGGGCTCTCCAAACGCAACATGGGGTCCGCTGGCAATTCCAGCGAGTTTTACATTGAAAACGTCAATTGGCGCTCCTTCCCTTCCGAGCCCTGCCGTGTGCCCAAACAATGGTTTACCCACACATATGAGGTATCAGCATACTCAGGAGAAATTGGAGAACAACTTTTGGTGTCCAATTTCTCCTAGTGCCCTTGTGAAAATAAAAATATTGTGGCTAAAAGATCGTTTTTGTGGAAAAAAAATGATTTTGGCTCTACATCATAAACTTTTGCAAAACAATTGGGGGTTCAAAGTGCTCACAACACATCTAAATAAGTTCCTTAAGGGGTCTAGTTTCCAAAATGGGCTCACTTGTGGGGGGTTTCCACTGTTTAGGCACATCAGAGGCTCTCCAAACGCGACATGGGGTCCGCTGTCAATTCCAGCAAGTTTTACATTGAAAACGTCAATTGGCGCTCCTTCCCTTCCGAGCCCTGCCGTGTGCACAAACAATGGTTTACTCTCACATATGAGGTATCGGCGTACTCAGTAGAAATTGCACAACAACTTTTGGAGTCCAATTTCTCCTAGTACCCTCGTGAAAATAAAAATATTGTGGCTAAAAGATCGTTTTTGTGGAAAATTTTTTTTTTTTTTTTCACGGCTCTACGTCATAAACCTTTGCAAAACACTTGGGGGTTCAAAGTGCTCACCACACATCTAAATAAGTTCCCTGAGGGGTCTAGTTTCCAAAATGGGGTCATTTGTGGGGGGTTTCCACTGTTTAGGCACATCAGGGGCTCTTCAAACGCAACATGGGGTCCGCTGGCAATTCCAGCGAGTTTTACATTGAAAACGTCAATTGGCGCTCCTTCCCTTCCGAGCCCTGCCGTGTGCCCAAACAATGGCTTACCCCCACATATGAAATATCTGCGTACTCAGTAGAAATTGCTCAACAACTCTTGAGGTCCAATTTCTCCTAGTAACCTTGTGAAAATAAAAAAATGGGGTCTAAAATAAAATGTTAGTGAAAAAAAGTTAAATGTTCATTTTTTACTTTCACGTTCAATTAATTGGTGTGAAGCACCTGAAGGGTTAATAAAGTTCTTGAATGTGGTTTTGTCACGCTGTCTCTGTATACTGGAGGTAGGGGGCCTAAGCTGACCCTAAGCTGGGGCCCTGACTAATCCCTCAACCTGGAGGTACTGTTAAAGGTACAGAGGTCCAGGCCGCCAGCGTAACCCCTACCTCCTGAAGATCCCTGCACCTCAGTAATCTAGTCCTGAGAAGGACCCCGATCACAACCAAAGGGAACAAGAAATAATATGCCCAAACACAGTATTTAGACGAACGAGACAGTACAAGGGAAAAACCAAAACCACCTTGCATACAAACAACTTCTCAACTACAACAGAGGGAAAACCAACGGGAAAGGAGATAAATGATAAAGCGAGGAAAGGGAAAAAACACTTCCAAATACACTTATCTCAGCAACTCCAAACACCACGATCCGCTCTGTCAGTCTGAATGAAATGCTTTCACCGACACCTCCCAAACAGACCAGCAGGTATATGAAGGAGTCTCACTACAGAAGTATTGATTGCAGCTGGGCGAGGCTGGACCTCATCTAGCCCAGAGAGAGAGAGAGAATTAACTCCCTCACTGCCGAGAAACACAAAGCACCAACAAGTCAGCTGCGAGAAGTCAGGCTGTGTACTCGTGATGATCTTCGTGGCAACACACCCGTGACAGTACCCCCCCTTCTACGAGGGGCCTCCGGACCCTCAGGGCCAGGTTTATCCGGGTGAGTCGTGTGGAAGGCCCGAACTAATCGGTCTGCGTTAATATCCGACGCAGGAACCCACATCCTCTCCTCAGGACCATACCCCTTCCAATGAACCAGGTACTGAAGGGACCGGCGATTAAAGCGTGAATCAATGACCCTCGATACCTGGAACTCCAAGTTACCATTGACAACCACTGGAGGGGGAGGTAAAAGTGACGGTACCACCGGCGCCACATACCTCTTAAGCAATGATCTGTGAAACACGTTGTGAATTTTAAACGTAGGGGGGAGGTCAAGACGGAATGCCACCGGATTAATAATAGAACTGATTCTGTACGGCCCGATGAACCTGGGACCCAGTTTCCAGGAGGGAACCTTAAGTTTTATATTCCTGGTAGACAACCATACCCGATCGTTCACACTTAGGTCCGGACCAGACACTCTCCTCCTATCAGCCATACGTTTGTATCGGTTCCCCATAGTATTCAGATTCTTCAGCACCCCTCTCCATACTGAAGCGAGTGATGAGGAAAATCGTTCCTCCTCAGGAACCCCCGAAGAGCCCCCCCCACTGAAAGTACAAAACTGGGGGTGAAAACCATATGCCCCAAAAAACGGGGACTTACCAGTGGACTCGCTCCGCCTATTATTAAGAGCAAACTCTGCCAGAGGTAAGAAAGAAGCCCAGTCCTCCTGGTTCTCTGACACAAAACACCGGAGATATGTCTCCAAGCTCTGGTTCATACGTTCCGTCTGACCATTGGTCTGAGGATGAAAAGCCGATGAGAATGACAACTGCATCCCCCGCCGTGCACAAAACGCCTTCCAGAACTTAGACACAAACTGAGACCCCCGATCAGACACCACCTCGGAGGGTACCCCGTGAAGCCTCACAATCTCCCCAATGAACACCTGCGCAAGAGTTTTAGCATTAGGGAGAGCCGGAAGAGCGATAAAATGTGCCATCTTGCTGAACCTGTCCACTACAACGAGTATGACCGTTTTACCCGAAGACGGAGGGAGGTCCGTAATAAAGTCCATAGACAGATGAGTCCAAGGACGCTCCGGGATCTTCAAAGGTAAGAGGGCCCCAGACGGACGGGTATGTGAGGTCTTAGAGCGCGCACAAACCCCACAGGACGCGACAAAAGTTACCACCTCCTTATGTAAATTAGGCCACCAAAACCGACGCGAGAGGAGATCCACAGTTGCTTTACTCCCCGGGTGTCCTGCAAAAACTGAGTTATGGTGTGCCTCGATCACCTTTTGTCGCAACTGATCTGGAACAAACAATCTCCCTGGAGGTCCAACAGGGGCGTCCCCCTGAGCCTCCAATACCTCCTCCTCCAGCTCAGAGCATACTGCCGAAACCACCACCCCCTCCTGAAGGATAGGAATCGGGTCGTCCGTATTCCCGGCCCCCGGGAAACTACGAGATAAGGCATCCGCCTTTACATTTTTTGACCCAGGACGATATGTAACGACAAAATTAAACCTGGTAAAAAACAATGACCACCTAGCTTGTCTGGGATTCAGACGTTTCGCGGACTCCAGATATAGCAGGTTCTTGTGATCGGTGATGACGGTGACCGGATGAACTGCCCCCTCCAGAAAATGGCGCCACTCCTCAAAAGCTAACTTAATGGCCAAGAGTTCCCTATTGCCGACATCGTAATTCCTCTCAGCGGACGACAATTTTTTAGAGAAAAAGGCGCACGGATGCCACTTACCAGGGGACGAACCCTGTGACAATACTGCTCCCACCCCTACCTCGGAAGCGTCTACCTCTACAATGAATGGCTGAGACGCATCAGGTTGAATGAGTATGGGCGCCGAGGCAAAACATTTTTTCAAAGAGGAGAATGCTTGACAAGCCTTGTCAGACCACCTAGAAAAATCCGTCCCCTTTTTAGTCATGTCAGTGAGAGGCTTAACCATGGACGAGAAATTACGAATGAACTTTCGGTAATAATTAGCAAACCCCAGGAAACGTTGTAGTGCCTTAAGATTCTCTGGCCGATCCCACTCAAGAACTGCCCGCACTTTCCCAGGGTCCATACGAAAACCGGACGCTGAAACCAGGAAGCCTAAAAACTGGAGTTCCTGTACGGCGAACACACACTTTTCCCACTTGGCATACAGTTTATTATCCCGCAAGATCTGTAACACCTGCCTAACGTGCTCCTGATGAGACACCAGATCCGGCGAGTAAATTAGGATATCATCCAGATATATGACAACAAACTGTCCCACCAAGCGGCGAAAAATGTCATTAACAAAGTGTTGGAACACCGCCGGGGCATTAGTCAGACCGAATGGCATGACAAGGTTCTCATAATGCCCCTCCGGAGTGTTAAACGCCGTCTTCCACTCACCCCCCTCCTTCATCCTAATCAGATTGTACGCCCCCCTGAGATCCAACTTAGAAAACCATTTGGCGCCCACGATCTGATTAAAGAGATCGGGAATAAGTGGGAGCGGATACGGATCTCGGACCGTAATCCGATTAAGTTCACGGAAATCCAGGCAAGGGCGTAGGCCTCCATCTTTCTTCTTAACAAAGAAGAACCCCGCAGCCACCGGTGAAGATGAAGGTCTAATATGCCCCTTAGCCAGACTTTCAGAAATATAATCCTTCATGGCCTGCCTCTCAGGACCAGAAAGGTTATACAACCTAGCTTTAGGTAACTTGGCCTCAGGGAGCAGTTTTACAGAACAGTCATACACGCGATGAGGAGGTAGTTCCTGACACCCTTTCTCCGAGAATACATCCTCAAAGTCCGCCAGAAATGGAGGTAAGACCCAAGGAGTAACCGCACCAATGACCGTGTTCATGCAGTTTTTATTACAGAATTTACTCCATTGGCTTATCTCCCTGGTTTGCCAATTAATAACCGGGTTATGCTTAGCTAACCAAGGAAGGCCCAACACAATAGGAGTGGGAAGACCCTCCAACACGTAGCAAGACAACAGTTCTTTATGTATTGCCCCCACTTGAAGTTTTACATCATGCACAACTTGCAAAAAACTTCCCTGCCCGAGAGGCCTGGCATCGATCGAGAATATGGGGATGGGTTTAGCCAACTCACTCAACCGCATACCTTGAACCCGGGCAAACCGAGCATCAACCAGATTAGCCCCGGCCCCACTATCCAGAAGAACAGATATCCTCTCAGTTCTCGTACCCACCACCACCTCCGCCGGTACGAGAAACTGAGACGAACCTAGGGACGAAATACCTACTCCCAGATTGCCGTCCACCACACAACCTGGGATCAACAGTTTTCCGACGACTCTTCACTCTGCAAGGGACGGGATGGACACCCCCCAATAAAATGTCCCTTTCTCCCGCAGAAGAAACACCTTCCTGCCTTATGGCGCACCACCGGTCCCCTCCCCCAAAATGATGTCCCTCCTAATTGCATAGGCTCCTCTGGACTGACCAGGGGAACCACCATATGAGGGGACCTTGTAGGAGGTGGAGTCATCACAGGGGGTAGAGTTATCCCGCACCTCTCCCGAAGCCGTCTGTCCACGCGAATAGCGAGGGCCATAGCGGCTTCCAGAGACACGGGAGAGTCATACTGTGCCAACACATCCTGTAATTTGTCAGATAAACCATGACAAAACTGGCTTCTAAGAGCCGGGTCATTCCACTGGGTGTCCGTGGCCCACCTACGGAACTCCGAACAGAATTCCTCCGCCGGACGATCTCCCTGCTGGATCCTACGTAACTTAGACTCAGCCAGGGAGATCCGATCTGGGTCATCATATACGAGTCCCAGGGCAGCGAAAAACCTATCCACTGACTGGAGAGCCGGGGAACCCGGGGGAAGAGAGAACGCCCAAGATTGTGGGTCCCCTTGTAGGAGCGAGATGACAATTCCCACCCTTTGTTCTTCACTCCCCGATGACCGAGGCCGCAGCCGAAAGTACAATTTACATGCCTCCCGGAAAACAAAAAACTTGTCCCGCCCCCCAGTGAACCTATCAGGGAGAGCTACTTTAGGTTCTGGTCCGGCTTGCTCCTGAGGATGCCAAACCTTGGACCTAACGTCCGCCAGCTCCATGGACAAACTCTGCAATTGCCGAGCTAGACCGGCTACTGGATCCATAGTAGCTGGAGAAAAACTAAGTGGGTCGGTGAAAATGTCACACTGTCTCTGTATACTGGAGGTAGGGGGCCTAAGCTGACCCTAAGCTGGGGCCCTGACTAATCCCTCAACCTGGAGGTACTGTTAAAGGTACAGAGGTCCAGGCCGCCAGCGTAACCCCTACCTCCTGAAGATCCCTGCACCTCAGTAATCTAGTCCTGAGAAGGACCCCGATCACAACCAAAGGGAACAAGAAATAATATGCCCAAACACAGTATTTAGACGAACGAGACAGTACAAGGGAAAAACCAAAACCACCTTGCATACAAACAACTTCTCAACTACAACAGAGGGAAAACCAACGGGAAAGGAGATAAATGATAAAGCGAGGAAAGGGAAAAAACACTTCCAAATACACTTATCTCAGCAACTCCAAACACCACAATCCGCTCTGTCAGTCTGAATGAAATGCTTTCACCGACACCTCCCAAACAGACCAGCAGGTATATGAAGGAGTCTCACTACAGAAGTATTGATTGCAGCTGGGCGAGGCTGGACCTCATCTAGCCCAGAGAGAGAGAGAGAATTAACTCCCTCACTGCCGAGAAACACAAAGCACCAACAAGTCAGCTGCGAGAAGTCAGGCTGTGTACTCGTGATGATCTTCGTGGCAACACACCCATGACAGGTTTTGAGCACCTTGAAGGGTGCAGTTTTTAGAATGGTGTCACTTTTGGGTATTTTCTGTCATAAAGGCCCCTCACAGTCACTTCAAATGTGATCTGGTCCCTAAAAAAAATGGTTTTGTAAATTTTGTTGTAAAAATGAGAAATCACTGGTCAACTTTTAACCCTTATAGCTCCCTAATAAAAAAAAATTTTGGTTCCAAAATTGTGCTGATGTAAAGTAGACATGTGGGAAATGTTATTCATTAACTATTTTGTGTGACATATCTCTCTGATTTAAGGGAATAAAAATGAAAATTTTGAAAATTGCAAAATTTTCAAAATTTTTGCCAAATTTCCATTTTTTTCACAAATAAACGCAAGTGATATCGAAGAAATTTTACCACAATCATGAAGTACAATATGTCACGAAAAAAACAGTCTCAGAATCAGTGGGATCCGTTGAAGCGTTCCAGAGGTATTACCTCAAAAAGTGACAGTGGTCAGAATTGTTAAAATTGGCCTGGTCATTAACGTGCAAACCACCTTGGGTTGTAAAGGGGTTAAAAATGCTTGTTTATTATATTTTCGTTTGAGACCCAGGTCCTCTGGGAATGAATCACAGCGCATTGGGTTTATCATGTCACTTTTGCGCAAGGAACCACAGGGATGGGCCTTTTCTCTCCAACCTAATGATCCGTGTTTTAGATCAGTGGAAGATTTTTTTCTGCTATGGGGTTGTTGTATGACGATCCTGATCGAGTCTCTTCTGCTGAGGCACAACTGAGACGTTTAAAGCAGGGGTCAGGGGATGTTGAAAATTATTGTACACACTTCAGAAGGTGGTCTTCTGAAGTGAGATGGAATGATTCGGCGTTAAAATGTTTGTTTCTTGCTGGTCTAAGTGAAAGGGTTAAGGATCTGCTGATTGCTTTCCCTGCACCTGGAAACTTGCAAGAAGCCATGCAATTAGCTATACGGGTGGACAGGAGACTGCGTGCTAGGGTTAATGAGGAGAAAACTCCTGCTATGGCAGCTCCTAGTCATCAGAGGGTCTGCTCGGACGACGGAGAACCGATGGAGATTGGGGCGATGCCACTCCGCTCTCAGGAAAAAGACCGCAGGTTTTCCAAGGGATTGTGTTTTACTGTGGTAAATCTGACCATTTTGTTAAGAACTGTGAGCTTCTGTTAAACAAAGAAAAAAAAAAGGTCAGTTACGCCCGTATTGCTTGTTTATACTCTAAGGGAGTATTTCTTTCAGGGAGTACCTCATTGCAGGAGGAGTTGATTGAATTTCAGGTATTTGTGGATTGTGGTTCTACACTGAATGTGATTGATAAGGGATTTTTGGAAAAACTTAAATTGGAACCTAAACCTTTGTCATCTCCTATTTCTGTGGTTGCTGTTGATAACACTCCTTTGGAATGTGTTACTCACAAGGTTTTTGAATTTCCCCTCACTATTAATGGTATTCACCAAGAGAATTTGGATTTAGTGGTATTAAATAATTTACCTTCTCCAGTAGTGTTAGGTTTGCCTTGGTTAAAACTGCACAATCCTTTACTGGACTGGTCTACTAATGAGATTAAATCTTGGAGTCCTAAATGTTATGATAAATGTTGTAATGGTCGCATTGCTGCTGTGGAAAGAGGGGAATTACCTGTACCTATTCAGAATTTTTGGAAGGTTTTTTCAGAGGAGGAGTCGCAAATTCTACCTCCTCATAGGGACTATGATTGCACCATTGAGTTTGTTCCTGGAGCTACTCTTCCCAAGAGTCGCTTATTTAATCTTACTATCCCTGGAAGAAAAGCCTTGGAGGAATACATACAGACGAGCTTGGCTGCTGGTCACATTAGACCTTCTAAGTCACCTGTGGCTGTTGGATTTTTTTTTTGTAAAAAAAAAGACGGCTGTTTACGTCCATGTCTGGACTTTCGAGAAATTAATAAAATTACTGTACGCAATTCCTACCCACTGCCGTTAATTCATGACTTGTTTAACCAGTTAGTGGGGGCTAAGTGGTTCTCTAAAATTGATCTCCGGGGGGCATACAATTTGTTGCGAATGAAGGAGGGTGATGAATGGAAGACTGCTTTTAACACTCCGGTGGGTCATTTTGAGAATCTGTTTATGCCTTTTGGTCTTACCAATGCACCAGCGTTTTTTCAGAATCTTATTAATGACATCCTGAGACCTTTGATTGGTAAGAATGTGGTGGTGTATTTGGATGACATTTTGATTTATTCGCCAGATCTGGAGTCTCATTGGCATAGCGTACCTGAGGTATTGCAGTTATTAAGTGACAATTCACTTTTTGCTAAGCTGGATAAATGCGAGTTCGCTGTGCAGAGAATTAGTTTTTTGGGCTACATTATCTCCAGCGAGGGCTTTGAGATGGACCCGGTGAAGGTGCAGGCTGTGCAGGAATGGCCTAGGCCTATTGGTTTAAAATCGATACAGAGATTTTGGGGTTTTGCCAATTATTACAGAAAATTCATTAAGAATTTTTCTATAATTGTTAAGCCGCTGACCAATCTCACCAGGAAAGGTGCGAATACGGTCCAGTGAACTACTGAGGCCGTTGAAGCTTTTGTGTATCTCAAGGAGAGGTTCAGTTCTGCCCCCATCCTTATGCAGCCTGATGAGACCAAGCCTTTTTTGGTCGAGGTTGATGCTTCTTCGGTGGGGGTCGGTGCGGTTTTGTCTCAGGAGAACAAGGATGGGGTTCATCCCTGTGCTTTTTTTCCGAAAAAATTTTCTGAAACCGAACTTAATTACGATGTTGGTAATCGGGAATTGCTGGCTATCAAACTCGCATTTGAACATTGGCATCATTTCTTGGAAGGTGCTAAATTTCCCATTCATGTTTTCACTGATCATAAGAATCTGATCTATCTAGATGCTGCCAAGCGCTTGAATGCCCGTCAGGCTAGGTGGGCACTGTTTTTTTCGCGGTTTAATTTTTCTGTTACTTACATCCCGGGTACTAAGAATGTTAAAGCTGATGCTTTATCTCGCAGCTTTTCTCGCATGGTTGGTACCGAGGAAGAGGAGAGCATTTTACAGGAAGGAGTTGTGATAGCAGCATTGGACTCCGTTGTGGAAGATGGGATTCTGAAAGCCCAGGAGGATGCCCCATCTAACACTCCCCATGGGAGGTTGTTTGTACCGAGAACCTTTAGGAGAGAGTTGTTTGTGGAGTATCATGAGTCTCGGTTGGCAGGTCATCCAGGAATTTCTGAGACTAAGAGACTGGTAGGTCGCAGTTTTTGGTGGCCTGGGTGGCAGAAGGAAATCATTAAATGGGTGCGTCAATGTACGGTGTGTGCTAGATCAAAGGCTTCACATGCTCCTGCTGGGGGTTGCTTTGCCCTCTGGAGGTTCCTAGTGCACCTTGGACGCATCTTGCAATGGATTTTATTACTGACCTTCCTGTGTCCGAGGGTTTCACTGTCATCTGGGTGGTCGTGGACCGTTTTAGCAAGATGTGTCACTTGGTTCCTTTCATTAAACTACCCTGCGCTAAGACACTCGCTAAGGTTTTTGTCAAGGAAATTGTCAGACTCCATGGCGTTCCCACCGACATTGTTTCTGATAGGGGACCTCAGTTTGTGGCTCATTTTTGGCGTGCCTTTTGTGACAGGTTGGGAGTCCATTTGTCATTTTCATCTGGGTATCATCCTGATTCTAATGGACAGACAGAAAGAAAGAACCAGGATGTTGAGCAGTTTTTGCGTTGTTTTGTGGCAGACAATCAAGAGGGGTGGTCTGAGTTTCTGCCACTTGCTGAATTTGCTTTTAACAACCATACATCCTCTTCTGCTGGGTGTTCTCCATTTTTTTGTTGTACTGGGAGACATCCGTCGTTTGGTTCATTCTCCAAATTGGTGTCAGCTGTGATGGAGGAGGAGAATTTTTCCGGTGATTTGGAGAGAGTTTGGACTGATGTACGTTGTAACCTTCAAGAGGCTAACAAAAAGTCTAAGAAGTATTTTAACAGGAAACGTCAAGAGGTTTTGTTTACTGTTGGTGACATGGTTTGGTTGTCCTCAAAGAATCTGCGGTTGAGGATTCCTTCTAAGAAATTTGGTCCGAAGTTTGTGGGACCATTTAAGGTGCTTCAGGTGATTAACCAGTCTGCTGTTAGGTTGGAGGTTCCCTCCTCCTGGAAGATTAATCTGGTGTTTCATGTTTCCTTCTTGAAAAAAGCTGATGTATCGGATAGGGATGCCACTGTCACAGTTCCTCCAGTGGTGGAAGACGGTGAATATGAAATTTCTCGTATCCTGAATTCCAGAGGGCAGAGGTAGATTGCAGTATCTCGTCGCTTGGAAAGGTTTCGGTCCTGAGGATAACTCCTGGGTAAGGGCAGATGATGTCTCTGCTCCTAGACTTATCAGAGCGTTTCACAGGAGGTTTCCTGATAGGCCTGGGCCTGGAGGATCCAGAGGATCCTCATAGAAGAAGGGGGTACTGTTAGAACCCTCCTGTTAGTTTTTTTCTATTTTGTGGTCATGTGACCTGCTGCCTATTTATTCCAGCTCCGCCCTTCTGGCTTTGCTGGACTTCAGTGTTACTTTGACTCTTAATCTAGCCAGGTGCTTTGTACCTATCTCTATAGTTTGCTTGGTCCTTGGACCTCTAAGTCTTTTTGTCTGTTTGTCTTTTTGCTCTGCTACAACTTCTGCTAGGAGGTGTCCAATTTTGTCCCAGTCCTTAGTACTTTTAGGGACCCCTCCCTTATATCTATAGGTCTGCGTTCAGACTAGTTGAGGACGAAGGCGGGTCTGTTCACAAGGAACAGGTTGCCCGCTGCATCGTAGGGAATCAGCTTAGTCCTATTGTAGGGACAGTTTTCCTATCTTTCCTTAGTTCTTGTAGCAGATCATAACTGTGATGTTGCTCTTGAACTGAGCTCTAGAATATTGCTTATGTTTCCTTTCTTTTAGATGGTATTGGAAACGTTCTACTGTATTCTGCAACTTCATTTCTTTAGTAGACAAATTCGGCTCTGACATGAATTTTTTAGTGATCTCAACCTGTTCTTTTAATTTTTCATTTAGGAGAGACAATGTTGCTCCCCCTCTAGAAGTAACTGCATAATGCGTAATGAACTACAGGTGGCTTCCTGTTCCCACTTAGTGGTGAAGTCAGGGCTCCTGTGTTTGGATCCAGCAGGCAAGGGCGGCAATGTGGCTGTCCTCGACACCTCCCACTACAAACAGATGTGTGAGACTCTCCTGAGTGACCGACAAGGGTACAAGAGTCTACCTTTCAACCCCACTGAAAAATACACTAAGGAACTGAAAGTGATACTGGACGAAGGACTGAGGACGGGAGTAATTAACAAAGCAGAATATGAGTTTATGTTACCTAAACATGCCGTTACAGCAACATTTTATTGATTGCCTGCCTACCTAAGATACATAAGGGGGTGGAAAATTTAAAGGGTAGACCTATTGTATCAGGCATCAATAGTTTAACACAAAACTGTGGCATCTATCTGGACTCTGTTCTCAAGCCTTTTGTAACAGTACTTCAGTCCTTTGTGCGAGATACCACAGACCTATTACTTAAATTGGAGGGACTAACAGTTGACCCGGATGTCCATCTGGGCAGTATCGATGTAGAATCTCTGTACTCGTCCATTCCCCATGATAAGGGCCTGGCTGCCGTGCAGTATTTCCTGAGCATGAGAGTTTGCCAATACCAGGCACATAACAAGTTCGTACTTAAATTATTGAGGTTTTGTCTGACCAGAAATTACTTTCTCTTTGACCGAAGGATCTTCCACCAGCTCAGGGGCACTGCAATGGGCAGTCCATGCGTACCATCTTACGCAAATTTGTTCCTGGGCTGGTGGGAGGCAATAAGGGTCTTTGGTGGAGATTTTTGGACAATTATACCGAGAAGATTGAATTATGGACAAGACACATTGACGATGTTTTTGTAGTATGGAAGGGCAATCAAGATGAGTTTGATAAATTCATTTCTGCGCTCAATAAGAATGAAATCGGCATGTTCTTTACCTCAGTTCTAGAGGATACCACCTTACCATTTCCAGATATTCTGATCAGTAAAAAAACTACTGGCGAGATTGGGACATGTACATTTAGAAAGACTACGGCAACGAACTCGTTTCTGAGATGGGAGAGTAATCACCCAATACATTTAAAAAGGGGTATACCCAAGGTGCAATACCTGAGAATCAGGAGAAACTGCACGGACATTGCAGCCTTTGAACAACAGGCAAGGGAACTCAGGACAAGATTTAGAGAGAGAGGATACCCGGATCATGTGTTGAGGCATGCTTATCAATTTGCAAAAGCTCAAAATCGCCCAGATCTACTTAGACCTAGAAAAAGAACTAGGGATGATAAGAACATTAGATTCATTACCACCTATGACAATGGTGCTCGTCAGATACATGAAATCCTTGCCAATTATTGGTCTGTATTACAGATGGAAGACGACCTGAAAAATTTATTGACGGATGGACCTCAGATTACATTCAGAAGGGGTAGATCTATTAGTGACAGACTTATCCATAGTCATTACAGCATGTCCCGTACTCCTACGTGGCTTGATAACCATAAAGGTTGTTTTAAGTGCAATAATTGCGTAGCATGCCCATATCTTAACACGGGAACACAGTTCAAGAGCAACATCACCAACAAAACCTACGCAATCAGACACTTCATCAATTGCCGCACACAGGGAGTGGTCTATAAGGCCACCTGTGAGTGCGGTATGGAATACATAGGGAAAACAATGCGGGAATTCAGACGTCGTATTGGCGAGACCTTCGTATTGGCGAGCATATTTTTCTCTCCCCTACCCTGCAAAAGGTAATCCTATATCTCATATATTGACATTCTTGATGAGTATTTATACCTCATCATACCAGCTTCTATTCATGCATGGACCAAGCTTTATACATTTTTTTTTGTCCACCAGTCTATCCATTGTTTCTTTATATGATCTATATATTGCACAGATCATCTTGCATATATATTAATGTACTTTCAATATTCAGTTCCCGTTTGCCCGCACCTAGCTCTGCGTTAAGAGTCATGAATCACTCATGCATTGGCGTTCTGATTGTGCCACTGGCGTTAACAACCCAAGGAGTTAATTGTCAGTAAACGGGTTCCTAGTAAGTGGCATATTATAGGTTGCCGCCCACCAGCGGTACGTGTGACGTCAGTTGATGTTACACCTTTCGAATGATGCCTGATGGAATGTGCGCCTCCCTTATAGAAAGCAGCACTATATGCATGGCACCGGATGTGACATCACCATTTATGACGCCTCCGGAAGTGACGCATGTGCCTCAGCGTGCATTCCACCCGTTTACCGCATGTTTCACGCTACCTTAGAGCCAAACGGTACGAACCGGAGATGACGCATGCGGTCCAGCACAGCTAATGTACCACTGGTATTGAGCTTAACAACGGGTCCACCCCCGGAAATGATGCGTGCGGTTCACCCGGACCTGAGTGCGTTTCAGGATGGGCGCACACTTCCCTCCACATGGATAGTGAATTGTATGTGTTTGTGACCTGCAATCCACATTCCCATATCTGAAAGCTGGTTGATTGGACAGATGGATATCAGTGACCACCTGTTTGTGTTTCTATCTGATTTACGCTGCCATATATATCCCTTATACATTCCTTGCTCCACATCCCTTGTTGTGAGGATAGTGGAGAGTAATGTGGCTCTTATTATAGCACTATAGCCTAGTAACCTTCTTATCATGTTTATATGTCCCCTGAGGAATCTTGAGGAAAGAAAAAACGGGTTGAGACGCATGTGAGGCATGTTTTAAAGGGCAAGTGCAGGGCCTCTTATCGCAGTGGTAGCTGTGGACTGCCCTTGTCAGGGCAGGAGCAAAAGGGGAACCAGGGTAGTGCAGCACCCTGTCAGGGTTTAATAGGGGCAGAACCATATGCCTTCCTGAACCTGCCGCTGGGACACTTTTATTGGACTCCTGCTAAATCAACTGGGGATCCATGAGAACCTACTACTGACAACTCAATTAATTGATGGGTGAGGACATTCCAATTTATATATGTTTTTACTATGTCTAATTCACCATTGGGGTGATTGTTGGTGTATATTTATGACCTGACAGTCTAATATATTGCCTCTAAGGACGTCTGTAGTGTATTGGTTATCAAATGCATTGCACGTGATACATTTAAAATGTAGTTTATATTATTTGACAACTTTACTATCAAGTTCAATGATTGTCCACATTGGTTATTTTTTCTCTTGACAGGTCCACTTCTAACATTAAATCTATACTTATACATTTATTTGTGGAGTTTTACACCTGTCATTATTTGTATATATTGGTGCAATATTATATCCTGATGTGGCACCATACACGTGTTTTGGATGTTATTGCATGGAAATATTGACCATACAGGTCCTTGTTCTCTTTATATGTTTTTATCAAGTTATATCCATTTATTAAGCGATTACATTAAAAGTTATGTTTTAGTTACCCTTGCTGTTCTTACCTTTGTTTGATAGGGTCACGAGACCACTGGGTATTTATCACCCTTGCTGCTTTGTAAGGATGATTCTGAGAAAGGTCAGGAATCAGCCCAGAACTACATGGGAAGACTTGGTCAATGTCCTGAAGAAAGCTGTGACCACAGTTTCAAACATTAACATTAGTAACACGCTACACTGTCATGGATTAAAATTCTGCAGGGCACGCAAGGTCCCCCTGCTCATGCCAGCACATGTCCAGGCCCATTTGAAGTTTGCCAGTGACCACTGGATGATCCACAGGAGGCTTGGGAGAAGGTCATGTGGTCAGATGAGACCAAATTAGAACTTTTTGGTATCAACTCCACTCGCCGTGTTTGGAGGAAGAAGGAGGAGTACAACCCCAAAGACACCGTCCCAACCGTGAAGCATGGCGGGGGAAACATCATACTTTGGGGGTGCTTTTCTGCAAAGGCAACAAGACAACTAAACCATATTGGGAAAATGGATGGGGTCATGTATCGTGAGGTTTTGGCCAACAACCTCCTTTCCTCAGTAAGAGCATTGAAGATGCGTCGTGGCTGGGTCTTCCAGCATGACAGTGACCCGAAACACATAGCTTCGTAAGAAGCATTTCAAGGTCCTGGAGTAACCTAGCCAGTCTCCAGACCTGAACCCAAAAGAAAATCTTTGGAGGCAGCTGAAACTCAATGTTGCCCAGCAACAGCCCCAAAACCTAAAAGATCTTGAGAAGATCTGTATGGAGGAGTGGGCCAAAATACCTGCTGCAGTGTGTGCAAACTTGGTCAAGAACTACAGGAAACGTCTGACCTATGTAATTGAAAACAAAGGTTTCTGTACCAAATATTAAATTCTGTTTTTCTATTGTATGAAATAGTTATTGCATGCAATAAAATGCAAATTAATTAATTAAAAATCATACAATGTGATTTTCTGGATTTTTTTTTAGATTCTGTCTCTCACAGTTGAAGTGTACCTACAATAAAAATTACAGACCTCTCCATTCTTTGTAGGTGGGAAAACTTGCACAATTGGCAGTGTATCAAATACTTATTTTCCCTACTGTATATGAAACCACTTTTGGATCTGTCCCACCAAATGTTAAAGTGTAGGGAGCAGCGGTGCCAGCTTAACTGATTGAGCACTGTAAGGGGCTACTTGGGTGCTATATGAAGTCAGGGAGTTGTGTATACCATGGATGTCACTGATATTCTCCTGCAGATAGGTGGGAAGGGTCCAGCATCCACATGTATGGTATTCTTAAAACTGACATTTTATTTGAAATTGGTATATAAGAAAAATAAATTAAAAGCCAATAGTAGTATAGGGACACTGGGTCTACGCGTTTCAAGTCCAGCAGGGACTCTTAATCATGACTGAGATTCTTCGTCGGTAGCAGTTTATTTGTGAATCTATGTAAAATTCAAAATAAAACTGCTGCACATTTATTTCAGATTTTTTATAGTTTTATTATTTTTGTGACCTAAAAATCTAAATGGGACAAATGTAACTGGCTCTAGAATGATAATTCAATTGTGTGTAGTATGTAAGTAACTTAAAGTACTGCGATGCATCATTGTATGTATTTACAGTCATCTTAGCACTGATAATACCATTTTTAGTCGAACTGCAAAATTTATAAGCAACTCTATGACTATGGGGACCTCTAGTGTCTTTTTTATAGAAATTGCATACTTTTTTTATCCTGCTCATCGTTATTGGCACCCATGAAGTTTAAGTACATAATGTGGAATATCTCCTGAAAAAAATGAATCAAGTTTTTTTGTATAGAGCACTCATGTTAAAGACAAAAGAGCAAATGATAAAAAATAATTTAAAACAAAAAATAATGGGAGTGAAAAATAGAAAAACTTAAAGCTTGCTGTGACACTGGTATTGGCACCCTTTACATTAATTTAGTATGGAAACACATTTTGACTTGCCTGTGGTAAATCACAAAAGAGATTCACCTCTTGTCAGTGCCCATGTGACATGAATTAGCCAATGAATGATGACTTCAATGTTTTAAAAAGCCACATGGTAGGCCCTGTTCCTTTGTCACAATAGTGAAGACAAAGGGACTGTCTGAGGACATCAGAACTGCTATTATTAGCCATCACAAGACTTCCAAAGGGTATAAGGCCATCTCCAAAAACATTGGCATCCCAATTTCAACAGTGCAAAATGTTATTAAGTAGTTTGCCAAGCATGGAACAGTCAAGAAACTCCCTGGACGTGGGGGAAAGACAAAAATTAACAAGAGATGTCTTTGAACGTTGGTGCGACTGGTGGAAAAACACCACGTCAAACATCCAAAGACCTGAATGCCAACCTAGAAGAGTCTGGGGTCATGGTTTCAACAATTACCATACGCCACATACTAAACCAAGAAGAGCTTTATGGGCGAATGCCAAGGAAGAAACCATTGCTGAAAAAATGACATGAAAAGGAATGACTGATCTTTGCCAAAGAATTCAGCGTCCTCACGGGGAGAAGCATCATCGGGAGGACGCTCCCGCAACGGATCTCAGCCAGCTGGATGTTTCAATGAGCTTTACACCGTGCATGGAACGGGCGAAACAACAGAACTTCAACTGTGAGTATCCCATTTGGCGAAACTAGCTCTATAAAAGATGCAAGTCATTAGTCACCAGCTGACTTATTGTTTTGTGCCAACAGTCTGGAAAAGCGCTTCATGGAACTTTTATCCGCATCTGGAACCAACTGCTTGGACTTTTGTATTCCCCATTAGAGATGCAAGTTAGCAGCATCTGGAGTACAAATTCATTTACTATATATTTTGAGGACTTATTACCAGATGGTACACACAATCTAATTGGCATTTTGGACACCCAAACTAGGTGAGCCTTGTGCGCTTATATTATAGATTGTGATTAATGAGCAGTGCGGTAGTGTACTTCGTGTACTTCATTACTAATTCTTCTAAGTACTTTTGCACAATTTTTGAAGGAGCTCAGCAGAGGGGTTGTTCCAAACATCTTGAGGACCTAACTACATATCTTATGTCGATGCAGGCTTGTTCAAATCGTTCACTGGCCGTCTAGAACCGTATCCCACGAATGCCACTTTCGTTGACTGACAACAGCATTTAGAGGGGTTAACAGCATATACTGGTGATAGAGTTGAGCAGAATGATATGCAGAAGATTGAATTAGAGTAGAATATCCTAAACTCCAAGGTTACAAGCAAATTTGAACAATCTGCGATTTGATAGCATTGTAAAAAAAATGATTTGCCCAAAGCCATTTCCCACATGCTGCACAGGATAATGGCGTCTGACATGGCAGCACAGGCTTTCCCATAATGCCCTGCAGAAATCCGATCACATGGTGTAACACAGCCAATCAGCGAGGCTATCACAGGCAGTATAAATCATAGTGGGTGGCCAACAAACAGCATTTTATGCTTGTACTGTGTAGGATAGGAGCTCAGAGCACACAGGATAGAGATAGGAAAAGACCTAACGCGATTGTGGTGTACTAAATCAGTGCTGATGTATCAGATTGAAAATGGGAGAGATTGTTTCAGTTTGTGAATAAAAATCCAAGATTAAAGTGATATACAGTGAACTGTTGTAGCGTCTCATTATCACCACTGTGACTGTGAATTAATACATCTGTGATATACAGCAGAAACAACAGCTTAATAGCTGTTTTTTTCACACAGTGCCAGCAAATAAGAGTATTATTTAATCAATTATTGCATATTTTGCAACTGAATCCATATTCTGAATTCAAGGCATATTCTTGTTTGTGAAATTTGCTTGTGAAATGAAAGTGCGCTGTGTTTTGAGAGGTGCCATTTTTAAAGAGAAATCTCATTAATTCTGAAAGTTAAACACAAGTGTTCACCTACCAAAGTGTCCAGAATAAGTTTTTGAACCCACTTAATTGCTCCAATAGTCTAATATTAGACGAGCACACAAGCCACCTGAATACATCGACCAGTTGTACGTGCTTGCTATTGGAACATTTTACCTAGATTTCCTGGTCCCATCATATTTGGTGATGGCATGTGGACTTTTTTTTTCTTTAACTTTAATATAAAAAGTCTCTTTATTTTGGGAATACCTGTTTAATTATGTACTCTAGACATCGTACACCCTATAACCATATTGCTGTTGCTGCCGAATATTTGCTGCCAGTCGTAAACCTACGTGTAGCAATTTCAAACCTAGAATTTTAGGCTTCATTAACTTATTTTTTATTTTAGTTGAACTTCATTATAAAAAAAAAAAAAAAAAAAAAGTAAAGCAACAAAAATATTAAACTGTTTGACTAGACACATTTAACAACCATAGGCACCACATTAATATTGCTGGCTGTAGCGACAAATTACTTTTTGTCAGTGTACATATGCTGGAACCTCTGTATTTAGGGATTGGGAGAATTTAAAACCAAAAATTAGTTAAGTTTGTTAAAGTTTATAAATAAATGAAACATTATACATTTGTCCAAAGTGTATGCTATACCCAAACATGGCACAGGCAGCGGACATGGCAGGGCGAAAGAACAAAATACTAATATCACAGATAAGAATACGGTTCCCACTAGCAACAACTCTAATACCACAGGTAGTGTTGTCAGCAACTGTCCCGGCAGTAGTAGTACAAACGCAAGTCATATCTGGCCTCCTTTGTAAACTCAAGCAAGCGCATTAGTGGAAAGGAAGCAGAGGGCATAATGAAGTATATGTCCCATCCCTTATCTCAATCACAGCAGGATGATTTAGCCTCTGACAGCGACACCGTCAGCTGGAGTCAGTGTTCTGCTCACTTCACTTTCTACACCGCCACAAAGGTTGCACAGAATGGAATTTTTAATCCTTCAATGATGTCTGTTTCTACTCTGCCCCAAAGTCCACTAACCCATAGCACCCTGGCGGCTAAGGAACATACTACACAAGAAAATCTTCCAGTTGATATTTCAGAAGACATGGACAGTCAATCTTTGTTCTTGGAAGACATGGTGCAGGAGAAAATGAAGAACATGATTCTAACACCAATTTGTATTGCAGGATCTGCAAGCTGAGGTAGTAGGGACACTGTCCATGGTAGTAACACTCTTAGCAAGAGCAATCCTCTGGGTGGGAATCAGACAGGTGTGGGGATAAGGAGCACTGGCCATTTCACATACAGAGGCATCTGTCAGCCACATCATAGATGATGAAGAAGATGATGATTCTTTGTTAGACAAAACCTGGGAACAAGACAGGGATGATGAGTAGCTGAGGTTATCAGAAGAGGAGGTTGCTGGCATCAAAATCATCCTCTGGAGCCAAATCAACTTTTCCAGCAGTCAGCTTTGGAGCAGGTAATGCTACACATGCCGTTGTTGGAGAAGGCTCTACAGCACCTGAAAAATCTGGTCACCGATGGTGGCGAGTTGTAAATGCGGGTTTCTCGTGTGAATTCTGTCCCATATTGCTGGAGGACCAATATACGGCATTGTGCAGGCTGTGCTGTTGGAAAATAGGCCAGGTATATCCTCGCACACAATGAATAGGAACTACATCACTCCGTTAGCACATGAAATGGCATCACCTACTCATGTGGAGAAAGCAAACTGACCAGCAAGATAAGCAAGGGTCAAGCTGTCCTCCTCATGTACTCATGATCCTTTTTCTGTTAACCAGTCTGTACCTGCAAGTAGTGCCTTGTTGCAGTCATCAGCCAAAATCATCCTCCTTGCCAACTGCTTTCCATACACTTCTTCCTCTACATTCATTGCATCATCAGTTCTCATTTTTTGTACACAAGAAACATACATTCAATCATCCAATTACATGGAAATTGTACTCCCATATGTCCAAGTTCACCACAATTAATTGTATTGCTTTGGCGAAAGAAATGTGTGCTCTCAGGCTCAATGGAACATACCTAACAGCCATTACTTATTGTACCAAAAAGCCATCCTTTCTAGGTTTGGGCACAAAATGTATATATTTATTTTACTCGCTAACCATATATAGCGCCATAAATTCCACTGCACTTTACAAACATAAGCATCGCTGTCCCCTTTGGGGCTCACAATCTCAATTCCCCATCAATATGTCTTTGCAGTGTGGGAGGAAACCTAGCAAACATAGGAAGAATGCAATATTTTTAAATCAAAATTTTTTACATCAATTTTTCAATACAACAAACTGATCTTCTTTAGAATTTTGGGTGAAATTAAATATTATTGTGTCTGCATCTAGGTTGAAATTTCCTGGTAGCACCCTGATAAGGAATGTGAGAAATGGCAAAATTGATCAAAATTATCCGATCAACGGAGTGAGACCGGAAGTCAAGCGCGCCGGACACACTCTTGTGAGCTCCGGACACATCACCTTAATCCCCATCCATCTGGGGTGAATACAAGGCCAATTCCCTCCCAGACTACCTACCCCTGCTCCACACTGCTGCCTGGACCCTGTTGAGACCACTTCCGCTCTTCTGCAGCACCGCCAACATTGAGGCCTACCTAAAGGCCTGAGGCTGCGGCCTTTCCTGCACCCACTCACCCTGCTCAGACCCGGTGAAGTTCCTCGGTCCCTCCTCCTCCAGTGGTGGGACAGCTCCAACTGAACACCTGAGGCTCCGCAGATACCCGTGCTTCTCGGTGGGAGGAGATCCCTCTGCAGCTCTGTCATTCAGCCAGATAGGCGCCGGAGGGGACACATGCGGAGACCTGCTCGGCCCCCACACACGCCACTTTCAACGGACCTCCCTCTCCTGAGTGACGCAGCTACTTGGGAAGGAAACCTCCTACCAGATATATTACCCCTCTGGTTGCATTCACAGCCCAGCTGGGCTCCTGGACGCAAGTAATCTCCTGGCTTCAACTACCTGGCAGTAAAACTACACTCAGGTGACTCCAAGCAGTCACTCAATAGGATTTCCCCACGCTTAAGGACACAGGGGCTTCTTAATTCTTCTGTACACCCAAAAATATCCTTCATATACTTTCATTTGACTAAACACAGTTTGGCATCATTAGGGTTAATCCTACACTTGTGGAAATATATTGTAGGATGCTGCTGACACCTAGCGGCCATTTATTATAATTGCATCTTCAGTCACAGGAGTCACAACTCATAACCTCATTTTCCCACACTACCCGGAATAACAAAACTTCAGACTGTGACCTCATTAACTAGCTGTATCCTTTAACCTGAATCCAAGCCTGCCCAATAACGAGTTCCGTGACTTAACCCTCTTCCTCTCCATCCTGTAAAGCTCATAACCGCTCACATGCCAAAATCACGCAGAACCGCTTCGGCTAATCATATCCACAGGAATCAACCGGCGACAATATGTCTTCCGGTCCACACTCTCCAGGTAAGTCATCCTGCTCCTCTTTACCTGACGGGGTTGACGCAGAAACGATCGCAGCGTTCACAGCCAAGATTCCGTGTACTCTTACCTCGGACCATGCTACCCTATTATCTCAGTTCCAGTCTATCCAAAATGTCAGATAAACTAACAAAAGAACTTTCCAAAGAAATTAGAGAACTAGGATCTCGAACCTCCGATCCGGAAGATAAGATGGACTCCACCACTACAGACCTAATCTCTTGATATCAAAGACTTGGCCCGATCTTGGATCTCCTCATACATAACAGACAGAACCTTCAGTGTTTATCACTCACACACCACCTCCTCATCTCGCCTCCTATCTGTCGGTGTCCCCCCAATATTCAGTCCTAGGACCCCTGCTCTTCTCCATCTACACTTTCGGCCTCGGACAGCTCATAGAGTCCCACTGTTTTCAGTATCATCTCTAGGCTGACAACACACAGATTTACCTCTCTGGACCTGATATCACCTCCTTACTAACTAGAATCCCACAATGTCTGTCCATTATATCATCCTTCTTGTCTGCTAGATTTCTAAAACTTAACATGGAAAAAACAGAATTCATCATCTTTCCCTCATCTCACTCAGCCCCCACATCTGACCTAGCCATCAAAATCAATGTCCAATTTCCCCAGTCTCACAAGCTCGCTGCCTCGGGGTAACCCTGGACTCTGCTCTCTCCTTCAAACCACACATCCAAGCCCTTTCCACTTCCTGCCGACTCCAACTCAAAAACATCTCCCGGATCCACACATTCCTCAACCACGAATCTGCAAAAACACTAGTGCACGCCCTAATCATCTCCCACCTCGACTACTGCAACCTCCTGCTCTGTGGCCTCCCCTCTAACACTCTCGCACTCCTCCAATCTATCTTAAACTCTACTGGTCGACTAATCCACCTGTCCCCAGGGCTATGGAGTCGGTAAGCCAAACCTACGACTCCAACTTCTCAATTTCCCTTACACCAACTCCGACTCCCACATATATTGCTTATATTTAAGTGAATAATTTATCGTAGTACTATGTGAACATCAGACATTTAATCATTTTTATGATACAATAATCAAGATATTTAGATAGAACATAATATATATTTATTGGAATACAACTTTAGAACACAAAAAACTAATAAACTGTAAATATGTAATACACTATGTAATATCGATTACATTATATATATATATATAAATATATATATATTGTGTATATATATATATACAGTACAGACCAAAAGTTTGGACACACCTTCTCATTTAAAGATTTTTCTGTATTTTCATGACTATGAAAATTGTACATTCACACTGAAGGCATCAAAACTATGAATTAACACATGTGGAATTATATACTTAACAAAAAAGTGTGAAACAACTGAAAATATGTCTTATATTCTAGGTTCTTGAAAGTAGCCACCTTTTGCTTTGATGACTGCTTTGCACACTCTTGGCATTCTCTTGATGAGCTTCAAGAGGTAGTCACCAGAAATGGTCTTCCAACAATCTTGAAGGAGTTCCCAGAGATGCTTAGCACTTGTTGGCCCTTTTGCCTTCACTCTGCGGTCCAGCTCACCCCAAACCATCTCGATTGGGTTCAGTTCTGGTGACTGTGGAGGCCTGGTGATCTGGCGTAGCACCCCATCACTCTCCTTCTTGGTCAAATAGCCCTTACACAGCCTGGAGGTGTGTTTGGGGTCATTGTCCTGTTGAAAAATAAATGATGGTCCCACTAAACGAAAACCGGATGGAATAGTATGCCGCTGCAAGATGCTGTGGTAGCCATGCTGGTTCAGTATGCCTTCAATTTTGAATAAATCCCCAACAGTGTCACCAGCAAAGCACCCCCACACCATCACACCTCTTCCTCCATGCTTCACGGTGGGAACCAGGCATGTAGAGTCCATCCGTTCACCTTTTCTGCATCGCACAAAGACAAAGTGGTTGAAACCAAAGATCTGAAATTTGGACTCATCAGACCAAAGCACAGATTTCCACTGGTCTAAAGTCCATTCCTTGTGTTCTTTAGCCCAAACAAGTCTCTTCTGCTTGTTGCCTGTCCTTAGCAGTGGTTTACTAGCAGTTATTTTATCATGAAGGCCTGCTGCACAAAGTCTTCTCTAAACAGTTGTTGTAGAGATGTGTCTGCTGCTAGAACTCTGTGTGGCATTGACCTGGTCTCTAATCTGAGCTGCTGATAACCTGCGATTTCTGAGGCTGGTGACTCGGATAAACTTATCTTCAGAAGCAGAGGTGACTATTGGTCTTCCTTTCCTGGGGCAGTCCTCATGGAGCCAGTTTCTTTGTAGCGCTTGATGGTTTTTGCAACTGCACTTGGGGACACTTTCAAAGTTTTCCCAATTTTTCAGACTGACTGACCTTCATTTCTTAAAGTAATGATGGCCACTCATTTTTCTTTACTTAGCTGCTTTTTTCTTGCCATAATACAAATTCTAACAGTCTATTAAGTAGGACTATCAGCTGTGTATCCACCTTACTTCTGCACAACACAACTGATGGTCCCAACCCCATTTATAAGGCAAGAAATCCCACTTATTAAACCTGACAGGGCACACCTGTGACGTGAAAACCATTTCCGGTGACTACCTCTTGAAGCTCATCAAGAGAATGCCAAGAGTGTGCAAAGCAGTCATCAAAGCAAAAGGTGGCTACTTTGAAGAACCTAGAATATAAGACATATTTTCAGTTGTTTCACACTTTTTTGTTACCTATATAATTCCACATTTGTTAATTCATAGTTTTGATGCCTTCAGTGTGAATGTACAATTTTCAAAGTCATGAAAATACAGAAAAATCTTTAAATGAGAAGGTGTGTCCAAAGTTTTGGTCTGTACTGTATATAACACTATGTAAGTGGCAAAAAACAGTTTTTAACAAAAACATACTAAATAATATTTGTGCAGTCTATGAATTTGTTCTAAGAAATAGAATTGCCTCCATCAGATCCTTCTTCATTGATGACCTCAAATCTGACCTAACAATTTTAAAGCTAGAGAACAACCTCTCTACACTAACTTGGGTTGGAAGCAAAGCCGTAACCACATGGGCAACATCTCTAACAATTTCTGGGTATAAAGGAATTGCCTCATGCACTGTCAGTTTTGATGAACGTTTGAATTTTTCTATTTCTTTGAGAGTAAGTGAAACATTTTGCAGAAATATGGTCAATCTGCTTGCTATAGGAGACGGAGTGAAATCTTTTTCCTTGCGGCAACGCTTTGCCTGCTCCATGTCATCCAAATACTTGTCAAAGTTAAACTCCTCATCTGATGAGGATGAAGATATGGCAGCAGTAGCACTGTCAGGACCCAAGTCCTCTTGCGCCTGGCAGTCCTCCTGTAGGCCACTCATCCTAACTGCTACCTCAGTCAGAGCTTCTTTTCCTTTAGTAAACTGTTGATCATCAAGCAGTATACAATGACTTGGGTCCACATAAACAGCTGCCAGAAAAATTTAATTTTCCAATAGCTGTGTCTCTCTCCGTTTCATTGAAGCAGAAATGCCATCTGCGATTAAACCTCCTCTTTGGGACAAGCAAAATAGCAAGTTCTTCCACTCCCTTATGAAAATGCCAGGAGTTAAATCCTCAGCTTGTAATTTTTTAATCACGGTAAATGGGTGTAAATGGGTAATTAAGCAATTCCTTCAATTCAGCCACCTAAGTCCATTGACCTTCATTTAGGGTTACCTGAGGGTTCGCCATATATACTGTATAAGAAACGGTTTTAGTTCAACCAATCGCTCAATCATTAAATAAGTGCTGCCCCACCAAGTGACTTGATCGACAATTGCCCCTTTCGCAGCACGTCTCTTCAAGATGGAATCAATTTTAGGGGTTCTGGCGGCAATAACCAATTTCCTCACTTTTCCAATCAGATTTCCAGCATGTCCCTCTTGCAGACTATCTCTTATTGCCTGCTGCAGCGTGTGCACAACACAGCGCATGTGATGAATATGAAAGTGTTTTGAAGCAACTTCAACAAGATCATCTATTTCTAAAGTATATGTATGTGTATGTAAAGTATGGAGGAATAGATAAATAGAGGGATGGATAGGTAAAAAGAGGGATGGATAGATGGAGAGATAGATAGATAGATACAGTGATGGATGGATGGATAAATATATGGATAGATAGATGATAGACAGCCATATGGATGGATAGATGGAGGGATAGATGAAAGGATGGATAGATAGATAAGATAGATAAAGTCATAGATAGATAGATGGAGGGATGGATAAATAGATGGAGGGATGTACAGATAGATAGTGGGATAGATGGAGGAATAGATAGATTAATAGAGGGATGGATAGATGGAGAGATATCGTTAGGTTCATATATATTTGGACAGAGACAACATTTTTCTAATTTTGGTTCTAGACATTACCACAATGAATTTTAAACAAAACAATTCAGATGCAGTTGAAGTTCAGACTTTCAGCTTTCATTTGAGGGTATCCACATTAAAATTTAATGAAATGTTTAGGAGTTTCAGCTCCTTAACATGTGCCACCCTGTTTTTAAAGGGACCAAAAGTAATTGGACAGATTAAATAATTGTAAATAAAATGTTCATTCCTAGTACTTGGTTGAAAACCCTTTGTTGGCAATGACTGTCTGAAGTCTTGAACTCATGGACATCACCAGACGCTGTGTTTCCTCCTTTTTGATGCTCTGCCAGGCCTTCACTGTGGTGGTTTTCAGTTGCTGTTTGTTTGTGGGCCTTTCTGTCTGAAGTTTAGTCTTTAACAAATGAAATGCATGCTCAATTGGGTTGAGATCAGGTGACTGACTTGTCCATTCAAGAATATTCCACTTCTTTGCTTTAATAAACTCCTGGGTTGCTTTGGCTTTATGTTTTGGGTCATTGTCCATCTGTAGTATGAAACGACGACCAATCAGTTTGGCTACATTTGGCTGGATCTGAGCACACAGTATGGCTCTGAATACATCAGAATTCATTCGGCTGCTTCTATCCTGTGTCACATCATCAATAAACACTAGTGACCCAGTGCCACTGGCAGCCATGCATGCCCAAGCCATCACACTGCCTCCGCCGTGTTTTACAGATGATGTGGTATGCTTTTGATCATGAGCTGTACCAAACCTTCGCCATACTTTTCTCTTTCCATCATTCTGGTAGAGGTTGATCTTGGTTTCATCTGTCCAAAGAATGTTCTTCTAGAACTGTGCTGGCCTTTTTAGATGTTTTTTAGCATAGTCCAGTCTAGCCTTTTTATTCTTGATGCTTATGAGTGGCTTGCACCGTACAGTGAACCCTCTGTATTTACTTTCATGCAGTCTTCTCTTTATGGTAGATTTGGATATTGATACGCCTACCTCCTGGAGAGTGTTGTTCACTTGGGTGGCTGTTGTGAAGGGGTTTCTCTTCACCATGGAGATTATTCTGCGATCATCCACCACTGTTGTCTTATGTGGGCGCCAAGGTCTTTTTGCATTGATGAGTTCACCAGTGCTTTCTTTCTTTCTCAGGATGTACCAAACTGTAGATTTTGCCACTCCTAATATTGTAGCAATTTCTCGGATGGATTTTTTCTGTTTTTGCAGCTTAAGGATGTCTTGTTTCACCTGCATGGAGAGCTCCTTTGACCACATGTTTACTTCACACCAAAACCTTCCAAATTCAAGCACCACACCTCAAATCAACTCCAGGCCTTTTATCTGCTTAATTGAGAATAACATAATGAAGGGATTGCCCGCACCTGTCCATGAAATAGCCTTGGAGCCAATTGTCTAATTACTTTTGGTCCCTTTAAAAACAGGGTGGCACATGTTAAGGAGCTGAAACTCCTAAACCCTTCATCCAATTTTAATGTGGATACCCTCAAATGAAAGCTGAAAGTCTGAACTTCAACTGCATCTGAATTTCTTTGTTTAAAATTCATTGTGGTAATGTTTAGAACCAAAATTAGAAAAATGTTGTCTCTGTCCAAATATATATGGACCTAACTGTAGATACAGGGATGGATGAATGGATAAATATATGGATAGATAGATAGCCATATGGATGGATAGATGGAGGGATAGATGAAGGGATAGATGAAAGGATGGATAGATAGATTAGATAAGATAGATAAAGTCATAGATAGATAGATGGAGGGATGGATAGATAGATAGTGGGATAGATGGAGGAATGGATAGATTAACCCCTTTACAACCTGTGACGTCTTAGTACGTCACAGGCCACCTCCCCCAGTTCAGTGAGGGCTCCGGCGGTGAGCCCGCACTGAACCGAGCACTTGTCAGCTGATTCTTACAGCTGACATGTGCCCGCAACAGCCGCGGGTGGAATCGCGATCCACCCGCGGCTGTTAACATGTTAAATGCCGCTGTCAATCTCCGACAGCGGCATTTAACGCGCGCTTCCTGGAAGAGCGTCCTAAGCCCCGCCCATCGGCGACCCCCGTCACGTGATCGCGGGTCACCGATGGGCGGGCATGACAACCCAGGGTCTGCAGCAGACACCTGCGGTTGTCAAGAGCTGGTCACTATGAGCGCCACCTAGTGGTCGGCGCTCATAGCACAGGACCTTTTCTGCTGCATGCAGGGGATCTGCTGATCTCCAGTATGTAGCTGAGGCGATCGGACACTTGCTGCTTCTAGTCTCCTATGGAGACTATAGAAGCATGCAAAAAGTGAAAAAAAAAGTTTTTAAAAATATAAAAAAATTAAAAAAATATAGAAGTTAAAATCACCCCCTTTCGCCCCATTTAAAATAAAATAATAAAAAAAAAACCTACATAGACATATTTGGTATCACCGCGTTCAGAATCGCCCGATCTATCAATATAAAAAACAATTAATCCGATCGGTAAATGACGTAGCGAGAAAAAAATTCTAAACGCCAGAATTAAGTTTTTTGGTCGCCGCAAAATTGCAATAAAATGCAATAACGGGCGATCAAAACATCGGATCTACCCCAAAATGGTATCAATAAAAACATCAGCCCAGTGCACAAAAAATAAGCCCTCACTCAGCCCCAGGTCCCGAAAAATGGAGACGCTACGGGTCTTAGAAAATGGCGCTACTTTTTTTTTTTAACCAAATTTTGGATTTTTTTTTCACCACTTAAATAAAAAAGAACCTACACATGCTTGGTGTCTACAAACTCGTAATGACCTGGAGAATAAGAATGGCAGGTCAGTTTTAGCATTCAGTGAACGTGGTAAAAAAATAAATAAAAAATAACTGTGGTATTGCACTTTTTTTGCAATTTCACCGCACTTGGATTTTTTTTCCCGTTTTCCCATACACGATTTGGTAAAACTAGTAATGGCGTTGAAAAGTACAACTCGTGCCGCAAAAAATAAGCCCTCACATGGCCATATTGTCCAAAAAATAAAAACGCTATGGCTCTGGCAACAAGGGGAGCAAAAAACGAAAATGCAAAAACGAAAAATCCCAAGGTTGCGAAAGGGTTAATAGAGGGATGAATAGGTAAATAGAGGGATGGATAGATGGAGAGATAGATACAGGGATGGATGAATGGATAAATATATGGATAGATAGATAGATAAATGAAAAGATAGATGGAGGGATAGATAGATGGATAGACAGAGGGATGGATAGATAGATGAATACATGGAGGGATAGATATAGTGTGATAGACAGATGACAGCTACAGACAGCAAATAGTACATTACACATATCGCACATATAGTTCACACATTGTACAGAGAGCACATAATAATCACCTACAATACTAGCATTAGTTACCTTCCTGTGACAGAGATGAGCAGTAGTACTTTCTCACTTTCTCCAGCTCGGGGCCCAGGAATTGGATCCTGTGCAGGGCAGGCACCCCTCCCCCTCCTCTCTCTGGTGAAGACGGCAGAAGACAGCACAGAAGAGGGGAGATTGCGCCCCTGCAGTCTGGAGCCGATGCAGGACGGGAGCACTGCAGCATACAAGTGAGTTTTGATAGGTGCGTGCCCCTGCTTCTAGGGGGGGGCAGCTGCCCCCCTGCCCCTCGCTGGCTACGGCCATGATTCACACACAGCGTTTTTGCAGATCCGTTTTTTGCAGTAAAATGCAGTGACTCTGGGCATCCCAGCAAAGTCAATGGATTTCAAGGTATGACATTCAGACACATCGTTTTGTGAGGATCCATTTTTGGGCTCAAAAACGGATCCTCACAAAGAATGAGCATGCCAGTTTGTGCGGCGTTTTTCTAATCTGCTTTTGCTATTGAAAACATTATCTATGAGCTCAAAAACCTTTCAGGTGATACGTTTTTTTAAAAAGCTGATCTGCTTTTGCAGCTGAAAAACGTATCCTCAAAAAACGCAGCAAAAATGCTGTGTGTGAATGTAGCCTTAGATCAGGAATAGAACAGCCATTTATAGGACATTTCATAACTTTCCCAAATTCCTATGATAAAATATTCAGCACATTCTGCATTGAACTACTGTACCCAATTTATTATATATTTTAGGAGTCGGTCCATTTTATACCGACTCCACCAAAATGAGCACCGACTCCACAGCCTTGCCTGTCCCCCCGCTATTTCTTGGTCTCTCCTCTCTATCAAACGCTTCACTGGCTCCCCATTTCCCAGAGATTCCAGTTCAAAACCCTAACCATGGTATACAAAGCCATCCACAACCTGTCTCCTCCATACATCTGTGACCTAGTCTCCCGGTACACACCTACACGCAACCTACGATCCTCACAAGAGCTCCTTCTCTACTCCCCTATCTCCTCTTCCCACAATCGAATACAAGATTTCTCCCGTGCACCCCCCTACTCTGGAACTCTTTACCCCAAAGCATCAGACTCTCGCCTACAGTGGAAACCTTCAAAAGGAACCTGAAAACCCACCTCTTCTGACAAGCCTACAACCTGCAGTAACCATCGCTCCGCCATACCGCTGCACGACCAGCTCTACCCTCACCTACTGTATCCTCACCCATCCCTTGTAGACTATGAGCTCTCGCGGGCAGGGACCTCTCTCTTTCTATACCAGTTTGGCGTTGCATTTTTATTCAAGATTTTTGTAATTGTTTTTGATATGTATACCCCTTTTTCACATGTAAAGCGCCATGGAATAAATGGCGCAATAATAATAAATAATAATAAGTAAAAGAGATGGAGAAACTCTACAAAGAAATCTACTCCCTCAACAATAAAATGTAAGATTTTGAAAAGGAGGAGTAATATCCACATCAGGGGCCTGCCCGAGACTACAAACCTTCAATCTACTGCAACTGCCATATTTCAAGAACTTCTACCTGGAATCCCCATTGAAGACTTGAGATGGACCGCATTCATAGAGCCTTGAGTAAACGTAAATTGGACAGTCCGCCCTGCGACATTATTCTCAAACTTCATTTCTTCAAAACAAAAGACCTATTACTAGAAGCAGGGAATTCCTCGCTCTTGAAGTTTCAACGCCACTCATAGTAACTTTTTCCAGACTTGGTCCCCACGACTATAGCCAAAAGACCGGCCATGAAACCATACTTGGAAACCCTCCGTTCCAAAAATATTAAATATATAATATCGTTGGGGATTTTCACATACATGGACATGGTTCACACAGTCTTCTCCCCTGAAGGTGCCAACCACTGTCTCACTAGACTAAAGCTCCTGGAGCAATCAGGGCTGTGGAGTCGGTAAGCCACAGTTGCGACTCCGACTCCTGGATTTTATCAGGTTCCGGCTCCGACTCCGGCTCTGACTCCGGCTCCGACTCCTTCATAAATGGCCAATTCGTAACAATAAATTTACTGTTGTAAAATATTAACATCGTGCTTATTCAGTTTCTCACCATCATATAAGTAATCAGACCACTTAGAGCAAAAACTATATTTATTAGAATACAATTAGAATATAGCAAATAACTTTTATAAACTTTTCTAAACTCTTGTAAGTAAATATGCAATAAACACTGTTATGCAGTTAATAAGAAATCTATAAATTTGTCCTCAGAAAAAGTATTGCCTCTGTCAGATCCTCCTTCATGGATGCCCTCAAATCTGATCTAAATATTTTGAGAGCAGAGAACAACCTCTCTACACTAACTTGGGTTGGTGGCAAAGCAGTAACCACTCGGGCAACATCTCTGACAATGTCAGGATACAGAGGAATCGCTTGTTGCACTGTTATTTTTGATGAACGGTCAAATTTCTCAATTTCTTTTAGTGCACATGAAAAATTCTGCTGAAATGTACTGGCTGTGTTCTTTGATGGGGATGACTCTTCTTCTATGCGGGAACACTTTGCACGGTCCTTGTGATCCAAATATTTTTGGAAATTAAATTCTTCATCAGTTGATGATGAGGGTGAAGATGTGGCAGGACGACCAAATTCTTCTTGTTCCTCCTGACTGTTCTACAACCCTTTCATCCTTACTACTATTTCAAACAGAGCTTCTTTTCCTTTAGTTAGCTGTTGATCATCTAGAAGAATCCGATGCATTGGGTCTACATAAACAGCTGCCAAAAGTATGTTATTTTGTAATAGTAGCTCCTCTCTCTGTTTCATTGATGTAGCAATGCCACTTGCAATTAACCCTCCTCTTTGGGACAGGCGAAACATCAGGTTCTTCCACTCCTTTAAGAAAATACCTGGAGTTAAGTCCTCTGCTTGTAATTTTTTAGTCACTGTAAATGGGTGCTCTAGCAATTTTTCCAGCTCAGTCACCTGATTCCACTGACTTTCATTTAGCGTCAGTTGAGGGTTAGCCATGTCTACAAGAAAGGTTTTCAGTTCAACCAAGCGCTGAATCATTAAGTAAGTACTGCCCCATCGTGTGGCTTGATCAATAATTGCCCCTTTTCCAGCACGTCTCTTCAAAATGGAGTCAACTTTAGGGGTTCTGGCAACAGTAGCCAATTTTCTCACCTTGCCAATCAGTGCAGCAGCATGTCCTTTTTGCAGGCTGTCTCTTATAGCCAGCTGTAGCGTATGCACAACACAGCGCATGTGATGAATGAAAGAACGTATTGACACAGTTTCAACAAGATCATCTAAACCAGGGTTCCCCAACTCCAGTCCTCAAGGCCCACCAACAGGTCATGTTTTCAGGATTTCCTTAGTATTGCACAGGTGATGGAATTATTGCCTGTGCAGGTGATGCAATTATCACCTGTGTAATACTAAGGAAATCCTGAAAACATGACCTGTTGGTGGGCCTTGAGGACTGGAGTTGGGGAACCCTGATCTAAACTATCATGTTGCTGTTCATCTGAAGCAACTTCAGTTTGCTCCTCAGTTACAATACTGTGTTCCTCTATTTCAAACATTTCTGTGTCTGTGGACCCAGAATGTTCTTCTAGCTGCTGGTCACCATCATTAATCTCATTCATTAGCTTAATAGTACTTATCATATTTGAAGCATTGTCAGTTACGACAGAAAGAACTTGCTCTTTTTTTAGTTCATAGTCTTGCAGAACCTTTTCCACCAAGACCTGGAGAAACTCACTGGTGTGATGAGCTTTGGTGTCTTTTACTGCCAATGTCTTGGTAACTATTTCATTTTTGTCACAAACAAATCGGACATTGATGGCAAAATAGTTCACTCTGTGACGTGTGCAGGCATCCATTTTAAGAAACAGAAAGCGTCCATTGAGAATTTTTTTAAGTTCTTCCTTTTGTTTAAAAGCTTCTTCGATTACTAATTTTCTAATACTCTCTCTCTCCAGAGAAACACCAAGCTTGCGGGCCATTTCCCCATTCAGACACATAAAAGCTGGTCGTGAAAATAATGAAATAGGCACACTATCCTTTACAACAAGCTCTATGATGTTTTTTTAAATGTATCTACTGTCATTGTCACAGTAACTTTGTCAATGACAAAATATCTTGCAACTGATGGCTGCAAAGTTCTCTGCTCCTTTGTTTGGCTGGAAGAGCTGGGCACTGGTTCATTGGTTTGGATGCAGTCTTTCTCATCCACTGCTTTCAGTACTTCTGGATGAAAGCGCTGTAAATGTCTCTTTAGATTAGAAGCTCTGGTAGGAGCATTTTTATCCTTGCCTGAATATGCACTGATCTTGGCTTCACAGCATTTGTTTTCGTCTGGATCATTTGTCATACACTGACAGACATAATGTTTTCTATCTTGAGTGATGGTGAAATGTTCAAATACAGCTGATTTAATGTGACGCTTCTTTGACATTCTCAGGTTTTTAATACTGCATTCACAATCCAAATGACAATTGTTTTTCCTAAAAACAATTGTACAAAATTATTTCCAGGTCGTACAAATGATATAGTGGTCAGTAATACTGTTATTCCTCATGTACTCACAGTTAACTGATGCAAAGTTTGTTGAAAGGATAATACTTCTTACAGTCTTCCTCTTCTGAATAGCAGCTGTGAGATGCTTGGAAGACGCACACCTAGTAAACATCTAGTCTAGAGGAGGAGCTTTACTACTAAGAATTTGCAACACATTTTCACTTTCAGTTTCATACATTGTAAGTAGGGGGGTTGGGGCAGCATGAGGTTAACCAAGTATAAGATTAGATAAGGGCAGTGGAGAACAGTGACACACAAGAAGTAAGAAATGTCTCTATCTCCAGCAGAACTGCTTATCACTGTTGTTCATAGTTTGATAGAACATATATATTTGAGTAACATTTATAAAATTCATATGAAAGTTCAATTATGAAATATTAATACATTTTTTTTAAAGCTGGAGTCGGAGTCGGTACATTTCTACCGACTCCGACTCCAACCAAAACTAACTCCGACTCCGACTCCACGACTCCACAGCCCGGGGAGCAATCCTCATCACCAGCAACTTTATCTCCTCCACAACAACCTATAAATCGTCGCTCCAGACTACATGACCCATTCATCCCTCCCTGAACTTGAGGCCACTTATCTTTGCTCTATTCAAACTTAGAATAGGAAAATGACCTGTTCACGAGTAGCCTATTTCTACAAATTTTGCTACTATTACAGTGTTAATTCCTAAATGTTTTCCAGTGTTTTTGGTCAAACTGTCACCGTGTTACCAATATGCCTTATCTGATTTATTCACCCATAATGGTATACACTGTACCATAGATCTTTTGTTTCAGGCATTTTCCCAGGTGAACCCATTTGCCGTTGCTTGCCAGAGAATTTGTTCTGGTCTCTCAGTGTTTTTATAACATTGCCTAATGTTCCCATTTATACTATCTCTTTATTGTTACTGCTGACCCTTTGAGGGCCTGTTCATTCTTAACCTAACACTTTGTGGTCTAGAATTAAAGCTAGAGCCCCATCCAAATCGAAATTCCCCCCCCACCATGACCTAACCTAACTACTATGTTCCTCGGCACTGGGATTACACCATCCACCCAGTTCCTCAGTTAAACCAACAATTGGCGTTTACATAATCTGGTTCGCCCTAGAAGCGATAACAAGTACACTATCTGATAAGCTAACCCAACACATCCTAACCCTTCCAGGACTCCATTACAGTTATATATAAATAGTAAAGAGGGTCGGCACACAGCATTATGGGAGGTGCTTATTGTGAGGCAATGAGGGGGATCATATGCAAGGGACGATATGTATCCCCCAGGATGCCCATATAGAATTATTGAACCTGGTGGAGTGCATTGCAATCACAGACACAGCTGTGGTTGCAGTGCAAAATAAAAGTAAGTTTGGACTTGGTTAAGCTATTTGACAAAGTCGGATTTAAGAAAACCTGGCATGAGATTTTATTTTTAGAGTGATCCACAGGATGGCAGTGGGGCGGATCACACCCTCCAGCCCGGTTCTTACAAGTGGCTCATGGCCACAGTTTTCCATTTAATCCTGCAGCAAAGGTTTGGGTGTGTCAGTGTTTTGTTTGCTAGCTGCAGAGCAGGAGGCTTTGTGCACTGCAAGCCTGTGTGAAGGCGACCAGTTTATAAGGACTGTTTGGACCACCTGGATGTCATCCAGAGGACATTATTTGCATTTAAATTGTGAGTTTTTGCAAATAAAGACATTTACATTGAACTTTCATTGGGTCACTGCCTCATTACCGCAGTGTGAATACCGCGGCAATACAATATAAACAGTATATCAAAAAATACAGAACTCTCATATGTTCAATATTTTAATCAAATCAAGATAATTTCCATATATACATGAGACTGCAGTATTTTTTGATCTTTTGATATACTGTTTACAAGCACCTCCCATAATACCATGTGCCGACCCTATTTGCCATTGATCTGAAAAATCGGTCTTGAGCACCGGTAGTATATTTCATGGCAACCTCATCTTTTTCTTATGATGCCAGTACTATATCTAATACTTTAGTGCAAGCCACAACATCCATTTTTTTTGCAAATTCCAGCGCATGAATTGCGTTCAAGTGATTATGAAAAGGAACTGAGGAAACATACCGCACATGAACTCCATTGTGCCACATTTGTAGAATATTATCAATCAAGTCGGATTCCAAGAGGCTTACATAGTCATTTACGTTCTACACTATTCCATGATAACCCTGGTTATGTTGATAAATTTCAGAGTATATTGAACAAATTAACTGTTAACTATTGAGTCTCTGCAAGGGTCTGTGAAAGAGAGTACAAAAAAAATCAGTGCCATAGAAGCGCATCTTTCTTCCACTCTATCTTTAGAACAATGGACTGAACTTAAAAAGAAATGAGACTTCTCTTTCAGAATTAAGGCTAATACAGAAAGGAGAAAACAAGAGAAAATCTTCCGGTACACGGAAAACTACGGTATATGAATGACTGGGTGTACTGGTGGCAGGATACTTTGTTACGGTATAACTCCAGGAACTTCTCAGGGACCTGACGCTATCATAACAGTTCCACAAGCTCAGGCAGTGATGCTTCTTCATCTTCCAGACCTTTTTTCCAATTTTTTAAGAAGACGCTGGGGCGGATGCGCCGGGGCAGACGTAAACACAACAGGTTGAGGGGACCGCATACAAACCCAATCCCAGGTAAGAACCAAAACCTGGTAGATAATATTTCCTCAACCTTGTTAACGCCTATAGAGCTAAAGGTATTACAGAAAGGGCTATCGTTTTGCCCGACCCCTCGATTTGACACTTTTCTCCTTGATCAGGAACTCCATAGCATAGAGCATCTGAAACAACGGATACTGGAAGCCTGTGCTAGCATTTCTTCTGCGGTGTTGCTATCAGTGTGTCAAGAGTGGGAGAAGAGGGTTGCATTGACAATCCAACACAATGGGCAGCACTTCGAACACATTTTATAAGTGGTGCTTAAACTTGTAAATAACTCATGAAAGAATAAAGTTACGTTAAAACCAAGCACACCATTGTTTTTATGAAATTCTCAATAGGTTTGATGTGTCACATGACCCTCTTCACATTGAAAAAAATAAAGTTGGATCCAAAATGGCCGACTTCAAATTGGCAGCCATGGTCACCACCCATCTGGAAAAGTTTTCCCCCTCCCATATACTAATGTGTCACAAACAGGAAGTTGATATCACCAACCATTCCCATTTAATTTAGGTGTATCCATATAAATGGCCCACCCTGTACAACAGATCATTAAGAATTATTGGCCAATTTTACAACAAGGCTATCCTAGAATTGATTCTTTTAATAAACCAGTCATGATGTGCCTCAAGAGGCCTTCTTATATTAGAAACTTTATTGTCAGAGCAGATATGGGTAGCCTTAAAAAGTTCCCACATCAACAGTTCCTTAACCCCTTTCCGACCAGGTCAGTAATAGTACGCACCTGGTCGGAAAGGCCGGTTCAGCGACGGCTCCGGCGCTGAGCCCGCACTGAACCGGGCACGTCAGCTGATTATTACAGCTGACATGTGACCGCAACAGCCGCGAGTGGAATCGCAATCCACCCGCGGCTGTTAACATGTTAAATGCCGCTGTCAATCTCTGACAGCGGCATTTAACTCGCGCTTCCGGGAAGCGCGTCCTAAGCTCCGCCCATCGGTGACCCCGTCGCGTGATCGCGGGTCATCGATGGGTGGGCATGACAACCCAGGGTCTGCAGCAGACGCCTGTGGTTGTCATGTCTCAATTGCTATGAGCGCCACCTAGTGGTCGGCGATCATAGCAAGTGAGCATTTCTGCTGCATACAAGCGATCTGCTCATCGCCTGTATGCAGTAGAAGCAATCAGACAACTGCAGCTTCTAGTCTCCTATGGAGACTATTGAAACATGCAGTAAGTGTAAAAAGAATGTTTTTAAAAATATTTAAAAAATTAAAAAAATATAAAAGTTTAAATCACCCCCTTCGCTCCATTCAAAATAAAATAATTAAAAAAAACAAAACACATACACATATTTGGTATCGCCGCGTTCAGAATCGCCCGATCTATCAATATAAAAGAAGAATTAATCCGATCGGTAAACGGCGTAACGATAAAAAAATTCTAAACGTCAGATTTACTTTTTTTGGTTGCTGCAACATTGCAATAAAACGCAATAAAGGGCGATCAAAACATTGGATCTATCCCAAAATAGTATCAATAAAAACGTCAGCCCGGTGCGCAAAAAATAAGCCCTCACCCGGCCACAGATCCCGAAAAATGGAGATGCTACGGGTCTTGGAAAATGGTGTCTTTATTTTTTTATTTTTTTTATTTTTTTTTTAAGCAAACTTTGGATTTTTTTTTTCACCACTTAAATAAAAAAGAACCTGTACATGTTTGGTGTCTACGAACTCGTAATGACCTGGAGAATAATGATGGCAGGTCAGTTTTAGCATTAAGTGAGCGTGGTAAAAAAGGACCCAAAAAACAACTGTGGAATTGCATTTTTTTTTAAATTTCACCGCACTTGGATTTTTTTTCCCGTTTTCCAGCACACGATATGGTAAAACCAGTGATGGCATTTAAAAGTACAACTCGTCCCGCAAAAAAATAAGCCCTCACACGGCCATATTGAACGAAAATTAAAAAAGTTCTGGCTCTGGGAAGAAGGGGAGCAAAAAAGGAAAACACAAAAACAGAAAGACCCATGGTCGTTAAGGGGTTAAAGCCAAACATAATGGCACATTCCCTTGCCTCAACTGTCATGCTTGCTCCAATATTATTAAAGGTGTCATCTTTTCACATCCCCATACCAGACAATCTTTTCCCATTAAGGGTTATTACAGATGTGAATCCAGTAATGCAGTTTATCTTATAAAATGTTCGTGTGGCCTGTTATATATTGGAGAGACAACACAGATGATCAAAGACAGAATTTCTAATCGCAAGTCCACGATTAGGTGTTTAAAAAAATGGCTTCCTGTTCCTGAGCATTTCATCAATGCGAAACATTCCATTTCTCAATTAAGATGTCAAATTACTGAACAGTTCTCCTCCCGGCTAGACGTGGTGGTAATCATATTAAAGCTTTAGAAAAACGAGAATTATTTTGGAAACATACAGTAACTATATGTGAACAAGGCTCTGGAAGAGCCGCAACGTTATATTTGATATACAACATTTACCGTCAAATATATTGAAAATTTACAGTGGAGTATTTCCATATATGTATTATTCCCCTAGTGATACATGTATACAAAAGAATAAATTTTTTTATACATTTCTCTGGAATCTTCTCTGGAAATTATCTTGACTTGATTAAAATATTGAACATATGAGAGTGCTGTATTTTTTGATCTTCCTATTACAGTTATAGTTACTTTACATTTGATCGCTTTGTTCCTTACAAACCTATATGACCCTCCAGTATTCTACACACTGCTGCTCAGTATACTGTGCTCAGCCATCTTCACTACTTGTCATGCCCGTCCCTTTCCCTTTTGACTTCTGCATTTCATTTATGTGCCCCCCCAAACCGTTCAACAGATCTACCCAACCCAACCTTCAACCGCCTTACTCGAGGACACAAAACACCTTATCGCTCTCAAACTGGAGCCTCCAATACCAATCATAGACCACAGGTGGAGTCTTTGTATAAGACCCAAACATTTCCAACACCATGCCTCTAACCATTTTATAACACAATGTGAGAGGCATTAATTCCCTGCACAAGCATACTAAAGCTTTCCTCTATTTAAGATCCCTACAAGCAGACGTGTTTTGCCTCCATTTCTCTAAAACATTGTTCCCAAAGTTTTTGTCCCCCTCTTACCCACTTTTCTACATTGCCTAATCTCCAAATAAAACTAAAGGTGTAGCCATTTGTTTTAAAAAAAAATCTATCCCTTTCGTCTTCAAATCACTAGTTGCAGACAAAGAAGGCCACTACCTATTGGTGACAGGCACCATTTCAGAAGAACTGGTGACTTTAGCTTCCTATTACCTCGAGACGCATCCATACGTACCTGGTCATTAAGGCCCAGGCCACAGGGACCTATGGATACGTCTCTCGTCAGAAAGGGGTTAAAAGTGGGTAGACTTATACTTATTTCTTCTCGTGTCACTTAGTCTATACTAAAATAGATCATATATTCACCCACCCAGTGCTCATTTCCATCATTTCCATTCTTTCCACTTCTTGGCCTGATCATTCTTCAATCTAGCTAACCTGCACCTCTCTACATCGAAGCCCTCGCTCATTCAACAGGACTCTGAATGATTCCTTGCTCTCTTATCCATAAATTTCCCAAAGATTAGGTAACCACCTGGATGATTACTTCTCTTTGAACCAGCAAACAGCTTCTTGACCAATTTCTCTTTGGGAAGCTCACAAATCAGTGCTAAGAGGCTTTAACATTCAAGAAGCTGCTCGCAAGAAAAAAGAAAGACTTGCCAGGACAAAGTGTCAGCATTAAACTCCCAGATGAAGAGCTCGCCCTCTCCCCCCTACATATCGAGACCTTATGCACGCACTCTCTGAACTTGATCTTTGTCTCTCTGAAAACGCAGACCAAGCCCTTAGCTGGTCCCAACAGCATTTCTACGCCCTTAACAATAAGAACAACTCCAACCCTGTCAGATACCTCAAATGCCTCCCGGTACCGCATACCCCAATAAGACCACACACCGACACAGATCTAACATCCAACCCCAGCAGATTACTCGCCTGATCCAGCAACAACTCCAGAAGCTATATAATGATCCTTCCCCAGACAATGCACAAAAAATAGAAACCTTCCTTAACTCTTATTTTGCTCCCAGTTCTAAATTCCAATATGAATAATCTCCCAAATCAACCCATCACCTCCCCAGAAACAGAAGCATCTAAAACTAAACTAAAAATAAACTACAACTAAAACTTAATGAAAACCCAGGCCCAGATGGCTTCTCTGCTCTTTACTATATGAAGTATGTCTCTGTACTTATTCCTCATCTAACTTCTTCTACTCCCTGAGAGACGCACAAGAGCCAGGGGCGGCTTCTCTTACAGCAGCTATATCTATGATACCCAAACCAAACTCACACCACTCATTGTGGTCAAATATAGTGATTAATATGGTGATTAATATATATCTTGAATTATTAGCTAAAATCTTGGCTCAACGCCTGAATTCTGGACTGGGATCCCTCATACATTAGGACCAGGTCGTCTTTGTACCTCATAGACCAGGGTTTGATAATATACATGGGGTCGCCCATCTCCTACACCACTGTAAACAGCACAACTTAGCAAGCATGCTATCGTCACTCAACATTAAAAAAGCCTTCGATTCTGTTTTGTGGCCTTACCTATTTGCAGTATTGCGGAAATGGAATTTCCCTGATAAATTTCTCCCATGGATTCACGCTCTATACAGCTACCCCTCAGCTCAAGTCCGCTATGGTGGCTTCTCTTCTGCGCTTTTTCCTATCAAAAGATGTACTTGCCAAGGTGTCCCCTATCTCCGCTACTATTCCTCCTCGCAATTGAGCCACTACCAATCCACCTCTGTCTCAACCCAGACATTCAAGGCAAAGAGATTGTGTCCATTTCCCACAAACTGTTTATGTTTGTAGATATTTTGCTCCTCTTAACCGCCCGACAGACCTCTCTGCCAGCTCTGCTCCATTCCCTTCAGAACTCTGACCAGATCTCTGACCTACAGATTAACCACACAAAATCGTACGCCATGAACATTTCACTTTCCGCTGCCACGATTTCGCAACTTAACCCGTTAACGCCCAGGCCATTTTCCGTTTTTGCGCTTTCGTTTTTTGCTCCTCTTCTTCCCAGAGCCATAACTTTTTTATTTTTCCCGTCCATATAGCTGTATGAGGGTTTGCTTTTTGCGGGACAAGTTGTAATCTTGAACGACACAATTTATTTTACCATATTGTGTACTGGAAAACAGGAAAAAATTCCAAGTGCGGTGAAATTGAAAAAAAAGTGCAATTCCACAATTGTTTTTTTTTTTTTACCATGTTCATCTGCCATTATGATTCTCCAGGTCATTATGAGTTTGCAGATACCAAACATGTATAGGTTCTTTTTTATTTAAGTGGCAAAAAAAAAATTCAAAGTTTATAAAAATAAAAATGGCGCCATTTTCCAAGACCTGTAGCGCCTGCATTTTTTGGGGTCTTGGGCCGGGTGAGGTGACATTCTTATTGATACAATTTTGGTGTAGATACGATGTTTTTATCGCCCGTTATTGCAATGTTGTGGCAAAAAAACATAGTTCTGGCATTTTGATTTTTTTTCTTATTACGGCGTTTACCAATCGGATTAATTCTTTTTAGATTTTGATGGATCGGGCGATTCTGAAAACAGCGATACCAAATATGTGTATTTTTTTTATCATTATTGTTTTATTTTGAATGGGGCAAAAAGAGGGTGATTTGAACTTTTATATTTTCTTAATTTTTTATATTTTTAAAAACTTTTTTTTACACTTTTCTCATGCTTCAATAGCTTAAAGCTGCGATTTGTGTTCACCTGTGTTACACACAGCTCTGCTATGTGTAACAAAAATGCTCACTTGCTAAGAGCGCCGCCCAGCATCCCTGCAATGATAACCGCAGGGGTCTAATGCAGACCCTGGATTGTCATGTGACGGGCGCGCTGATGGGCAGGATTAATGACGCGCTTCCGGTTTGTGCGAGTTAAATGCCGCTGTCGGAGATTTGCATACTACAAATCCCCGCCCCCTACCTGAATACAGCTCAGGGCCTAATTAACACCTTTGTCAGGGTGGCCTCCCCAGAGTCAGTAGAGTAACTTTATACTGTCATGGCCTGAATACTCTTTATCAGGCCACCGCTGAACCTCCCCTGAGGCTCTCCCTGGAAGCTCCCGAGTCCCACCCATGGACCTTGTTATGGCTCCTCCCCGCTAGCGTAAACAAATCATGATTCCCATTATATCACATTCCCTCAAAATCCGGGACTCCCTGAAATACTCGTCTAAACTGGTACCTGCTTTCTGTCTCTGGTCCCCCTGTGGGTGCTCCCACAATTCCCCCCAGGCAACGAGTCCCTCGTGACCTGTCACACATGGATTGCAACAGGGATTACTAGATTCCACCACCTATATGACAGTGACGGCATTATTCCATTCTCAGCCCTTCAAGGAAAGAATTGCCTTCCCTCTAGAGAAATGTTTTGTTATCTGCAACTTAAACACTTTATTTCCACACATTCTCACCCTTCGAACAAAGATGTCGCCAAACCCACCTACTGCTGTAACCATCTCACCCCTTCATCGTCACATAAATCCCACCTCACAGACGCCATCTCACTGCCCTCCCATTGGGAATCGGACATTGGATCCGCTCTGGCTCAGAACCGCGCCACCTACTGGCAGTCACCCGCCGGACTCAGCGTCACACCGGCCAGTGATTGGCTGCGCAGGTCACATGACAACCCCAGATGTGGGGGGGCACAGCACTGAGCGTGGAGGGGATGATATGTTGCTTTTATTCCACAACCCACCATGAGCCTATTACCAGGAAACTCCCTAAAGCATTCAGTAGTCGGCCCTTCCATCCTGCCCCAGGCCGCTGCCTGCTCCGCCTTCAATTCTCAGTTATTTCTTCAATAATGTTAATCATAAAGTAAAAACCATCATGACCCTGACACGACAGCAGCCATTATCTGGCCCTGACCCCTGTGCACACGTTACAAGGAGCGTCTGCGATTATCACCCGTCACCAATGACGCGCTGCCATCCACCCTGTGACTGGAGGTAACCCAGGAAGTGCGAGAGCGCATGCGCATTCGGTCACGCTCGCTGAGACTGTCGTGGACGAGCCCGTGATTACGTCAGCGCGGCCGTTAGTAGCAGTGACGAGGAGACAGATCATCCGGACATGGCGTACGCTTATCTCTTCAAATACATTATCATCGGCGACACCGGTAAGAGGCTGCTGGGGCCGTGCGGGCGGCAGTGCAGTGTGAGGTGGCGCCGCGCTCAGAACGTGCGGGGTACTGGCGCTGCTGTGTGCGGAGGCTGCTGTGCGGGCGGGGCCGCCGGTCCAACCATTTCCGCAGTGTTGGAGTCGTTGACGTGGTGGATGCGAGCGGTGCCAGGGCCTGGTCCTGCGGGGGAGAGCGCTGTGTGCCCGGCCGGGACCCCGCAGGACAGGACTGCTGCCCGGCCACCTGACAACGAGCCGGGGTCTGGGCGGGCCTGCGGGAGCTGTGTCTTGTGCAGCCGGGTGTAGGGGGTGATAGGTTTATAGTGGGTGTATACAGCTGGGTGTAGGGGGTGATAGGGTTACAGGCGAGTCATATAACCGGGTGTAGGGGGTGATAGGTTTATAGGGGGGTAACAGCCGGATGTAGGCGGTGTATACAGCTGGGAATATGGTTTATATAAGTGATGCGGCAGGGTGTATGGCGTGTGAGGGTCTGCGCGGCGGGGTGTATGGCGTGTGAGGGTCTGCGCGGCGGGGTGCATGGCGTGTGAGGGTCTGCGCGGCGGGGTGCATGGCGTGTGAGGGTCTGCGCGGCGGGGTGCATGGCGTGTGAGGGTCTGCGCGGCGGGGTGCATGGCGTGTGAGGGTCTGCGCGGCGGGGTGCATGGCGTGTGAGGGTCTGCGCGGCGGGGTGCATGGCGTGTGAGGGTCTGCGCGGCGGGGTGCATGGCGTGTGAGGGTCTGCGCGGCGGGGTGCATGGCGTGTGAGGGCCTGCGCGGCGGGGTGCATGGCGTGTGAGGGCCTGCGCGGCGGGGTGCATGGCGTGTGAGGGCCTGCGCGGCGGGGTGCATGGCGTGTGAGGGCCTGCGCGGCGGGGTGCATGGCGTGTGAGGGCCTGCGCGGCGGGGTGCATGGGGGTTGCACAGTCAGGTGAATGGTGGGGGGTGGGTTCTGTGCAGACAGTTAGGGTATGTGCACACAATCAGGAGCCGCTGCGTGCTTATGCAGCGTCAAACCCGCAGCGACCAGATGTTACAGCATAGTGGATGGATTTCTCGAAATCCCATGTCCACTATGTTTCTCTGTGGATCACCCACGGACACTGATATAGGGCACGTCTTTACAGACCGCAGAGTGTCAGTTTCTCTTGCAGAGTCGCTAGTCTCCGCAAGAGAAATTAGATCACTACAATGTATTGAATGCGGTAAATCCACATGGTTCAATGAACACATGCGAATTCACCTGCTTTCATATAACACAGTACTTTGGACGCAGCTCCATACTCGTATACTGCGCTCAAAGCTCTGCTTGTACGGATTATGTGCACATACCCTTATGGCATGCTGGGGGAGGTCTGCACAGCTGGGCGTGTTGTGGGGAGGGGTGGTCTGGACAGCTGGACATATGGCGTGTTAGAGGCAGGGTGGTATGCACAACCGTGTGTTTTGGAGTGGGAGGGTCTGGACTGCCGAGCGTATGGCGTGTTGGGGCGTCTGCACAACCAAAATTGAAATTGTAACACCAAGAAGGAAAATTCATGAATCTATGGAAATCACAGGCTGGATAGGTATGTTAATGATATGACAAAATGGAAACATAACTTTCAAAACATTGGGATTTATTAAAGGAGTTGTCCACTACTTTTTACGGTTCCCCCAATGTACTAACCCTGTGATAAGACTTTTATAATTTCCTTTGGTACAGGGCTGTGGAGTCGGTAATCCAAACCTCCGACTCCTCAATTTCCATGACAACGACTCCCTCATACATGGCTCATGTTTAAGTGATAAATTTACTGCAGCACAGATTCACCTCAGCTAAAAGTCTAGACCAGTGCTGGCAAACCTATGACACGTGTGCCAGAGGGGGCACGCAGAGCCCTCCCGGTGGGCATGCGCGCCATCGCCGTAGCACTAGCACTACTGGATCAGAACCGGCGGGTGCGAACTTTGAGCCTGCCGAGTGCCGACGCCAGCCTCACCACTTCAGCTAGATGTGCGTTCTCAGACGCACATCTAGCTGAAGTGTATTGCAGCTCACAAACTTGCCAGGCCCATGCGCCGCAATACACGCTGCTGGCCAATCAGAGACCAGCAGCTAGCAGCTGACGTCGGCGTACACGCGACTAGGCGCATGGCAGTGACATCATGCGCCCCCGTCGCTAGGACGCTGGGGTCAGCTGCCAGCTACAGGAGAGGACGCTGCGCAGGAGAAGAAGGAAGGTGAGTAGGAGTGTTTATTATGGTGTTTTTTTTTTGTTTTTTTTAATATGCGATGAACAGCGGCGCTAGCAGGCTGGGGGGGGGCGCATGTATGCGTGGACAGGGGGCGAGGGAGCATATACCAAGATGGGGAGTGAGCACATTCTTTATTTCTGCGGTCTCGTACCCCTGCTCCTTCCCGTGGCTGCTCCTTGCTGCCCCCTGCCTGCTCTTTGTATCAGTTGTTTTTTTCTAAACTAAAACCTCAATATTTAGGTTAAATTGCCATGTTGGCACTTGGCGATTAAATAAGTGGGTTTTGGATTGCAGTTTGGGCACTCGGTCTCTAAAAGGTTCGCCATCACTGGTCTAGACCCTTAGATCAGGAATAGGACAGACATTTATAGGACATTTCATAACTTTCCTAAATTCTTATGAAAAAAATATTCCCCACAAACTGCATTGTACTACTGCACCCAATTTGTTATAGATTTTAGGAGTCGCAGTTGGTCCATTTTATACCGACTCCACCAAAATGGACACCGACTCCAACTCCACATCCCTGCTGGTATTCTGTAGGATTGTACCAGTATGTGGTATCTTGCACTTTGTCACTGCACCTTGGTAGTTCATGTCTGTTGAGCACTGTTGATTTTGGGTTATGTTTTAATTGAATATATTAACCCCTTTACAGCCCATGATGTATTAATATGCGTCAGTGCCCTGGGCTTTAAGAGCCTGACCCGTATTAGTACGTCATCGCGATCGCGTGCCCACACAGGCTGTGCGGGAGCGATCGCTGCCGGGTGTCAGCTGTGACAATGTGCAGGGAGCGGTCCCGCACCGCTCCCGGCACATTAACCCCCGCAATGCTGCTATTGAAGTCGATCGCAGCATTGCGGTGGCAAGGGGAGGTGATCGGTATACTCACCTCCTCTTCCGGCCTCCAGCGCTGTCTGCCGCGGCTTCCTGGGTGTTGCCATGACGACCCGATGTTGTCATGACAACATCCGCGTCACCAGGCAGCAGGAACATTGTTTGGTCATGCGCAGTACACGACCACACAATGTTTTCACTGTGCAGCGCTGACTGCCTGCATAGCACAGGGATGGTGCTCCATCCCTATGCTGTGCAGGCGATCAGAATAAAAAAAGTTAGTCCCAGAGTGGGACAAAGTAAAAAAGTGTAAAAACTCTCAGAAAGTGAAAAAAAATATAAAAAAAAAATTGTAAAAATATATAAAAAAAAATAATCCACCAAAAATAAAAATATAATGTACCCATCAATAAATATTATTATGAAAAAAAAAAAGCAAACAAACAATAAAAGTACACATATTTGGTATCGCCGCGTCTGGAACGACCTGACCTATAAAACTGTCCCACTAGTTAACCCCTTCAGTGAACACGGTAACAAAAATAAATAAAAAACGAAGCAAAAAACAATGCTTTATCACCATACCGCCAAACAAAAAATGGAATAACACGCGATCAAAAAGACGAATATAAATAAAAATAGTACCGCTGAAAACGTCATCTTGTCCCGCAAAAAACATGCCGCCATACAGCTCCATCATCCGAAAAATCAAAAAGTTATAGCTCTCAGAATAAAGCGGTGCAAAAAAATTATTTTTTCTATAAAGTAGCTTTTATTGTGTAAAAGCGCCAAAACATAGAAAAACGATATAAATGTGGTACCGCTGTAAACGTACTGACCCGAAGAATAAAGCTCCCTTATCAATTTTACCACACGTGGAACAGAGTTAAAAAAAAAAAAAAAAAAATCCTGAATTGGTGGTTTTTGTTTATTCTGCCTCCCAAAAATCGGAATAGAAAGCGATCAAAAAATGTCACGTGCCTGAAAATGGCACCAATAAAAATTTCAACTCATCCCGCAAAAAACAAGCCGTCACATGACTGTCTGCCAAAATATGGAAAAATTATAGCTCTCAAAATATGGCGATGCAAAAACTAGATTTTACAAAAAATGCATCTTTTAGTGTGTGACAGCTGTCAATCCTAAAAACCCCATATGATTCTGGTATCGCTGTAATCGCACCGAACCGAAGAATAAAGTCGTCTAATCACTTATACCGCACGAGGAACGGCTTAAAAAATAAACTCTCGGGTTAGGGTTGTGCTAGGGTTAGGGCCGGGGTTGGGGTTACGGTTGTGATGGGGTTGGGATTTTTTTCAAAAGTAAGAAAAAAAGATGACGATATGGCGACTAGTGTTGAGAGCAAGTGCTTGCTACTTGAGTTTGCATCGGGTGCTCTGGTATGCATTGAGTATCGTGGGTATTTGAGTGAGATGCTCGAGTCTCCGCCCCATATGCTTCGCGGCCAAAAAAACTTGGCGGGGATTGCCTGCCATGCACGAGCGATCCCCGCATGTTTTTTTTTGGGTGTCTAATAACCGTGAAACATGCGGGGCAGGGACTCGAGCATATCACTCGAGCACACGCAGTACATGGTGCATACCTGAGTACCCGATGCAAACTCAAGTAGCGAGCAGTTGCTCAAGACTAATGACAACTTATTCAATATGATGACCTCATGTTATCAAATTTTGTGTCTTACCTCTGGGCTCAAAATGTTCACTATACCCCTTGATAAAATCTTTGAGGGGTCTAGTTTCCAAAATGGGGTCACTTGTGGGTGTTTCCACTGTTTAGGCACACAGGGGCCCTCCAAACGCGACATGGTGTCCGCTAACAAATTGAATGGAAAATCGGCTCAATTTGTTAGCGGACACCATGTTGCGTTTGGAGAGCCCCTGTGTGCCTAAACATTGCAGCTCCCCCACAAGTGACCCCATTTTGGAAACTAGACCCCCCCAAGGCAAAATGAAAAAGTGGAAAAAAAAATACTTTTTCATTTTTAAGAATCAATTTGTGAAGCACCTGGGGTTTCCAAGTGCTCACTATGCATCTAGATAGGTGCCTTGGGGGGGTCTAGTTTCCAAAATGGGGTCACTTGTGGGGGAGCTCCAATGTTTAGACACACAGGGGCTCTCCAAACGCGACATGGTTCCAATTTGTTAGCGGACACCATGTCGCTTTTGGAGAGCCCCTGTGTGCCTAAACATTGGAGCTCCCCCACAAGTGACCCCATTTTGGAAACTAGACCCCCAAAGGCACCTATCTAGATGCATAGTGAGCACTTGGAACCCCCAGGTGCTTCACAAATTGATTCGTAAAAATGAAAAAGTGGGAAAAAAATACTTTTTCATTTTTATGGATTAATTTGTGAAGCACCTGGGGGTTCAAAATGCTCACCACCCATCTAGATAAGTTCCCAGGGGGGTCTAGTTTCCAAAATGGCGTCACTTGTGGGGGGGTTTCCACTGTTTAGGCACATCAGGGGCTCTCCAAACGCAACATGGCGTCCGCTAATTATTCAAGCAAATTTTACAATCGAAAATTCAAATGGTGCTCCTTCCCTTCCGAGCCCTGCCGTGCGCCCAAACAGTGGTTTTTCCCCACATATGGGGTATCTGCGTGCCCAGTGGAAATTGCACAACAAATTTTGGGGTCCATTTTTTCCTGTTACCCCTGCGAAAATAAAAAAAATTGGGTCTAAAATAACATTTTTGTGAAAAAAGTTAAATGTTCATTTTTTTTCTTTCACATTCCAAAAATTCCTGTGACGCACCTGAAGGGTTAATAAACTTCTTGAATGTGGTTTTGAGCATCTTGAGGGGTGCAGTTTTTAGAATGGTGTCACTTTTGGGTATTTTCTGTTAAAGACCTCTCAAAGTGACTTCAAATGTGATGTGGTCCCCAGAAAAATGGTTTTGTAAATTTTGTTGGAAAAATTAGAAATCGCTGGTCAACTTTTAACCCTTATAGCTCCATAAGAAAAAAAAAAATTTTGTTCCAAAATTGTGCTGATGTGAAGTAGACATGTGGGAAATGTTATTTATTAACTATTTTGTGTGACATATCTCTCTGATTTAAGGGCATAAAAATTCAAATTTTGAAAATTGCAAAATTTTCGCCAAATTTCCATTTTTTTTTTTTTAAATAAACGCAAGTGATATCGAAGAAATTTTACCACAATCATGAAGAACAACATGTCATGAAAAAACAGTCTCAGAATCAGGGGAATCCGTTGAAGCGTTCCAGAGGTATTACCTCATAAAGAGACATTGGTCAGAATTGTAAAAATTGGCCCGGTCATTAACGTGCAAACCACCTTGGGTTGTAAAGGGGTTAAAAGTTAAATTTTAGGGATTTCGTTGTTAGCTGTACCTCATGAAGGCCCCTTTATTTCGTTGACCACATGGTCTCCAGAATAATCTTAAAGGGGTTGTCCACTACTAGGACAACCCCTTCTTAAGCTAAATCTTTGGCCCTGATAAAATAAAAAAGCCTATGCTCACCTCTCATGCTGTCGCCGTTCCAGCGGTGTCAGCACTCGTGGTCCCAGGGCTCCTGTGCGGTCGTTGTGTCACACGTGACGTGTCTCCACCTTCAGACAAATTGAACATGAAGAGGAAGTCCGCTCTGCGGCTGCTCTTTCACTTCCTCTTTATGTTCAATTCAAAAGGAGGCGGGGCAGTGGCGACAGCGCTGATTGGTCGCCGGGGTCACGTGTCACAACAACCGCACGGGAGCCCCGTGATCGCGAGTGCCGAAACTACAGGAATGGCACAGGAGGTATAAGCTTTTTTTATTTTATCGGGGCAAAGCGTGGGGAATGACAAGGAGTTGTCAAGTAGTGGACAACTTCTTTAAACTATGACTGTGTCCAAGCCAAAAGGTGGGGCTCATTCCAGCCTCCATTGCTGTTGTGCTCTGCACCGTGATGGCCTTTCAGAGCGGTGGCATGAGGTCAGTGGAACACTTGTCGCTGCATGTCTAGCTTATAGCCTAATGTTGTGCAACTACCTTCTGATGGTTTGTGCAGACACTGTTTGATGCCTTAGGCCTGGTATTTGATTTCCAATTTCACTTGCAGTACAGAATGGATCTATAGTGGGACCAGTGGTCCGGCCATTTCTTCAAAGGGTTCAAGGAGGTGATTTTCAACACAAGGCCAGGCCACGTGTTACTGTGCACAGCCTGCCTGGTCTAAACCTGCTACCATGACCTGCAGCGTTTCCAGAATTGTCTCCCACCGAGCACATCTGGGGCATGATTGGCCGGCAATAGCACAGGGAGCTGCCAGCAGTGAATATTGATGATTCGCTTGCCCAAGTGAATTCAGCGTGGCAGAACATTCCTCAGACAACTATTAAAAAACCTCATTGATTACAGCCAAAGCATGTACATGAGAATATTCTGCGCTTGTGTTCATACTTGATTTTGAATAAATCAAGATTTTTTTTGAAATTTTGTTTCCATTTTTTTCACTATTTGCTTATCATTAACCCCTTTCCGACGTGGTACGTAATAGTACTCATCACGTCGGCACCCCCTGTTCAGCGTGGTCTCTGGCGCTGAGCCCGCACTGAACCGAGCACATGTCAGCTGATTTATACAGCTGACATGTGCCTGCAACAGCCGCTGGTGGAATCGCGATCCACCCGCAGCTGTTAACCAGTTAAATGCCGCTTTCAATCTCTGACAGCGGCATTTAACTCGCGTCCTAGGCCCCGCCCATCGGTGACCCTGTCACGTGATCGCAGGTCACCGATGCATGGGCATGACAACCCGGGGTCTGCAGCAAACCCCTGTGGTTGTCATGTAAAGATTGCTATGAGCGCCACCTAGTGGTCGGCGCTCATAGCACATGAGCATTTCTACTACATAAAGGCGATCTGCTCATCGCCTCTATGTAGCAGAGGCAATCGGACTGCTGCTGCTTCTAGTCTAGGGCACTGTGACGTGCAGGGAAGGGGGGAATATGGAAATTAAGTAGATAGGTGTGGATTTCTTCGCGTCTCCCGGACAGGAAGCACGTCAAAACGAATTTAATAAAAAGCTATTTCAAAGCAAGCAAACCTCTAATGTGGGGCATACAGGTAAGTATAGATTCACATTTCTAACACCTGTACGCCCATAGTAGACGTCAGATAAGTCCCAGGGGGGGTAGGTGACAAATTCCCTTTAAAGGGGTGGTCCAACATACAAAGTAATTTTTTTCCTAAATTCCTATCTGTTTAATGCCATGATCTATACTAATTCCTAATATATACTTGAATTATAAATTCCCTACCTTTTCCTAACTACTCGAACTGCTTATATAATGTCTTCCTTTTTGATGATGCTTCAGTTGAGAATCCCAATGCATGCTGGGGTTATTAAATGAAGTGTCATCACTACCACAACATCTGCCCACTCACTGAAATGAAGCGTTACTAGTGACGCACGTTTCAGGGGCTGGGCTAGTCCCTGCTTTGTCGTTGTATTATGTGCACAATGACGGTGCACTCTGTTAGGCTAAGTGCCCACTATGCGTTTTTCAAGCGTTTTTGCCACGGAATTTCCGCAGCGAAAACGCTTGGTAATAAGTGCCCCATGGTCCCCAATGATAATCCGCATGTGCTGTGCAAATGCTGCTGAAATTTCCGCTGCGGATTATCATTGCAGAAAAATACGCAGCATGTCCATTAATTTTGCGGACACGCAGCGTAATTGCCGCCATTGACTTGCATTGAAATGCATAATATCCTTGTCAGTCATTTGTACACACGGATAATGTGCGGATGGTACCCGGGTTTGGAGAAGATTAGACTCTCCTCCAGACCCGGGTACCATAGAACCTTTTAAAAAAGAATTTAAAATAAAAAATAAAGATTATACTCGCCTTCCGATGTCCTCCTGGTGTTTTCTCCGCTCCGTCCGGTCTGCTGTATGGGTCGTGGTGTTGTGAAGGACCTGCCATGATGTCATTGAGTCATGTGACCTGACACATGACTGAATGACTTCACCGCACGTCCTTCACACCACCGCGAGCAGTGCAAGAGACCGGACGCGGCGGAGAAAACACGGGGAGGACATCGGAAGGTGAGTATAAGCTTCATTTTTTACCATTCTTATTCTTTTTTTTTTAACTAACTTGGTCACACTATAAATCCATGCCGGTTGCATGGATTTATATAGTGTGACCAAGTTGTCAAGCACTTTTCCAAGTGATGCTATAATCACTTGGAAAAGCGCTTGATAACCCGCATGCAGAAATGCATGCAAAAACGCTTGACAAACTCTTCTACCTGGCGGGAAAAACGCATGCGTTTTTCCTGCCAGGGAGAAGCGGAAAAGATATGCAGCATTTCTGCATCCTGGGCACTTAGCCTTACTGGCTCAAATCAATAGTAACAAGCCGTCAAAAGAGCAGAGCGCGCTGTTAGCCTATGTGCCCACGATGCAGAAATGCTCCGGATTTTTCCTGAGCGTTTCTGCATCTCCCTGGCAGAAAAAACGCATGCGGATTGTACAGGTGTTTTTCCTGCCAGGGACATGCGGAAATGAAGCGTTCTTCACATGCATTTTCGTATGCGGGTTGACAAGCGCTTTCCAGGCAATTTTAGCATCACTTGGAAAGTGCTTGACAACTTGGTCACACTATATAAATCCATGCAAACCGCATGGATTTATATAGTGTGACCTTAAAGAATGTTTAAAAATAAAAAAAATCTATACATACCTTCTGATGGCCCCCGGAGTCTTGCTTCGCTCCGTCCTGGCTGCCGGCAAAGGAGGACAAGCGCAGCGGGGGCCATCAGAAAGTAAATATAATCTTTATTTTTTATTTTATTCTTTTTTCACAGGTTCTATGGTACTCGGGTCCGGAGGAGAGTCTCCTGTCCTCCACACCCGGGTAACATCCGCACATTGAAACGCTTGGATTCCGCATCTACATATGCAGTGATGCGAATTCAAGCGATTCAATGCAAGTCAATGGCGGCGAAAACACAGTGCTTCCGCAAAATAATTGGTAGTGCTGCGTTTTTTTTCCGCAATGATAACCCGCAGCGGAAATTTTCGCAGCATGTGCACAGCACATGCGGCTTATCATTGGGGAACATGGCAGGCCTTCTACCAAGCATTTTTTAAGCGTTTCTGCAGCATTTTTGCCGCTGCGGAAACACTTAAAAAACGCATCGTGGGCACACAGCCCCTGAAATGTGCATCACTGATGATTCTTCATTTCAGGGAGGGGGCAGAGGTTACAGCAGCCTATAATAATAATAATTTTTATTTTTATAGCGCCAACATATTCCACAGCACTTTACAAATTTTAGGGGGGACTTATACAAACAATACAGAATAAACATAACTCGTATCGAAAGGAGTGAGGGCCCTGCTCGCAAGCTTAGTCTATGAGGAAATGGGGGAGACACAAAAGGTAGAATGTACGTATATTGTATAATGCAGCCTCGATATACTATATAGGATAATTAATACATGGACTGGTCGCCTGCCACTATGTGTGCAGTCCTGACCGAGGCTATTATGTGCATGGTTGGTATGAACCTGAAATTGAAGAAGATTTTAATATGAGGGAAAACTGGAACGGACAACTGGGATGGACATATAGTGTGTGGAGGTGATACGCCAGTCTAAAGAAATGGGTTTTTAGGGTCCGTTTGAAACTGTGGGTATTGGGAATTAATCGAACTGTCCTGGGTAATGCATTCCAAAGAATTGGTGCAGCACGCGAGAAATCTTGGAGACGGGAGTGGGAAGTTCGGATTATGGAGGATTTAAGTTTTAAGTCACTGGCAGAACGGAGGGCACGTGTAGGGTGGTAGACTGAGACAAGGGAGGAGATGTAGGGGGGTACTGAAGCATGGAGCGCTTTGTGGGTAAGCATAAGTTTAAATTGAACTCTATATTGGATGGGTAACCAATGCAATGACTGGCACAGGGTAGAGGCATCGGTGTAGCGGGTGGCGAGGAATATGATCCTGGCTGCTGCGTTAAGGACTGATTGGAGAGGGGAGAGCTTAGTAAGAGGGAGCCCGATAAGTAGAGAGTTGCAGTAGTCCAGACGAGAATGAATAAGAGCGACAGTAAGAGATTTTGCCGAGTCAAAGGTGAGAAAAGTCCTGATTCTTGAGATGTTTTTGAGGTGTAGATGACATGAACAAGCGAGTGATTTGATGTGAGGAGTGAAGGAAAGATCGGAGGCAAAAATTACCCCAAGACAGCGGGCTTGTTGCTGGGGAGTAATGGTTGAGCCGCAAACGGAAATGGCAATATCAGGCACAGGTAGGTTAGTGGAGGGAGGAAATACGAGTAGTTCAGTTTTAGACAGAGGGAGGACATAATGTTAGACACAGCAGTAAAACAATCACTGGTCAGGAGCCTATGCCTCCTGATGACTCTTTGAGTATCCCAGCATGCACTGAGATCCTCAAGCAAAGTGTCATCAAAAAGGAAGTGGGGAAAAGAGCAGTTAGTGTAGTCAAGGAAGGATAGGGAATTTTTAATTCAACTATATTATAAATTGGTATAGATTATAGCATTAAAGAAGCACTTCTCCCAGCAAAATTTATATCCTCTTAATACATATTATATAGCACTGTGTACTTACAATTGCTCATTTTGTCTTTCTACCCAGCTAATTCATCTGTTATCATTAGGTCTATGACATCACTTGATTAAGAACTGACTGGCTGAATCCTTCTAAGCTTTATGTACAAACATGTAGTCAATTTTCCCTGTATGAGTCACCAATAAATGCAAAAGTCACTGGCAGGGGGAGGAGGGAGCAGCTGGGTCAGGAGTTGAAGAGGGGAATGGTAAGTGCAAGGACAAGAGACTTCCTGCATCTACATAGAGCAGAGAAAGGAGAACAATTAGCTGGGTAGAAAGGCAAAATTATCAATTTGTAAGTACACAGTGCTGTATAATATGATGACTGCAATATATTGAGAGGATAAAAACTCTTATGGGAGGAGGAGAGCTTCTTTAAGTATATATGGGTTTAGGATGAAAATTAATTTGTGGGACCATCCCTTTAAATGCCTATCCATACCATGATTTCCATAATTATGACTTTTATTTCTTGAATATACAAGTTCAGAGTTGTGGAGTGTGTAGGCATTGTGTACAGCTGGCTCTATGGTGTATTGACATAATACATGTTAGGTCTTTTTTATTACTATTATAACTAGTGTTGAGCGATACCTTCCGATATCGGGAAATATCGGATCGGATTGGATCAGACCGATACCGAAAAAGTATCGGATATCGCCGATTCCGATACCGGAAACCAATGCAAGTCAATGGGACATAAATATCGGAATTAAAATAAACCCTTTCTTTCCTTGTAGGTTATTTCTACATGAAGGAAAACAACTAAGAATAATGTAGAATGTATTGGGGGAGTTGGGGGAGACAATAAAGGCATAGAGGTTTAGCCCAGTCAAATGGAATAGCAGGAATTACTATTTTTTTATTATGTTCTGAGTTACGGAAATATTAACTATGTTAAGTATTTTTATATTTTGTCAGATATTTATGTTTCACTACTTCCATGCTCTTCACCTTCTTTTTTACTTCTCCCACACTTTCTCCATCATCCTCAGCATCTTTTTTATCCACTTCTTCTTCACCTTCTTCTTCTTCACCTTCTTCGTATTATTCTTTTTTTTACATTCTTCATATTCTACTTCTTCATCTTCTTCATATTCTTCTTCTTCATCATATTCTTATTTGTGACAGGCATTCCTGTAGTTGTTATCTATAAAAGGTTGGACATTACACCTTTCGTTCTGCCCGTCACAAAAGATTTACAACAGGATTTGTCCGCGTTCAGTTTGGCCTGCAGCAGCAGGTCTTTTCCAGGGGCACCACGAGGAGGAACGGACTCACCCCCATACACTGTTTAGTCATCTTCTGCTTATAATTTAGATATTATCTTTTGCTCGGATTTTTAGTCTTATGCTTAATGTTCTTCCGCTTTTTGTTCTGCAGCTTCTTGTATTTCTGCTTCTTGGTTTTCTGTCTCTTGTTCTTCTGTATCTTGGTGCTTGTCTTCTCTTCTTTGTCATCTTGGTCAACTTCTTCAGGGTCATCTTCAGGGTCGTCGTCTTCGGGGTCCTCGTCTTCTTCGGGTTGGTCTTCTGGGTCCTCGTCTTCGGGGTCCTCGTCTTCTTCGGGGTGGTCTTCAGGGTCCTCGTCTTCGGGGTGGTCTTCAGGGTCCTCGTCTTCTTCGGGGTGGTCTTCAGGGTCCTCGTCTTCTTCGGGGTGGTCTTCAGGGTCCTCGTCTTCTTCGGGGTGGTCTTCAGGGTCCTCGTCTTCGGGGTGGTCTTCAGGGTCCTCGTCTTCGGGGTGGTCTTCAGGGTCCTCGTCTTCAGGGTCATTGTCTTCGGGGTCCTCGTCTTCTTAGGGTTGGTCTTCAGGGTCCTCGTCTTCAGGGTCCTCGTCAGGGAGATCCAGAGTGATTACCAAGAACCATTTCAAAAAGCTTGAACTTGGAAATGTAGCAGAAGGTACAAGAAAGCTGAGGAACTACCAAGGACCAGCTGACGGTACTGGAACCCGGATGGGTAGCAGAAGGTACAAGAGCCAATGGAACTACCGAGGACCAGCTGATGTTACTGGAACTCGGTTACTAAGCAGGAGGTACCTGTGCCAGAAAGCACTACCAAGGACCAGCAGACGTTGGTGGAACTTGGATACCGAGAAAGAGGCACCTAATCCAAAGGCACTGCCGAGAACCAGCTGACGGTACTGGAACCCGGATGGGTAGCAGAAGGTACAAGAGCAAATGGAACTGCCGAGAACCAGCTGGCGGTGCTGGAGCCCAGGGTAAATACTAAAAACAGAGGAGCCAGAGGTGTATTTGGAGGAGGTTTTAAATCCGTAGTACAGTGGATGTGGACAAAGCAGGAGAAATTGCCGTCCGTACAGCAGGGGAACAGCTGACGTTACCGAACCCCAATAACACGGCAGCAAGTGTTGACTGTGCAGACAGCACTTCCGAGCGCCAACTGGCGGTGCTGGAGCCCAGGGATAAGAATAAAAAGAGAGAGGAGCCAGAGGTGTAATTGGAGCAAGTTTTAAATAAGTAGCACAGTGAATATGGACAGACCAGGAGAAATTGCCGTGAACACAGCAGGGGAACAGCTGACGTTACCGAACCCCAATAACACGGCAGCAAGTGTTGACTGTGCAGACAGCACTTCCGAGCGCCAACTGGCGGTGCTGGAGCCCAGGGATAAGAATAAAAATAGAGGAGCCAGAGGTGTAATTGGAGCAACTTTAAAATGTGTAGTACAGTGGATGTGGACAAAGCAGGAGAAATTGCCGTCCGCACAGCAGGGGAACAGCTGACGTTACTGAACCCCAATAACACGGCAGCAAGTGTTGACTGTGCAGATGGCACTTCCGTGCGCCAACTGGCGGTGTTGGAGCTCAGGGATAATACTGAAAACAGAGGTGTATTTGGAGGAGGTTTTAAATCAGTAGTACAGTGGATGTGGACAGAGCAGGAGAAATTGCCGTCCGCACAGCAGGGGAACAGCTGACGTTACTGAACCCCAATAACACGGCAGCAAGTGTTGACTGTGCAGACGGCACTTCCGAGCACCAACTGGCGGTGTTGGAGCTCAGGGATTACAGTTCAGGTGGTAGAAACATGAACAGAACAGGAGACCTGGATACTGTTGCCAACCAATTATTTATTCTGGAAGAGGACTGGCAAATTCATGAGAGATCCAGGCCTTGTTCATTTTGAGAAAAGTAAGCCGGTCAACGTTATCGGAGGATAGTCGCATGCGACGGTCTGTTAGTACACCACCTGTGGCACTAAAGACGCGTTCCGATAATACACTAGCAGCAGGGCAAGCTAGCACCTCCAGTGCATACTGACTAAGCTCTGGCCATGTATCCAGCTTACAGACCCAAAACTTGAAGGAAGAAGAGCCGTCTGGGAGTACACTAAGAGGGCAAGACATGTAGTCTGTCACCATCTGACGGAAACGTTGCCTCCTGCTGACTGGAGCCGTCTGTGATGGTGTAGACATTTGTGGCGGCGGGGACACAAAACTTTGCCACATTTCGGCCATACTGGTCTTGCCTTGTGCTGAGGCGCTGCTTCTGCTCCCTCTTTGTGCAGAGCTTCCTCCACTGCCTCGACGCACTGAGCTGCTTTGTAAAGCACTAGCAGCACTGCTCTCGGTTGGAATGGAGAACATGATGGAATGCACCAATGCGTCTTGGTACTCCCGCATTTTACGCTCCCAGTTCAACGGTGTTATGAGGCTTTGTAAGTTGTCCCAGTAGCGAGGATCTAGGAGGGTGGACACCCAATAATCAGCCGTGTTGAGAATGTGGGCGATGCGGCGGTCGTTTCTCAGGCACTGCAGCATGAAATCAACCATGTGCTGCAGACTGCCAACTGGCCAAGAAACGCTGTCCCCTGCTTGAGGCGTGATCTCTGCCTGCTCTGCATCACCCCACCCTCGCTGTAGATACTGACTACTAGAGCATTGTGTACCTCCCTCCTCTGGACAGATGTCTTCCTCATCCATTGACTCCTCCTCATCCTCCTCACAAAGTGTCCCCTGCCTAGGCCTTTGTGAGGAACCACGTTGCGCAGACTGTAGAGAAGCAGATGGCATTTGTGACTCCTCATCCTCCACCTCTTCCAAAACCTCGTCCCTTAGTGCTTACAGTGTTTTTTCAAGCAGGCAGATAAGGGGGATAGTCATGCTGACTAGTGCATCATCTGCACTCGCCATCCGCGTGGAATAATCGAAGGCACGCAAAACGTGGCAAATGTCCTTCATAGAGGCCCACTCAGTGGTGGTGAAGTGTGAACGGCGCGCACTGCGACTTGTTTGCGCCTGCTGCAGCTGGTACTCCATTACTGCTGCCTGCTGCTCACACAACCTCTCCAACATATGTAACGTTGAATTCCACCTGGTGGGTAGGTCACATATGATGCGATGTTCCGGAAGACATAATCGGCGCTGCAGAGCTGCAATGCGTGATCTTGCATTGCTTGAACGCCGCAATTGAGCGCACTCTATGCGGACCTTGTGAAGCAGTGCATCAAGATCCGGATAGTCCCTCAAAAAACTCTGCACGACCAAGTTGAGCACATGTGCCAGACATGGGATGTGAGTGAGGTTGCCTAGGCCCAGAGCTGCCACCAGATTTCGGCCATTGTCACACACTACCATGCCTGGCTGGAGATTCGCTGGCACAAACCACACGTCACTCTGCTGCTTGATGGCATTCCAGAGCTCCTGCGCTGTGTGGCTTTGATTCCCCAAAGAAATTAATTTTAATACGGCCTGTTGACGTTTGGCCACGGCTGTGCTCATATCGGTCATCGTTCACGGGTCGATGTGGAGGTAGACCGTGACGGCTCCTGCAGCGCTGATTCAGAGGAACTGGAGTATGAGGAGGAGTCAATGTGTACAGACTGGATTCCTGCAATCCTTGGAGTTGGCAGAACACGTACAGCGCCACTCTCAAGATCTGTACCCGGCTCCACAACATTTACCCAATGGGCAGTGAGGGAAAGGTATCGTCCCTGTCCATGCTTACTGGTCCACGCATCAGTGGTCAGGTGGACCTTGCTACTGACGGCGTTTTGTAGCGCATGTTTAATTTTTCCCTCCACATGATGTTGCAGGGCAGGGACGGCTTGCCTGCTGAAATAAAAGCGGCTGGGCACGTTGTATTGTGGGACTGCCAATGCCATAAAGTTACGGAATGTGTCAGTCTCCACCAGTCTGAATAATAGCATTTCAAGGGCCAGTAGTTTAGCAATGCCAGCATTCAGAGCCTGTGCTCGGGGGTGGTTTGCCGAGTATGGGCGCCTTTTCTCCCATGCCTGTGCTAACGATGGCTGTAGACTGGCCTGGGAGTGTGAGGATGACTGGGAAAGTGGTGCTGTGGGTGGAATTACACTGTGTCTCTGTACAACAGTGCCAGAGATTCTTCCATGGCGATCCTGTGAGGAAGCCGAACCAGCTGTGTGTGAGCTGGAGGAAGAGGCTACAACACGAGCTGAAGAGGTGGTCTTCAGTGTGTTTGTGTAACTCCACCACGTGCTTGGTCCGCACATGTTTCCACATATTTGTGGTATTGAGGTTGCTGACACTTTTCCCTCTTTTCACCTTCTGATTACACAGCTTGCATTTGACAAAGCAAATGTCATCTGCAACTGTGTCAAAAAAGGACCAGGCACTGCAAGTCTTGGGAGCGCCCGCTTTGGATTTTGGAAGAGCCATGCTCCTAATGGGTGCCGAAGTAGAGGCTACAGGCAACCAAGTCTGCCCCCTCCCTCTCCCTCCTTTTTGGGCCGTTCGGGGAATCTCTTCCTCAGAGCTGCTCCCACCACCTTCCTGTCCCTCACCCCATGATGGGTCAAGGACCTCATCATCTACACCACCCTCTTCAAACAACTGCTTCTCCTGGGTAGTCTCGACAGCACAGTACGCACCAGAAAGTGGCACCTGAGTCTCATCATCAGATGCGTAGGTGGTGAAGAGACAGATGGGTGCTCTTCAGTGCTCAGGACCTGAGAGGATCTGGAACTAATTGAAGTCGATGCGTTAGCTGCCATCCATCCGACAACGGCTTCAATTTGGTCCTCGCGCAGCAGTGGGGTACGGCTAGCTCCTACAAAGCTGCGCATAAAGGACTGTTCCCTGGTAATACTGGGGGATGCTGAGTCACTGGTGCCCGCAGCAGGCACAGAATCCCCACGTCCTCTCCCTGCAGGCACAGAATCCTCACGTCCTCTCCCTGCAGAAACTCCACGCCCACGACCACATGCCTTACTCCCTGCCTTCTTCATCTTGGTAGACTGATAAAGATAGGCAGAAAAGTACTAAGGGCTTAGTGTGCTTATTCCTGAACAGCTGCTAACAGGTATAAGAAACACTAATTTTATAAAGTGTGGACTAGACTTTAATATGAGCTAATGTGGCCTACACAACTGTAAAGTGGAGTGTTTGGTGAACTTTATTTAGGTTTTTTTTTGTCACAAAAAGACACTGGATGTGCCTAAAGATGTAATAACGATAGTATCACAAACTTTTTGTAGCTATTACAATGTAGGAAGGTAACCTACAATGCAATAGATGAGGCTGCAAAAAATAGGCTAATACTAATCTGGCTGGAGCTGCAGGGCCCAAGGCTGCAGAAAGGCTCCTCTATCTACTCCTATATAGTGTGTTTGGAATCAATTTAGCTGAATACGGATGGAACCACCACACTAATAGGAGATATCAGGAAAAATTATGAATTGGCAATAAAGGACAATGTATGAGGCAGTGACACACACTGAGTGTACTACAACCAGACGGGGTTGAAGCACACACTACAGGGTGAGCTGCACTCACACACCAGACCTTGCAGACAGCGGTGAACAGTACAGATGCAGAGCACTGTGCACTAGCGCTGCAAGACGGAAAAAAATTTCTCTATCTACTCCTATATAGTGTGTTTGGAACCAATTTAGCTGAATACGGATGGAACCACCACACTAATAGGAGATATCAGGAAAAATTATGAATTGGCAAAAAACGACAATGTATGAGGCAGTGACACACACTGAGTGCACTACAACCAGACGTGGTTGAAGCACACACTACAGGGTGAGCTGCACTCACACACCAGACCTTGCAGACAGCGGTGAACAGTACAGATGCAGAGCACTGTGCACTAGCGCTGCAAGACGGAAAAAAATGTCTCTATCTACTCCTATATAGTGTGTTTGGAACCAATTTAGCTGAATACAGATGGAACCACCACACTAATAGGAGATATCAGGAAAAATTATAAATTGGCAAAAAAGGACAATGTATGAGGCAGTGACACACACTGAGTGCACTACAACCAGACTTGGCTGAAGCACACACTACAGGGTGAGCTGCACTCACACACACAGACCTTGCAGACAGCGGTGAACAGCACAGGGAACTGTGCACTAGCACTGCAAGGCACAGTGATTTAGAAAGTAGCTTGGGTAAAGCAGTATAGAGCAAATAGGTAGCATAAACTGTCCCTCAGAACAACAGCGTCCTATCCCTAACTGAATTCACAGCAGAGTGAGCTCAAAATGGCGGCGGTGGCTTTTATAGTGCATCATGACATCATTTCAGCAGCCAATCACAGCCATGCCATTAGTTAAGATGCCTACATGCCTAACAGGATGTGCCCACACTTCTTAGGATCCTCATTGGCTGAATAAAATGAAAATGTCTCATTGCATTATGGGAACTTCCGATTCCGGTATACGATATTGCAAAAGTATCGGAATTAAGTATCGGAATTCCGATACCGCGAATATCGGCCGATACCCGATATTTCAGTATCGGAATGCTCAACACTAATTATAACCCATCAGGATACACTGCCTCTGTCTTCAGGGGGACGTCCAGGATACTAGATGCTGTGTACTTGTCAACTTTTGTCTGTGGACTAGATGGGATTGCCATTTGTCCATACTGATATACCGTCCTGTGCCACCTATTGGACGATATGGATATGTGAAATCACTTTGGATCTGATGTCACTGCTGCCTAGTCAAAACTCTGGTTAAAGGGAAACAGCCAGGGAGGGACAGAAGAGTAATATCTTCAGGATGGATGTTTTAAAGATTATTAACTGAGTCCAGGACAACATCTTAATATGTCAAAACACTTTAAGCTGTCCATAAAGATTTGCAGAACCCTAGTCCATCTTCCACATCTTCACTCTGATGTCAATCCAGTGTGGTATGAACATCCTTGGCAGCACTTGAATGCCAGCACCTAGGTGCCTCCTATGATTGGTAGGTCCCTGAGACCTCCAATTATATCAGTGATCAATAATGTTTTTATTGCTGACTAGCTGTACCCGGCCACGGGTTGCTGTGGCTCAGTCTGATTAAATGGAAAACAAAGAAAAGAGAAAGCACACATTTCTTAAATATTTAATTTCACAGTGCTTGTGGGTATACAATATTTTTTGTTGGGGTATAGCGCGTGTTGCTATTACGTCCAACAGCTGGTATACAAAAACATAGTAGGTATATAAAACGTGCATGTATTCTAATGCAACATTCATATATATATATATATATATATATATATATATATATATATATATATATATATATATATATATATATATATTATTTTTTTTATATATTTATATTTACTTTTATATTTATTTACATTTTTTTATTTATATAGGTGTGTGTGTGTATATCAGATGGGGCAATGCTGGCGCTGTTGATATTTGTGCCCAACAGGCAGGCATGGTGGCACCCTGTGACCCCTGCAGGCCTGTACTCTGCACAGGTCGCTAAAGAGGTCAGTTCTTGCTGTCAGTTGCGCTGCGGGGATTCGCCGGTATGAGACCCGGTAACGGAGGGTATGTATGTGTTATACACAGGGCTGTGGAGTCGGTAAGCCAAACCTCCGACTCCTCAATTCCCATGACTCCGACTCCCTCATACATGGCTCATGTTTAAGTGATAAATTTACTGTAGCACAGATTCATCTCAGCTAAAAGTCTAGACCCTTAGATCAGGAATAGGACAGACATTTATAGGACGTTTCATAACGTTCCCAAATACTTATGAAAAAATATTCCCCACAAACTGCATTGAAGTACTGTGCCCAATTATATATTTTAGGAGTTGGAGTCGGTCCATTTTATACCGACTCCACCAAAATGGGCTACGACTCTGACTCCACAGCCCTGGTTATACATACCCCCGGCCAGTGGGCGCAGCCTCGCTCTCCATACACTTGTATTGAGAGAGGCCGTGCCTTCTAGTCGGACACGTCCACTGGCCGTCCACATCACTAGACGGGGTGTGGTCTCGCTACCTACTAGTGCATGGAGAACAAGGCTATGCCCAATTGGCTGGGGGTATCTATAACGTATACATAGCCTCTGGTCCCGGGTCTCATACCGGCGAATCCCCACAGTACCTGCGCTTGGGGATTCATAAGCTTGCAGTCACACAGAGTGACTGCAGACTTACACATTTGACCGAACATTACTGATCATGTTCCCCCATGTGCATATGTTTTTATTTTCCTGCTGCGTATTCTTTTTTGTCTTTTGCAAGTGCACCAAAATGTTAAATAAATTCTTATTTCATTGTTGTTTTTTTGCTGGATTTTCCCTTTTTATGTTTTTGTTGAAGATTTGACTCAGTTGTTTTTATGCTTTTTTTTTTTTTTCGATCAGAAATTCTTCATCGAAACTATTATTGATTTAGCGTGTAACAACACAAGTTTGTTTTGTTTTTTTCTAATTGTGCTTTCTTCAGCCTCCCCATAGAAGCCTATATTGAACAAAAAAGAACCAATAAATACATAGTTCAACAACGTATTTAAAGGGAATCTCGCCAGGTTTTTGTCACCTAATTTGAGAGCAGTATAATACGGAGACAGACACCAATTTCAGCAGTGTCACTTGCTGGGTTACTCGCTGTAGTTTTCATAATCTCCTTATAAAACAGTGATTTGATCACTAGAGGACTAGTAAACCTGCTGCCATTTAGTCCTCCGTATTCATGAGGTCTGTGTAACCACACTGCAAACTGAAGCAGTGGGACCTTATGGACTATAATGGGGTCTGTCTGGTTTCTATTTCGTCTGTCCTGAACGCTGCACTTTGTTCCGATGAAGGAATGGATACTTATTTAATGGAGGAAAGCGAGATGATTTTGAACACAAATGCGAAAAACATATTGAAGTGTCATTTATTTCCCCACCTTCTTACATCTAAATGATTTTTTTCCATTGATTAGTAGCTGGAAATGGCGTAGTCATATACAACCTCAAGTCCCAAAAAGTTGGGGTGACGAGTAAAATGTAAAGAAAACAAGAATGCAATGGTTAGGAAATCTCTTATAGTCATACACTACTGTTCAAAAGTTTAGGGTCACCCACACAATTTTGTGTTTTCCATTTAAACTCATACTTTTATTTATCAAATGAGTTGCAAAATGATTAGATAATATAGTCCAGACACTGACAAGGTTAGAAATAATGATTTTTATTAGAAAGAATAATTTTCTCCTTCAAACTTTGCTTTAGTCAAAGAATGCTCCCTTTGCAGCAATTCCAGCATTGCAGACCTTTTGCATTCTAGCTGTTAATTTGCTGAAGTAATCTTGAGAAATTTCCCCCCATGCTTACTGAAGCCCCTCCCACAAGTTGGATTAGCTTGATGGGCACTTTTTGCGTACCATACGGTCAAGCTGCTCCCACAACAGCTCAATGGGGTTGAGATCTGGTGACTGCGCTGGCCACTCCATTACCGATAGAATACCAGGTGCCTGCTTCTTCCCTAAATAGTTCATGCATAATTTGGAGGTGTGCTTTGGGTCATTGTCCTGTTGTAGGATGAAATTGGCTCCAATCAAGCGCTGTCCACATGGTATGGCGTTGCAAAATGGAGTGATACCCTTCCTTATTCAAAATCCCATTTACCTTGTACAAATCTCCCACTTTACCAGCACCAAAGCTATCCCAGACCATCACATTACCTCCACCATGCTTGACAGATGGCGTCAGGCATTCTTCCATCATCTTTTCAGTTGTTCTGCGTCTCACAAATGTTCTTCTGTGTGATCCAAACACCTCAAACTTTAATTCGTCTGTCCATAAAACTTTTTTCCAATCTTCCTCTGTCCAATGTCTGTTGTTTTGCCCATATTAATCTGTTCCTTTTATTAGCCAGTCTCAGATATGGTTTTTTCTTTGCCACTTTGCCATGAAGGTCGGCATCCTGGAGTCGCCTCTTCACCGTAGACGTTGACACTGGTGTTTTGTGTGTACTATTTAATGAAGCTGCCAGTTGAGGAGCTGTGAGGCGTCGATTTCTCAAACTAGAGACTCTAATGTGCTTGTCTTGTTGCTCAGTTGTGCAGCGGGGCCTCCTACTTCTCTTTCTACTCTGGTTAGAGCCTGTTTGTGCTCTCCTCTGAAGGGAGTAGTACACACCGTTGTAGGAAATCTTTAGTTTCTTGGCAACTTCTTGCATGGAATAGCCTTCATTTCTAAGAACAAGAATAGACTGTCGAGTTTCACATGAAAGTTCTCTTTTTCTGGCCATTTTGAGAGTTTCATAGAACAAACATGTAATTCTCCAGATTCTCAACTAGCTCAAAGGAAGGTCAATTTTATAGCTTCTCAAATCAGCCAAACCGTTTTCAGCTGGGCTAACATACTTGTGCAAGGGTTTTCTAGGGTTTTCTAAGCATCCATTAGCCTTCTTACACAGTTAGCAAACACAATGTACCATTAAAACACTGGAGTGGTGGTTGTTGGAAATGGGCCTCTATACACCTATGTAGATATTGCAATAAAAACAAGACGTTTGCAGCTAGAATAGTCACCACATTAACAATGTATAGAGTGTATTTCTGATTCATTTAATGTTATCTTCATTACAAAAAAAATGTGCTTTTCCTTCAAAAATAATGACATTTATAAATGACCCCAAACTTTTGAACGTAGTGTATATATATTTTTTAATAATTTGAAACATATAAAACATTTTAAAAGAAATAAAACAATTTTAGACAAGAACCGTGTCTCTCTTCTCCCACATACTCCCCCCCATTTGTATTTGTTAGATTTGTATATGTTTACAGAAAAATTTGTTGCAAAATTACTTGATCTTTTCATCCAACATAAGGATATCCTAAATTATCGTCTACTCATATAGCATATTATAAATGCCAATTATGTTGGGCGTAGGATCTCCTCTTTACCTTGCATTTGTGCATTGCTCGGTGAACTGTGCTCACAGGCAGTGATTTCTGGATGTATTCCTGAGTCCATGCAGTGGTTTGCAGAACTGAATCATGCAGTGCTGCCTGAAGGCCAAGGCTATGGAGTCGGTAAGCCAAACCTCCGACTCCTCAATTTCCATGACACCGACTCCCTCATACATGGCTAATGTTTAAAGGGAATCTGTCACCACTTTGGAGATATCAGACTCTACTATGGCTGTACAGGGAATAGAAAAGTAAATCTATACATACCTGTATGACCCATAGTAGAGGTTTGATTGCAGAGAAAAGCGCTTTAATCAATTCTATTTTGTACAGGCTTGGTGTCCGGGAGAGTCCAAGCATCCCCGCCTATGTGCTTGTTATTCCCCCATATCCCCGCCTATATGCTTAATTATCATATCCCTCCCCGTCACAGGGCCCTGTGACGTGCACTGTGCACGTCACAGCGACTCCCCGGCACCTGCGCAATAGAAACCTGTGGCGCAGTGCACAGGCAGACGGGGCCGGGATGAAGCAAAGCGCGCGCTATGTGAGCGACGTTTTGCGCATGCCCTGAAGTCAGGGAGCACATTGCACGTCACAGGGCCCTGTAACGTGCAGGGGAGGGGGGATATGGTAATTAATCACATAGACGGGAATTTAGGGGAATAATAAACAAATGGGCGGGGATTTCTTGTCGTCCATCGGACGCTAAGCCTGTGCAAAATGGAGTTTCTAAAAACACTTTTCTCTGCAATCAAACCTATTATGGACCGTACAGGTATGTATAGATTTACTTTTCTATAACCTGTATGCCCATAGTAGAGGTCTGATGACTCCAAAGTGGTGACAGATTCCCTTTAAGTGATAAATTTACTGTAGCACAGATTCATCTCAGCTAAAAGTCTAGACCCTTAGATCAGGAATAGGACAGACATTTATAGGACATTTCATAACGTTTCCAAATTCCTCTGAAAAAATATTCTCCACAAACTGCATTGAACTACTGTACCCAATTTATTATATATTTTAGGAGTCGTAGTTGGCCCATTTTATACCGACTCCTCCAAAATGGGCTCCGACTCCACAGCCCTGCTGAAGGCCCTTAGATCACGAGCTTCCAATATTGGTCGTCGGCCTTGTGCACATGGATTTCTCTAGAATCACAGAATCTTTCAATATTCCGTCCTGTGGACGGTGAGATTTTTAAAGTTTGCAATTTTACATTTAACATATTTATGAAGTTGTTATGCAACTTTTAGACAGTTATTCAGATTAGTGAACCTCTGACCATCTTTGCTTCTGAGAGACTCTGCCTCTCTAATATGCTTTTTTATATTCCGTGACTTGAAAAGTGACCCTCCAGCAGTTTTTCATTAGTATCACTTTTCCAGCCTTTTGTTCACCTTGTCCCAACTTTTTCAAAATTTGTTGCTGCCATCAATTTCCAAATGAGTTTTTTTCAAATGAAAAGGACAGATGTCTATCTTGCAACTGATATGTTCTTTGTTCTGTTGGGAATAAATTAAGTATAGAATAAATATAATAAGATGAGATTTCCAAATCATTGCATTTTTGTTTTCTTTATCTTACACAGCGTCCCGACTTTTTTTTTTTTTTAGGTTGTATCTGGAGCTGGTTGATATTGTCCGTTGTTAGTCCAGGCACATTTCATGTGTGTAGTAAATGCCTAGGTGAGCTATTTAAGTGGAGCTAATGTCAGATCATCCTATTTATAGCATACATTATGTATCTGTAAGTATAGAGGAAGATTAGTCAGCAGTTGGCCAGTGTCTCATGGGGACGGCTCACTAAGCTAAATGGTTTTTAGTATTTCCTTCTCCTTTATGTAGTGTCGGTCACTATATTACAAGCCCCCCATTGTGTCAAGTGTGTATCTTTGGGAACCCTATTCAATAATGTTGAGATCTTTTTCCCGGTCCATAGTGGTGAGACTTTAGTATTTTGTCTATAGAGTCACAAACTTGGTTATGTAAAATCCTGTATTTCCACTAGAATGGCAAAAGTAATACTTGTGCTTTAAAGAAAACCTTTTACCAGTTTTTGCTTGGTATACTGGCTAAAGAGCTGATCATAACAGTGTTATTTTTTCCCCTCTTTATTTCCCCTCTTCATTGTGGAGATATTGGCTTCTAAAGTTTAGGTTGCCTATTTCACCTTCAACAATAGGAGATGTAAGCAGAGCTTCTTCCCTGGACATATTTACTTTGTACCCTGTATGATTATGCCCAATCATAAGAGGACAATGACCTACAGAGGGAGAAAAAAGCAATCCGGAGAAGGTCAAAACATGCATTTTCAGTGTGATCTGGTGAGACTGGTGGGTCTAACCCTATCACACTGATATCTCTTTGGAAGGGGGGGGGGAGAGCTGCGCTGTAAAGTCACAACCTGAAGAGGTTTTAGAAGGGGAAGAGGAGCACGGAGGACCAGACAGCAGGCTGTGGGATGGTGTAACAGCTGAGCAGTAAGGTGAGTAATAATGTGGCATTTAACAGTTTTCTTGCTCCTTTACAGTTCAGCAAAGATGCCGTCTCGAGCTGGCCCCTATTTGCTGAATTCACAGGGAGCTAAATGCAAAAAATCTATATAATGGAGAATTCAAATTTTTGTAAATGTCATTCGACTTGAATAAATTCACTCCTCTTTAGTCTATTCCTTCTGTGGCTAGTTCTACCCAGCATGAACTCTACGTCTGTAAGTGACATATCACATATGATCTGCACCATAAAAAATAAAAAAAATTTGCTCTGTGTAAACTAAAACACAGATTCCCATTGAAAAAAATTTAAATTGGCTCTCTTTGGGTAATTTTCACTCAAATTTCAGCATATATTCAGTGCCAAAATATATATGTAAAAAAACACAATGTGAAATCCCCTTTCAAAGACTTTTTACACTGTCCACCTTCTTTGCTTGGGATTGAAAACAATCTGCAGCATGAAGAAGCGCTTTACAGGCATCTGGTTGCTGCTTAGCTCCCTCATTAACAGTGAAATACTCTAAGACTGAATCCACACATCAGTGTGTCATGGCCTGAGTATGGACTGTAATGCACTAGCTGGCCTCCTGACCAGCACCTGACAGCCTCATGTATGCCTGTGAGGCCGTTGTGTTTGGGTCAGGAGACCCACGACCTGTCCGTGAAGCTCAGAATGTGGCACACGGATTTGTGAATCCTGCCTTTGGCTAAGCCAAGAGGACATGTTCTGGGCTTGTGGTGGAGGAATACTGTCTGTGCAGTGACTTTTGCTCATACCAGCAGCGGGTATTCCATCTCAGAAAAGATTTGTTAAAGGATAATTTCCCAAATCACAATGTGGTCTTGTAATAATGTGCACATATATTTGTGCCAATATAACCCATTCTTAAATCTGCCCTGTTACACATATATCACCCCCTAAGGGTATGTGCACATTACGTCTTTTTTGAGGCGGATTCTGCCTGGGACATGCCTGAACAAATGCTGAGAAACATATTGGCAGCGATATCAAAACGACTTGCTGTGCATATGTTATGACTTTTGTAACTTCTTTTAATTCGTCAGGCTTCCAAATCCATGAAACAGCTGAAAGAAATGACTAGTCTCCTCTGCTGTGGCTTCCACGAGAAAACCGCCACTATCTTGAAATTAAAAAAAGAGAGACAATCGAAAAGCCACTTCAGGGAAAACACTGCTGACATGTTCCTGAAGCATCTACTGCTTCAAAAACTATGGGGGTGCGTCTGTGTTTAAAAGACACAGTGCACACATACCCTAAGGATGCCCTTGTAAGCTCTATTTAACCTTCAGTTGCCATTGGAACTATTTTAGTAGTTTTAGCTCATCGTTGATCATGTGCAGTTTCTTGCCAGCATAACTGTGCTCTGTCTTGCGTGGAACTTCTACTGTGAGCGTAGATGTCATGAAGAGGGGTGAGAGCTCATGCCAGGAAGCAGCAGTGTCTATGTGATGGTAACTAAGAGGAGCAATATATTATAGGATGAGCTGTATATAGAGGAGGGATATACTGCAGGAGGAGACTGAAGAGAGAGATGTACTGCAGAATGGGGCTGTATATAGAGGGGCAATAAGGAGGGAGATACTGCAGGACAAGGCTGAGATTAGTTGAGATGTGTTTGTTTGCTGCTGAGATCAGTAATGTGAAACTGACGCTCTGTTGATGCATATGACAGAGGCTTTTCTTCTGATGTGTGCATCAATACGGCTGCATTTGCAGTTTCACATCACAAATCTCCCAGCAGCAGTCAACAAACAGCTGTTGTGGAGGATTGCAGGGGAGTTGAGGTCTGCTATAATGATCTAATGATGTAAAACTACACTTCATCTATACTGAGCTAAAAGATAAAATTGGTCAGGCAGGATACTGTGCAGGCGAAAGCGTGTACAGAAGCATAATGTGAATTCTACACTTAGATTAACTTGATAGTTTAGAGAGATGGGGCTAGTCACGAGCACACAGCGGAGGGTAAGAGGGTCCTGCAGCACTTAGGAAAAGCAAATGCTGCTGGGATATGTAGTTGTAACGGATAAGAATAGAACCTGCCATTTCAGTTATGTGAAAAAGGACACAAAGGTGCAAGAAAGAAACGTTGTGCTTAGTCTGTATATTAACCAGTTCCAGACCGGGCCATTCACCCCCGTTTCTGATTAGGTACATTTTCAGGTTTGTTTGTACATGTGGTTCAAAGAGCTGTAGAACAAAAAAATTCTTGTTAGAATATAAAAAGTAATTTTTTGCATCTTTGTGATACATGGGGCTTCGCTGTTATGTTAATTTTTTTCTGGTATCGGGGATAGTGGTGGAAAAATAAGGGAACGAAGTTTGTTTTTTTCATTTTTATGACCATACAGGACCATTAATTATACATTTTAAAAATTTGTTCTCCAATCTGTAGCATTGGACAATTTTGTTTTCTTTTTTTCATGTGGATGGGGCTAGTAACAGCCAATTTTGGATTGACAGTGGCTTCTTTTTTTTTCATGTTGATATTTTACCTGATATTTATTTTATTTTACACAATGTGCCCCCTCTTCCCCACAGGACTGTGGAGTTGGTATAAAGTCGACCTACTCCAACTCCTAAAATATATAATAAATTGGGTACAGTAGTTCAATGCAGTTTGTGAGGAATATTTTTTCATAAGTATTTGGGAAAGTTATGAAATGTCCTATAAATGTCTGTCCTATTCCTGATCTAAGGGTCTAGACTTTTATCTGAGATGAATCTGTGCTGCAGTAAATTTATCACTTAAACATGAGCCATGTATGAGGGAGTCTGAGGTTTGGCTTACTGACTCCATAGCCCTGCTTCCCCATCATAATATCATGGGGATATGGATTTGCATGGATTTATATTGTGTGACCAACTTGTCAAGCCCTTTTGATGCTCAAAATCGCTTGGAAAAACGCATGCATAAAATGTAAAAACGATGAAAAAACGCATGTAATATTCGCATGCGTTTTTTCTGACAAGGATATGCAGAAATGCTCAGGAAATTTCTGCTTTGAATCTGCATCGTGGGCACATAGCCTTACACTAGAAGTGCTAAAGCTTTATTATGCTTGCTTATATAGAGCCATCATATTCCACAGCACTTTACAGACATTGTCACCGCTTGTCCCATTGGGGCTCACAATTTATATTCCTGATCAGTATGTATTTGGGCTGTGAGAGGAAACCTGAGAACCCGGAGGAAACCCACACAAACTCTTTGAAAATGTTTCCTTGGTGGGATTTGAACCCAGGACACCTGCGCTGCAAAGAAACCGTGAGACTGCGTGCCCACTATGCGTTTTTCAAGCGTTTTTGCAGCGGAATTTCCACAGCGAAAACGCTTAAAAAAAACGCTTGGTAATACTTGCCCCATGGACCCCAATGAAACCCTACATGAAGATACTGCAGCAGGGCCTTGCAGATCCCCACTCAAACACCTTTGCTGGAATTGATGGGCTTCATGCACCTGCTATTTAAAGAAGTTGCCAACTACTTATACATTTATCCCCTATCTGTAGGATAGGGTATTAATGTCTGACTGTTATCTGTGTCAGCGGCTGCCGGCCGGAAGTACTTGCTGAGCTTGGCCGTCTAGTTGTAGTGGCCGCCATGAGGAACTACACGTCCACCACCCATTGAATTGAATAGGAGGCGGATGTGCCCTACGGATAGGGCATCAATGTATAATTAGTGGACAGCCTCTTTTAAGAACGTCTGTATATATTATTTATCTCTAAAGGTGAAAATTGATCATTTCCAGCCCATGTACACAACATTTTGTCTCTTGCAACTTTTTTTTGTTATATATTTTACTTTGCATTTTGTCAGTTGACACAAATAATCCATTACTACTTCTATTTTTGAGAACATTCTTATTTTGCAAAATTTCTTTCCTCTTCTGCCTAACAAGACCACAAGATGACTTGTGTTATCTGACACCAAGACATTAACTTCATACCGTTTAAAGTGCTATCCAGCCTAATTTCTTTTTTCTGTGATAGCTGATCAAATCCATCGATCTAATATTGATGGCTTGTTTGCTGAAGGTATGAGACTGTTTACAGGCTACTACTTGTCTTTGCCATTTTTTTTCTTCCCTCCTTCCCCAACCCCCCCCCCCCCCCCCCCATCAAAGTGAACCTGTCCTTTGTAGTATCTAAACTGCCCCCATTGCGTTGTTAGTGATGCAATGTGCATCACTAACATGCTTTTGTTATTAATCTCGTGTGTAAAAAACATTTTTTGTTTATATCATACCTTCTCGTTTAGTCATAGGGGTGTGATTCCTCGCATTTAGTCAGGGTTGGTGCTGCCCATGCCATTTGCATTCTGCTCCCAGCTTGCGCTGACGTCACTTTGCCGCTCTTGCGCAGTATTTCCTGGCCAGCCGCGCTTGTAGCCCTGGGAGCCGCGTATGTGCTGTGACGAGCGGCTCCCCGCGTGTGCGCAGTGATGCTGTGTAGTTTCCAGCTTCACTGTGCGCGGCCAGAGCCGCTCGTCACAGCACATACGCGGCTCCCAACGCTACAAGCGCGGCTGGCCAGGAAATACTGCGCAAGAGCGGCAAAGTGACGTCAGCGCAAGCTGGGAGCAGAATGCAAATGGCATGGGCGGCACCAACCCTGACTAAATGCAAGGAGTCACACCCCTATGACTAAACGAGCAGGTAGGATATAAAGATAGTGTTTTTTACGCATGAGATTAACGTGGATTTTAATGAAAAAAGTGTGTTTGTGATGCACATTGCATCACTAACAACGCAATGGGGGCAGTTTAGATACGACACAGGACATGACAGGTTCCCTTTATAGTGGCTGTGTAAGATATTGCAAAGTTTTTCCATAGAAGTGAATAGGACAGTACTGAAATATCTTGAATCACTGCTGTGAAAATTACTGCCGAGGGATGAACGAAAGCCCTGAAAAAATGATCAAAAGTTGTACGTAGGCCAAGAAAGCTCTAGCCCTTCCTGCAAGAGCAAGCCCCATCAACGGAAAGATAAATGTAGTTTGTGACGCAACATTGAGAGACTCATACCGGTTTAAGTTGCTCATATAGTAAAATATAGATATAAACATTTGGTATTCTTGTAATTCTGTTGACCTGCAGAAAAAATCTAATTTTTGCATAGTAAATACTGTAAAAATAAAGCCTAAAAAACAATAGCGCTATTGATTTTTTTTATTAGTATTCTAAATAAACCCTCCCCCTCTACAAATCCTTTTTTGAATTTCCTGTAAATTAAATGTTGCCATTAAAAAAAAACAAAAAAAACTCATCCCTCAGAAAAAACAGCTATGTTGATGGAAAAATTTGTTGGGGAGGATGAAAAAATAAACAGCTTGCATCGTGAAGAGGTTGTAGGGGTTTTCCAGTTTATGAAAAATCCTTTATACTTGCCCCCCTGAATCTATAGGCTGCTCTCCAACACTGCTCAGGTCTGTGTTTTGGCTGCAGTGGTGACGTCACATCGTCGGCGCACATGACTGCAGCAGCTTGTGCCATATACTGAGCTCAGTGATTGGCTGCAGCTTCGATGTGCACTTTAGATGTGACGTCATTAGTGCAACCCAAACACAGAGACCGGAGCAGTGTCGGAGAGCCAGTGCTGGACCTGAGGAGGGCGAGTACCTCCTCCATCGCGTTTGGCGACCACTTTTCTAAAAGGTGGAATGCCTTTTTAATTCCTGTTTGGGAGGTTGAGCCTTCATGGATTGGACTTGGTTTTCCAGCACATCACAGAGATGCTCATCTGTATTATGATCATGTTCCTCAAACCATTCCTGAGATTTTGCAGTGTCGGGGTGTGGTCTGATGGGGGGATTATCCTGCTGAAGGAGACCATTGTCATTGGGGAAATACCATTGTCAGTAGGACTGTTCTTGGACGACAATGCTTAAGCCCCCGTTTCACATAGCGAGATCGCTGCTGTGTCACGGTTTTGGTGACGCAACAGCGACCTCACCAGCGATGTCGCTATGTGTGACACTTTGCAGCGATTAGGCCCCTGCTGTGAGGTCGCTGATCGCTGCAAAATGTCCATGACCATTTTTTGGTCTTTGCCCTCCCGCTGGTCAGCACACTTCGCTGTGTGTGACCAGCGGGACCAGCGATCAGGCTGGTAACCATGATGAACAGCGGGTTACTAGGGGCACACGCACTTAGTAACCCGCTGTTTATCATGGGTACCACTCTGCTACGGTGAACGGTAACCTCCCGCTCACACTAGCAGAAGAGTTGTAACAATGATAAACAGCGGGTTACTAAGTGCGTGTGCCCCTAGTAACCCGCTGTTTATCATGGTTACCAGCCTGCTCCTGCTTCAGCAGGCTGGTAACCAGGAACAGGACATCGTGGAAAGATTCTTTCCATGATGTCGCTGATCGCTGGTGAGCCTGCCTGTTTGACAGCTCACCAGCGATCACATAGCGACGCAGCAACGATCCCTGACAGGTTTTATCGTTGTCGGGATCGCTGTAGCGTCGCTAAGTGTGACGGGGCCTTAAGTTAGGTTATAACTGATAGTAAAATGCCTGGACTGAAGGTTTCTGAGTTGGGCTTTGCCCAGGAGGACGTGCACTAATGTAGCACTTGTGGTGTGTAAATACAGATCGCTCCAGACATAAACAGATGAGCTACTAGTACTAGATGATGTCCATGTCTATATGCACGTTGGTTGCTCAACCACCTCTACACCAGAGGGACACATGTGACTTGTCATGCTGCTAATATTCTGTTACCACAATCGCTGGCTGAGCAGTTTCTGAAATAGAAAACATCTAAGCTTACAGCCCATGGACTGAACAACAAGAGCTCCTCCAGCAACAGCGCAATGTCAGTATTGTCCGAGAATCGCTACTTGCACATCATGTACTCGTACCACAATGTAACACTAGGCCATTGTGTCACAAGCTTCAACAATGGCCTTGTTACTAGGTACAACATTTGTCAGGAAGCTGGGTAGTCTGAATATTGCATATACATGGAGTAGGAAAGTAAGGTGCTAGATGACGCTAGACTCTCCCCTCATCAATTGTTATGACCTCTTTCTCCTAAAAGTGCAGCTTTATTTAGAAAGTGTCACTTTAAAGTGAACCCGTTAATTTGTTTTTACATATGGAAGTAATGGTATGTCTATATTGGCGATTGTCTGCTAATAATTGATACTTTTTTTTGTGGAGATCTAATGTGTTAGTCATGATAAATCCAGAGTAGAAATCATATGTAGCCACACAGGCTGATTCACGTATAGCTTCTACTCGGCCGTGTGTTCTTGTGGTTTCAGTGTGGAGAGTGAAGTAGTGTCCATTTACCCTGTGCGGTGTATGATTTGCACAGACATACGGTCCGTGTAAAAACACGGACATGTGAATCGCACCATAGATTATAATGGGAACGTGTTATCTGTGGGAAAAAAAACGAATACATCATGTATATGCATCATGGACATGTGAATGAGGCCTTATAAGCATTTACACCAGTGTTTCCCAAACCCCATCCTCACGGCCCCCCACAGGTCATGTTTTCAGGATCTCCTTAGTATTGCACAGGTGAGAGAATTCCTGATGCCTTGATGATACTTCAATCACCTGTGTAATACTAAGGAGATCCTGAAAACATGACCTGTGGGGGGCTGTGAGGATGGGGTTTGGGAAACACTGATTTACACAAAGATTATTGCGAATTAGCTTGTTAAAAATGCTAATTTCATGATAATTTTGCAGTGTAAACAGGCTGCCAACCACCAGATGAACGAGCCAAATGCTCATTTATCAGGTGAAATAATTGTAAAGTATCACATCATCCTGTTAAAACAGGACTTAGGCTGCCATTGTTCTTGGCAACACATGTCACTGAGCGACCGAGTACACCGGTTAGTGCAGTCTGCCTGTGTAAACAGACTTTTAACAGTCGGTGGTGCCGCCAATCAGTCCATGTAAACGGATCCTAAAGCCGGGCATACACATTAGATGACTGTTGGCCAAATGAGGCTTTGGCCTATCATTTGGCCACCAGCTGCCATGGCCGGCCTTCCCATACACAGGAGCTCTCATTCAGCTCAGTGCTCCTGCCTTCTCTATTAGAAAGCTGTCACCACACATGTCTGATGGCTTATCTCTGGGAGTACAAAATCAGACCTTCCCAATCGACATATCCCCTGACTATCTGTTGCCTTGGGACCCCCATGCACATTAGACTATTGGCCGAACTGCCGATATCGGCGGGTTCAGTTGACATTATTCTAAGGTGTATGGGCGCCTTTAGACTGCATGTCTATCGTGAAACCGGTATTCAACTTCAGGCTGCAGCTCATCACCTGAGAACAAAAAGATCAGACATTCATACATAAATTGCCAGCACCTCATCTCCCCCTGATATCATCTTTCAAGGGATAGTGAGGAGGCCCCATACACATTAGATGGTTGACCGTTTCAGCCAGGCTTTGAAGGGAAACTGTCAGCACAAAATGACTATGCAAAATACAGGAGCTCTGTGCACCATTGATGTGGCCTAACATTTAAGTTCACCTTCCCACCTACTTGTTTTCCCTCTATCTCCACCCTTCCTCATCTTTGACATTTGTAGCTTTATAAAGCCAGAGAGCGATGGAGCAAAATGAAAAACAAGTAGGTGGGAATCTATCTATATAATTGTCTTATCCCGTCTGTCTGTCTGTCCAGGAAATCCCGGGTCGCTGATTGGTCCGGCCGCGGCCAATCAACGACGCGGCATTTCAGAAAAACATGGCGGCCATTAGCGGCTCATGTGCGGCACCGAGGTCAGCGGCGATGCAGCCGGCTGCTCGCAGCATAAGTCCCCCGACCGCAGGCGCCGCTGACCTACATGCGGCTATCGTCGGAAGATCAGCGGCTACGGCCGCTTATCTCCCGAGGACAAGTGTGACGCCCCTCCCCTCCCCTCTCCTCTCCTCCCGTCCTTCCCCCCGCTCGATCAGGACCCCGGCACCCGGCGTCATACTTACCCCTCCCCGTGCCTGCGCAGCAGCTCCTGTGTCTTCCGCTGATGCTCTGTCACTTCTCAGGTCAGAGGGCGCGGTGACGTCTTTACACCGCGCTCTCTTCTGAGCGGTCACAGCGCACAGCGGGAAGATGCCGGCTACGCTGGAGTCCAGAGAAGCAGTGAGGTGAGTATTGGATTTTTTTTTTTTTGTATTGGGCCATAGGGGACCTGCATGGGGCACTATGGGGGGATGTGACATCCTGCATGGGGTATTATATAGGGGGGATGTGACAGCCTGCATGGGGCACTATGGAGAGATGTGACATCCTGCATGGGGTATTATATAGGGGGGATGTGACATCCTGCATGGGGCACTATGGAGAGATGTGACATCCTGCATGGGGCACTATGGAGAGATGTGACATCCTGCATGGGGCACTATGGAGAGATGTGACATCCTGCATGGGGCACTATGGAGAGATGTGACAGCCTGCATGGGGCACTATGGAGAGATGTGACATCCTGCATGGGGTATTATATAGGGGGGATGTGACATCCTGCATGGGGCACTATAGGGGGATGTGACCTCCTGCATGGGGTATTATATAGTGGGGATGTGACATCCTGCATGGGGTATTATATAGTGGGGATGTGACATCCTGCATGGGGTATTATATACGGGGGATGTGACATCCTGCATGGGGTATTATATAGGGGGCATGTGACTTCCTGCATGGGGCATTATATAGGGGGGATGTGACATCCTGCATGGGGTATTATATACGGGGGATGTGACATCCTGCATGGGGTATTATATACGGGGGATGTGACATCTGTATGGGGTATTATATAAGGGGGATGTGACATCTGTATGGGGTACTATATAAGGGGGATGTGACAGCCTGCATGGGGCACTATGGAGAGATGTGACATCCTGCATGGGGCACTATAGGGGGATGTGACATCCTGCATGGGGTATTATATAGGGGGATGTGACTTCCTGCATGGGGCATTATATAGGGGGGATGTGACATCCTGCATGGGGCACTATAGGGGGATGTGACATCCTGCATGGGGTATTATATAGAGGGGATGTGACTTCATGCATGGGGCATTATATAGGGGGGATGTGACATCCTGCATGGGGCACTATGGAGAGATGTGACATCCTGCATGGGGTATTATATAGGGGGGGTGTGACATCCTGCATGGGGCACTATAGGGGGATGTGACATCCTGCATGGGGTATTATATAGAGGGGATGTGACTTCATGCATGGGGCATTATATAGGGGGGATGTGACATCCTGCATGGGGTATTATATACGGGGGATGTGACATCCTGCATGGGGTATTATATAGGGGGGATGTGACTTCCTGCATGGGGCATTATAAGGGAGGGGGGGATGTGACATCCTGCATGGGGCATTATAAAGGAGGGTCGGGAGACATGTGCTAGAATACCCAATGCATTAGAATCGGGCCACCATCTAGTCTGATACATAAATGTTGGCCACGCCAATGGTACACTGAGCCCCTGTGCTTGGTGTGAACAGACATTTTATGCCAACAGGGTCCCTTTAATGTAAGTGGATCTTAAGGTTACTACAATGCTATGGAGACAGGTAACAGACCAATGGAGATTGTGCAGTGTCATTCTGGCCGTGATTGAGTAAGGTCCTGATGACCCCTGACGATGTCCCCTTAGTGTCATAAGAAATGTATGTTTGTGGCCATTTGGGTCCTTGCTGCTTTTTCTTGTTAATAATCGTTTACTAATTGTATAAATGGAAGAAATAACTGCTAATCCTTGGGTTTGTGCTTTTTCTAATGTGTAACGTCTTTCATTTCTGTCTTGGTGTCAGGTGTTGGGAAGTCATGTCTACTACTGCAGTTCACAGACAAGCGGTTCCAGCCGGTCCACGATCTGACAATTGGTAAGAGAACAGAAAAGATGTCCTGCGTTGAGTGGAGACAATGGGGATTGGCATGACGGTATTCAGCCGTGTCTGACATTGTGATTGCACTGTTTAGCCGCTAGTAGTAATACAGATATATACATTTACTTTTTGTTGAGTTCAGTTATGGGAAGTTGTAAATTGTGAATCAAAACATTTCTGCACATGAAGGTGTATTCTGGCAGTAGCTGGTGGTTAATTGCTGGGATTTGCTGTCACTTAATGAATATTATGGGTCTGACCCCCACCACTCACACACACACTTTTTTTCCATTTGTTTTAATAAAATATATAAAAACAAATTTGTTTTTCATCTCAGTTGCAGTAAGCACAGCACAGAGAAGTACCAAAAACCGATCCATCAATTATTGTGTTCATTAACACAACCCTTTTATAGCACTGTATAATCTCAGGATTGCATTGAGCTTTATTATAGTACAATAGATCTAGAATATGGGATCCAGTTTTGGTCTCCACATTTTAAAAAGGATATTCAGAAGTGAGTCAGTTCAAAGGCGGCAACTAGATTATTGCAAGGGATGGAAGGGCCTCATATGATGAGAAATTTGAAAAAGATGCCTTAGAGGGGATCTCATTTCCATGTATAAATACAGTATGTGTGTGGTCAGTACAAAGGACTAGCACATGACTTATTCCTTCCAAAGACCATACTAAGGACCAGGGGGCACTCATTACGGGTGGAGGAAAGGCAACTCCAGCAGCTAAATAGGAATGGGTTCTTTACAGTCAGAGCAGTTGGACTGTGGAATGCTCAACCACAGGAGGTAGTGATGGCCGACACTATAACAGCTTTCACAAAAAGGGCTGGATAATTTCCTTCATACACATAACATTGTGGGTTACAGTTAAATTGGACAAAATGTACAATTGGAGGAGTGAGGTTGAACTTGATGGACCTAGGTCTTTATTCAACCTATGTAACTATATACACGGCTCAAAAAAATAAAGGGAACACTTAAACAACAGAATATAACTCCAAGTAAATCAAACTTCTGTGAAATCAAACTGTCCACTTAGGAAGCAACACTGATTGACAATCAATTTCACATGCTGTTGTGCAAATGGAATAGACAATAGATTGAAATTGTTGGCAATTATCAAGACGCCCTCAATAAAGGAGTGGTTCTGCAGGTGGGGACCACAGACCACATCTCAGTACCGATGCTTTCTGGCTGATGTTTTGGTCACTTTTGAATGTTGGTTCTGCTTTCACACTCATGGTAGCATGAGACGGTATCTACAACCCACAGAAGTTGCTCAGGTAGTGCAGCTCATCCAGGATGGCACATCAATGCGAGCTGTGGCAAGAAGGTTTGCTGTGTCTGTCAGCGTAGTGTCCAGAGGCTGCAGGCGCTACCAGGAGACGTGGAGGGGGCCGTAGGAGAGCAACAACCCAGCAGCAGGACCGCTACCTCCACCTTTGTGCAAGGAGGAACAGGAGAAGCACTGCCAGAGCCCTGCAAAATGACCTCCAGTAGGCCACAAATGTGCATGTGTCTGCACAAACGGTTAGAAATCGACTCCATGAGGGTGGTATGAGGGCCCGACGTCCACAGATGGGGGTTGTGCTCACAGCCCAACACCATGCAGGATGCTTGGCATTTGCCACAGAATACCAGGATTGGCAAAGTCGCCACTGGTGCCCTGTGCTCTTCACAGATGAAAGCAGGTTCACACTGAGCACATGTGACAGATGTGAAAGAGTCTGGAGATACCGTGGAGAGCGATCTGCTGCCTGCAACATCCTTCAGCATGACCGGTTTGGCAGTGGGTCAGTAATGGTGTGGGGTGGCATTTCTTTGGAGGGCCGCACAGTCCTCCATGTGCTTGCGAGAGGTAGCCTGACTGCCATTAGGTACCGAGATGAGATCCTCAGACCCCTTGTGAGACCATATGCTGGTGCAGTTGGCCCTGGGTTCCTCCTAATGCAGGACAATGCCAGACCTCATGTGGCTGGAGTGTGTCAGCAGTTCCTGCAAGATGAAGGCATTGAAGCTATGGACTGGCCCGCCCGATCCCCAGACCTGAATCCGATTGAGCACATCTGGGACATCCTGTCTCTCTCCATCCACCAACGTCACGTTGCACCACAGACTGTCCAGGAGTTGGCGGATGCTTTAGTCCAGGTCTGGGAGGAGATCCCACAGGAGACCATCCGCAACCTCATCCGGAGCATGCCCAGGCATTGTAGGGAGGTCATACAGGCACGTGGAGGCCACACACAATACTGAGCCTCATTTTGACTTGTTTTAAGGACATTACATCAAAGTTGGATCATCCTGTAGTGTGTTTTTCCACTTTAATTTTGGGGGTGACTCCAAATCCAGGCCTCCATTGGTTAATAAATTTGATTTCCATTGATGATTTTTGTGTGATTTTGTTGTCAGCACATTCAACTTTGTACAGAACAAAGTATTCAATGAGAATATTCCATTCATTCAGATCTAGGATGTGGTATTTGAGTGTTGCATTTATTTTTTTGAGCAGTGTATATTGATCCTACCCTATTCAAACCCTATATCCAAATATCCAAGCATTTTCTACCTCCTGCCCCGTCCAACAGAATTTGTCCTTTTTCAACCCCAAATTTACTAAATTGGTGCTGTATGCACTCATCATCTCTCACCTCGACTACTGTAATATCCTCCTCTGTGGCCTCCTGATTAACACTCTCTCGCCTCTCCAAGCTGTCCTTAACTCTGCTGCCTGATTAATCCACCTGTCCCCACCACTACTCCTCTCCACTCTGCCGGTCCCAGCTGACCTATATACGGGGGCAGAGCAGGACACAGACCTGACTGTTTTACACCTACCTGTGGAAAGCTACATAAATAAGATGGTATGGCTTTTACGCTTTTTTGATCAAAATAGTGTCAACTACGTACCCTATGTTACATGTACTATTACTATTTAATTACAGCCGGGTATTTGCTCATTGTTTTCATCCTAGCTTTATTCTGAGTCTGTGTATACTGTGATTAGGGACACCCTGACTCAGTATGGACACTTGCTTCTGTTATACAGACTAGTCATATGCTGGTTCTGTGGTTACTGAGAGGTTAGTTATATACGTGCGGAGATGGTTGTCTATGAAGGGCCTGTATAGTGCACATTAGGGCCAGCCAGCTATGAGTGGGGGCAACACTTGCGGTTTACTTGGGGTGCCAACCTCCATGGCAAGGCAGTGACCAACATTAATAGGGTATTTTTAATGAATTGTATAGCTTTGACATAACTAACATATACAGATTGATCTTGTCTCCTTAAATACGTGTGACGTTTTTGTTACTGACACATCCAGACTGGGGAATGCCAAAATCTGCATATCTGTCTAGTGATGCCTGTTGGTATCACAAGGACCCCATTATTTTCCTGACCATCTGATCCAAGGAAAGGAAATTATTATGTCTGATACTTGAATAGTCATACTTATCCTTGTTGTTTTTTTTTACTCTTTCTTGTGTGAACCATTAGAAAGATTAGGGAAGGTGCCGTGATTTTTATTTTTGTATTAATAATAATTATTGATTATAAAATTATTTTTAATACAAAATTAAATTCACTGGATTCATTTTTTTTTTTGCAGCCACTGGGGGCTTCCATTTTCTTTTGCTGGTGTGAGTACGACAATTATGCACCTCCAAATATGGCTGCCCATGGGCATAGGAGACTACAGTCGGTGCCCGACCACATCTACTACTGTGGCTGCCCTCAACATCTGTGGGAAGAGAGAGGATCCATTTTTTTGAAGCCCGCAGCTGTCACCACTCACAGTTTTCAGTGCGACCGGTAACAACAGGTGCAGGGATGTGGTGAACGCTGAGTGAGTCAGGGACAAGTTGAGTATTGGCGGCGAGTGAGCGGTGATAGTCAGCCTGATGTTACTAGTACAATGCCAAGCTGCTGATCACAGCTCTCTGTCGCTGTCACCGCTGGGTTCAGAGCACAGCAGTGTAATCCACACTCTGCTATGACCTGAACACGGACTGAGCTTTGCTATGTCCGTGTAAGCCTCTGAAAGAGACGTGTATCTAACGCCCATCATGTGATACAGCCCACAGCTGTATATCTAATGCCCATCATGCGTGATACAACCCAGAGGCGTGTATCTAATACCCATCAGGCGTGATACAGTTCAAAACCCTAACCATGGTATACAAAGCTTTTAGGAGCTTTACACTGCTGGCCACACCCTCTCTTCTTAGGCTGGCTGTTACTTACTGGGGGGCTGAACACATAGAACTGCACTGGGCATCTCATCTTTATAGTTTGAGGGCAGGGAGAGTATAATATAATTATTTCCCCGGAGTACCCTCTTTAAGTATGCTGACATCCCCCAATATAATGTATGAGCCTGCACATAGCCTCCTATATACCGCATGAGCCCGCACATAGCCTCCTATATACCGCATGAGCCCGCACATAGCCTCCTATATACCGCATGAGCCCGCACATAGCCTCCTATATACCGCATGAGCCCGCACATAGCCTCCTATATACCGCATGAGCCCGCACATAGCCTCCTATATACCGCATGAGCCCGCACATAGCCTCCTATATACCGCATGAGCCCGCACATAGCCTCCTATATACCGCATGAGCCCGCACATAGCCTCCTATATACCGCATGAGCCCGCACATAGCCTCCTATATACCGCATGAGCCCGCACATAGCCTCCTATATACCGCATGAGCCCGCACATAGCCTCCTATATACCGCATGAGCCCCCACATAGCCTCCTATATACCGCATGAGCCCGCACATAGCCTCCTATATACCGCATGAGCCCGCACATAGCCTCCTATATACCGCATGAGCCCGCACATAGCCTCCTATATACCGCATGAGCCCGCACATAGCCTCCTATATACCGCATGAGCCTGCACATAGCCTCCTATATACAGCATGAGCCCGCACATAGCCTGACTCTCAACAGTGCACAACTGACCGGATGAAATGACGTCATCGCGACTGCTGTATCACACACTGTTTGGTGGAAGATGGAGCCAGCGGCGCCAAACACCACCAATGTATTCACCACAGTCTTCATCCAGAGGATATGGAGAGCGGTGCCAGCGAGCAGTAGGTGAGAACACTGTGTGGCCGTGGGGCACTGTTTCAGCCCTTCAGCTGCATCGGTCAGAGGGCCAGATGTGGCCAGCGGGCAGTACTTCGCCCTGGTCTGCCCTAAACCTTACAGGCTCCTTTTTAAAGGAATATAAGAATAGTGCTGTGCACCTCTGTGAGTCATGTAGGGATCCTTATGGCTTATGTAGCATGACTTGCCTGAATTGGGAACACCTTTTAAGTTCCTGCTTAGATTAACTATCTAGTTTTGTATATAGTTGTTCCAGGTGAATATTTGCAGGTTTAATATACTAATCTATGCTTTGTGTACTCCAAGATTAAAACTAAGTACTCTTCAAGCAGACATGCTTACCTTAAACTTCTGGCTTTATTTCCTTCTAATGCCCTGAGATACAAGAAAAAATGCCAAGTAAAGGATACATAAACATGAATTCTGCTTTTATTAAAGCACCGCTTCAGCATTTTTACATTTTTTTTCAGTACTTGAGTGATGCATTTAACCTAAGCTCCCTGCCCCTGGTCTTATACTCACCCTCCGGCGTTTTCACCATTTTCCGGCACGCTGCAGTTCCCGTGACGCCATCTTGTGACCATAGCTTTTGACTTCCGGCCAGTCACAAGCTCAAAATGCAAGTCTTTGAGAGTCAGAACGAGGCTCCCATAGACTTGTATTGAGCTGTCACCATGAAACACTAAAGCAGCCGTCTGGTCTCAAACTGCTGGAAAGCGACAAGAGCAGCGGTGATAACAGGTGCAGACCCCAGAAGGGGAGTGTAAGATAGAGGGCAAGGGTTTTTGATTTGAAGCACCACTCCAGTGGTAAAATAAATAAAACCTCTGGAGTGGTGCTTTGTTTTTTTACACTTAATAAACCTCATCCATCTTATCTATTACTTTGGCAGCTTAAAGGCACTCTGTCACCCCCAAAACTGAAAGCGTTTATGCATGCACATAGGGGCCTAGCCGTTTACTGAATAACAAGGTCTGTGTCTCTTGAATGAATTTGGGTGTTCTATATAGAATTCATGGTCCCTATTTTAGAGGTGAAATCAGAATTTCTGTATCACGTAAGGTTTTTTGAGCAATTACGTCAAACATACTATTTATTGCTAATATGTTAAAGCAACTACTTGAAAAATTTTCTATCACAGCAAATTTTCCATTTTTCCACCTAACTCGTTTGAAAAATGTTATTGCTGTATGAATATGTAATATACATGTATATAGTACAAATTCAATAAAGAAATCGTGTCTGGACATGTAATGGACATGCACAGACCTGTCTATAATCGTGGTATGTTGCCATAGATACAACATCTTTATATATGTGGCGTCAGCTGTAGCCGGTCGAATTTTGAGTTCATGAACATTACCGTTTCCGCGATCAACCCTCATTGCAATTGCTTGATATTATCTCTAGTATTTTGTAATAAATTGACTGTGAAATGCCTCGTCAGTGTCGTAATAGCTGGGACTCTTTCTGTTACATTTGCTGTGAGTACACTCTGAAAAGTCAGAGAAGAAACATAAGTCCATTCATCAAGGAAGCATATGAACTATATTTTGGTTGTTCAATTGGGGACCAAGATAAGTCCTGGGCACCTCATATATGTTGCACTTCTTGCTCTGCCAATCTAAGACTCTGGATAATGGGATTTCGATCTTCAATGCCATTTGCTGTCCCAATAATATGGAGTGAGCAGAGGGATCACATTAGTGAGTGTTACTTCTGTATTACAAATGTGTCTGGGTTTTCAGCAAAGACTAAGAAATTCATAGACTATCCTAACAGTCAATCAGACATGCGACCAGTACCTCATGATAGTCTCCCAGTTCCAAAGCCACCTGAAGTATCGAGGAAGATGACGACGAAGCAACAATAGGAGAAAAGGAGACTTCTGCTGATCCAGACTTCGAACCATCAACATCCAGTGAGCCACATCTTCTGTGTCAAGCTGATCCGAATGACCTGGTGAGGGATTTCAACTTATCAAAGAGCCAGGCAGAATTACTGGGATCAAGGCTGTAAGGATGGAATCTGTTGTCACCAGGGCCGAAAATTTCTGTATTTCGTAGTCGTGAAGATCTTACAAAATGCTTTAGTCAGTTTGATTATTTAGCTTTTTGGCATGACCTCACAGGTTTGTTTAGTGCGCTAACCCAACATGACCCAACAGAATGGCAACTGTTTATTGACTTGTCCATCAGAAGTCTGAAGACAGTTTTATTACTCAACGGCAATATATATCCTTCTATACCAGTCGGATATGCTGTGTATATGAAAGAGACTTATGAAAACATGCAGTTACTGTTGAACCACATTCATTACTGCAATTACAACTGGAACATATGCAGAGATTTGAAGGCAGTGGCAATTCTCCTTGGAATGCAGCGTGGCTATACCAAGTACTGCTGCTTTCTCTGTGAATGGGACAGTCGTGCGAGAGATCAACACTTTGTCAGAAAGGACTGGCCACTACGTGCAAAACTGGTTGCTGGGCAAAAAAATATAAAAGATGATTCGCTTGTAGATCGGTCAAAAAGATTTCTTCCTCCTCTACACTTAAAACTCGGGCTACTGAAGAACCTTAAGTGACTGAACAAGCAAGTGGAGGTATTTTGTTACTTGCGACAGAAGTTTTCACGCATCAGTGATGCAAAGATTAAAGAGAGGGAATTTTTGTTGGCCTACAGATTAGAGAGATAATGACAGACAGTCACTTCGATGGCTTTCTTCAAAGCACTGAAAAAGTTGCATGGACAGCCTTAAAAGTGATTTCTAACTTTCTTAATAGAAGAGCACCGAACTATGTCCATCTGGTGGAAAACATGCTCTCTGCGTTCAAATCGATGAACTGTAACATGTCGTTGAAAATACATTTTCTGCATTCCCACTTGGACTTTTTCCCAAACAATCTTGGATCTGTTAACGATGAACACGGTGAAAGGTTTCACCAGGACTTTGCAAAGATGGAGAAACGATACCAGGGCAAGTGGAGTTCTTCGATGCTGTCTGACTGCTGTTGGCATGTGATTCTCCAATGAACGATTAGAAGTGGAAATCGGCAGCAAATCATTAACTCTTTATATTTACTGCTGATATGGCTTACAGCTCAATATGCTTTAATTAATCATACTGTAATATATATATATATATATATATATATATATATATATGTATATGTGTGTATGTATGGCGATCGAGGAGTAGTGATCTGCAAAATTTTTAATTTTCTGTATCTTAAAAACACTAAGTGATAGAAATTGTTGACTTACATATTCTTGTTCAGCATTGTGAAATCTATATGAATCACCCAAAACTACCGAAGAGGCAAAAAAATTTATAAAAATTTTTTGTACAGTGAAATCACACTTGTGGTACAGATTTTGAATCCTCAGCCCTGCACACACCGACCTTGTAGGAGCTCACACAATATCAAGGTGTGCAGGCATCCTCTGATCCCCCCCTGTCCTGTCTGCAGCACCCACACGTTGCACTGAAGATCGCACAGCCGTGTGCGACCAAAGCTGACGAGAGGGAGAGGAGAATGTGCACACTAAGGCTATGTGCCCACGATGCAGAAATGAAGCAGAAAATTTCTGCAGCATTTCTGCATCTCCCTGGCAGAAAAAAACGCATGCAGATTGTGCATGCGTTTTTCCTGCAGAATACATGCGGGTTCACATGCGTTTCCGCATGCAGATTGACAAGCACTTTCCAGGCGATAGCATCACTTGGAAAGTGCTTGACAACTAGGTCACACTGTATAAATCCATGCAAACAGCATGGATTTATACAGTGTGAACCGTAAAAATTAAAACAAATAAAGCTATACTCACCCCCGATGCCCCGGCGTGGCTGCAGCGCTGCTTACTGGCTTGTTCCCGGCTGCCGGCATATCGCGAGACAGAGCGGTGAAGGGCCTGCGGTCACATGACTGTGACGTCACCGCAGGTCCTTCAGCAGTGCTGGCATTCTGAGAGAAGACGCCGGACAGGTGAATATAAACTTTATTTGTTATTTTATTCTTTTTTTACAGGTACAATGGTACCCAGGTCTGGATGAGAGTCTCCTCTCCTCCAGAACAGGGTACCATCCGCACATAGAGACGCATAGAAGCCGCTTGTACAAATGTACAGTCGCGGTTTCTATGCGTCTCAATGCAAGTCAATGGCGGGAGTTCCGCTGCGCTTCCGCAAAATTAAATGACATGCTGCGGATTTTTGTACGTAGCATAAACGCTGCGGAAAAATCCGCAGCATGTGCATAGAACATGCGGAATCCCCTTGGGGACCATGGGGTGCGGATTACCTAGCGTTTTACAAGCGTTTCCGCTGCGGAAATTCCGCAGCATAAACGCTTGAAAAACGCTACGTGGGCACCCAACCTAACACTGTGAACACAAACTCAGCCCCTGCAGTGTCAATGTGTGTGCCACACACAGACTCTCACAGCAGGGGCGGATGATGCGAATGCACAGTGTCAGTGGCCGCAGCAGACAGGAGAGGGGGATCAGAGGACGCCTGCACACTTTGAACTTATGTCACCTGTGGAATTTCAGTATGTACAGGACTAATATTTCAATACAGACTGCGCTACATTAAGCGCTATCACTCATCAAAGAGGGGGGCGTAGTATTTTAATAGAGGGGTGGTAATGGTGCACCAAGCATTTGGCTATGCCAAGGATGCGCCGATGCCCTCTCATCCATATATGTAATAAAACTGCTTTTAAATGAAGCAAAATAATTAAAATCTGTACCATAAGTATACTTTTTATAGGGGCAAAGTCCCATATGTGAATGTACAAATTCAGTTTTGGAGGTGACAGGCTACCTTTAAATTAAGTCTATCAGCAGAAAATGACTGAATAAATGTGATTATTGTGTTAAATTGTTACATTTTTTATTTTAATATACCACAATCTGTGTTAATAAACATACAGTAAATCCTTCAATGTTCATACTGTCCACTGTGACTTTTTTTAGACTCTTAACTTCCTGGTGGAAGAAACAACACATGTACATAGCCACAATGATTCGACCCTGATTCTATATTTTGTATTGAAGAATCTAATGAGCCTGTGCAAAGGTCATCGTGAAGGGAAGGGGAACAGGGTCAGCTGTGACATAATCACCTGTTATGATTGGGGGATCCTGTGTCATCATCTGCATATAGAGATGTTACCTGCTTCTGATGACAATAAAACTGCTGAAAACTCTTCCTAAAAGGACAAAGTATGAGTCTAAAAAAATCTCTAGTGGCCAGTGTTAAAATTGCAATATTACTGATTTTATTTTTTAATAAAGATTATATAGATTATAAAAGATTATTAAAACACATGTAATTAAAAAAGCTGTTTAAATAATAGGTCATTGTCTGATGATGGCTGCCCTGAACAGTTTTTAATAAAGGTTATATAAACCTGTTATTAGAGTCCACTGTATTCACGATCCCATCACTTCTCCTAACTTGTGTTACCATACTCAATGGCGCAGCTTTTTTGTAATCTTAAAGGCATTGGAAGGAACATATTGATGAGCGATCATTAAAATCCGATCAGTAAGATGTTTGATGTCGTATCAGCTGGATGTAATCATTGAACGGTCTGATCGTCACTGCTCCATTCCATGTGTAGTGCCCACTGCCGGGTACTGTAGATCAGCTCTTACTCATTTAGAGATTGTCTGTCTGTTTTCCAAAAAACCCCATTCCCTGGCTGCAGTTTATTTTATTTATTAAAACACACACACAGAACTTTACTCACCTTCCCCTGGTCTGATGCCGAGTCTCCACCACTGCCTCTTTGTTTGTTGTTGTCTGCAGTGGACGTCATATTGACAGCGCTGCAGCCGATCAGTGAGCTCAGCGGATCTTCCGCCTTGGAGCAATACATTCAGTCACACTTTGTGTTAAAACAGCTGATGTGAGGGCGTGCTGGACCCCAGTGATCTGATACTGAGGATCGGTTATCAGTATTTATATGCCTGGACAATCCCTTTAACAGAATTTTAGGTTGGCTGCAGCTTTTCCTGACAAAATTAGTGGTTGAATGATCCTTGGATTGCCCCCAGGGGCCACATTTTTACATGCGCTGACTTAAAGTCCTAATGAACCACTCCATGAGGTATGCTAAATGTACAAATGATGCAGTAAAATAATTTTTCTCCTATCCTGATAGATGGCAGTGTGGCCTCATTATATCCTGCAGGCACAGTGTTTGCTTGTAGCTGACAAACACAAGTGTTGGGATTTTATCATCCTGTGAGTGATACATGTCATGTGTTCAGCCTATATGGAGCTCCTCTGAATTGTAAGAGATGTTATGGGATCGAATGGATGAGTGCTTTTGTTTTTCTTACCAGCTTTTGCAAAAGAGATTTTATAGCGTACCTTTCACCAGTCCAGCGCTGCCCTTTTTATGTAATAAGAGTTGGCATTCCCAGATTTATGGTTTCCAAAGTATTATCTGTTAACAAAAGTGGCCAGAAATAACCCTGATGCACCCTAGAATATGCAATAACCTGGCATTTGGATTACAGTACTTCTGGACACTTTTGTTAACAAATGACATTACTGCCACTGACTAGATAAGTGGACATTTCCTACCATGTTCTCTGTGTTCGAGACTTAACCGGGAAGTGAAGGGAACACATGATCTGTGAGGTCCTGTGCACACATTGAAGGTTTGGTCAGTGTTGTGTGTTAAGATGTTTTTCTGTAAATAATTCTGGAAATGCCATATTGAATGCCTGATCATCAATTAGGCGTCACTTGCATAAAACAAATGTAATTATTCTTTAGGTGGCATAAAAATAAAGCTGAGAGTATTTGCCTTATAAAATGTGCAGTCGCTAAGCTCCTTCGCACGCCTGCGTTCCTGACATTTTGGACCTGCCTCATACAGGTTCTCGGCGGACTTGAATTTTTGCTGAACTTTGACCACTTAAAGAGGTTGTCCAGTCCAAATCGATAAGTCTGCAATCACTCTGTGTGACTGCAGACTTATGAGAATCCCTCCAGCGCAGCCACTTGTCAATACATACAAGTGTATGGAGCCCACTAGTCGGGCTCTGGCCGGGAGTATGTATAAGGCAGAGACACCTGGCCGTATAACTCGTGCGGATGATCACATCGCAATGAACGGACTGGCCGGCACCTCTCCTGACCTGAGCATTACAGCATGATTGATTTCTATGCAGCTGTCAAGCTCAGGTCAGGAAAGGTGCCGGCCAGTATGAGGTTCACCATGTCCTCGGACAAGAAATAGGGCAGTGTGTCCCTGCCCTAACTCATACATACCTTCGGGTCCTGGCTCAGAAACCAGCGAATCTTCACCTTGCATGCGCTGGGGGGAATCCTAAGTCTGCAGTCACATAGTGTGACTGCAGACTTAACAAGTTGGACTGGACAACCCCTTTAATTAAGCCCTATGTCTGCATAAAGATTCCTGATTATCACCACATATTATCAATGCAAAATAAATAAAAAGAGTTGCAGAAAAAGATATATTAACTTTATTTTTCATTTTTAGGTGTAGAATTTGGTGCACGAATGATAACCATTGACGGCAAGCAAATTAAACTTCAGATATGGGACACAGTAAGTGATGCTTCCGATAACTTTTGAAAATATGTAGATCAGTGTTATCAGGTTCAGTTAAGAAATTAGCAATTTCTTAATGATTTTGACCTGAAATCAAATCTGACAATGAAAATGTTTTAGTTGGCTCTTGTTTCTATGATGTCAGGATTTTCCTTTTAGGCTATGTGCGCACGTTAAGTATTTGGTTGCAGAAATTTCTGCAAGGTTTCTGCATCTCTTGGCAGCAAAAACGCTGCAGAAAAACGCATGTTTTGCCGCAATTTTGATTCGTTTTTGCATGCGTGTTTTTGAATGCTTTTTGGAGCTAAATAAAGATAATTGAAAAAAGAGACCTGGTACATTGCTTGGATTACTTTTGGATCTGGGGTGAGTATATTGGTTAATTTAAATGATTAAAGTATGTGTCTGTTGTATTTCAAATAAAGTGTTTTATTCTCTGTGTGTTTGTTTAACGCTTTACTTACAGGTTTAGTAATGAGGGTATCTGATTGACACCTCTTCATCACTAAACCTAGGGTTTGGTGTCAGCAGCACCTAATCTCATTACCTAATCCCATTCAAATATGAAGTGTCATTTCTGGGGCAGCTGAGGGCTGCTATTTTTAGCCTACGAAGGGGCCATTAGGCCAACATATTCCCTGGCTATTAATAACAGCTCACAGCTGTTTGGTTAGCCTTTAGGCTACGTCCCCACGATCAGCAACCAGCAGCTCTTTGGCCGCAGCATATTTTCGCTGCGTCCAAAACTCTGCGTTTATTTCCGCACTTGTTTCCACCGCATGTAATTACATTTCAATCGGTCAAAATCTGCAGCAGAGAAATTGACATCCTGATGGTGAGTTTACGCAGCATCAAAAATGAGCACAGTGGGCATGGGATTTCTTATTAATGAAATAAAATGAAGAATTAAATAAGAAAAATTGGAGTGGGCTCCTGTGTCCTTTACATAACCAGCAGAGGGAAAGCCGACAGCTGAGGGCTGCTATTACTAGCCAGGGAAGGGGCCATTAGCCAAAAATGTTCCCTGGCTATTAATAGCCCACAGCTGTTTGCTCAGCGTTTACTGGCTATATTACAGGGGGACCCCAGTAAAAAAATTGACGTAGGGTCACCCTATAAAATCTAACCAGCAAAGGCTAAACAGCTGTGAGCTGATACAAATAGCCAGGGAAGGGGTCATGGATACTGGCACTCCTCTGCTAATAATATCAGCCCTCAGTGGCCCCAGAAATGGCGCATCCATAAGATGCGCCAAATCTGGTGCTTGGCCTCGCTCTTCCCACTTGCCCTGGTGCAGTGGTTAGTGGGGTAATAGGGTTGGGGTTCATGTCAGTCTTGTATTGCCGCTGATGTGGCTGCTCTAGAGGACTGCACTGTATACACTCACAGGAGTGTAATCAGTCACTTATGTGACTGTTCTAGTGAACAGCCGGCTATACACTGACACAGGCAGTGTAATCAGTCCTGTGTCAGTGCTTAGCACTGAGCTGCCGGGAGTCAATCGGCTGATGATCAGCTGATGAGCTCCGGTGACCTCACTGAGCATTTTCTCATGCAGCATCGGTGCAGTAAGTGAGGTCACAGGAGCTCCTCAGCTGATGAACTCATGTGACCTCTGTCCCGGCAGCTCAGCGCTATACACTCCTGGGAGCGATCATGCTTCTGTCAGTGTATAGAGTACTGCCGGGTGATCGGATCGCCGTGGGACACTCTGGATTACGGCGGATAGGTGAGTATAATGTGTTTTTTTTTTTTTTTTATTTTAACATTCATTTATTTTAACTTGCTTTTTTCACTGCGAGCACAGACACCGGCTGGTGACAGCTCCCATCAGCGGCGCCTGCTCTCGCTATAATCAGCTGCAGCAGCCGTCTCTCATCAGCCAGCGCCTATGACCCGCGGTCAATTCTTTGTGCGTTTTTGACCCATTGACTTCAGTTGAGTCAGTCAAATATGCAGCAAAAATCCACAAATATTTTTATACCTGCAATATTTTGCTGCAGATTTGACTGACTTAATTGAAGTCAATTGGTGAAAAACATGGCAAAAAACGCACAAAGAATTGACATGCTGCAGATTTAAACGCAATGACAATCCTGATAGGAAAATTCCTGATCATGTGCACAGCTCTTCAGGATTCTCATTGCATTAGCTGGCACACGGATTCCCTACCATTTTTGGCCAATTTCAGTGCTGAAAAAATGCCGCACACAGCCATACTGCTACATATAATTAATGCATAAAAGTTTCAGTTCTTTGAGACATTATTTATGTAAATATAAAGATGCAGAATATTTTGTTATGCCAATTTTCTGATATTTATTTAGAGGAAACTTAGTAACAATTCCAACAGTTACAGAAATGGCACTACATAATTTGGTCCTCCTTCAGTGACAACTCTTTTTTTGCTTGTCTCTTGTAGTCTTGCATTGGATCATCTTTTACAATTGTCCAACAGTAATCTGCAAGCATTGATGGATTCCATTTCCCTTGATATCTTTTCTCCATAGCCCCAATATTTTGGTGAAATCTCTCGCCGTGCTTGTCGCTCACTGCTCCGCAGTTGGGTGGGCAAAAAAGTCTAGATGCGAATGTAAGAAATAATTAAGGATATGTTACAGCCTAGATCAGTGGTTCTCAACTCCAGTCAAGACCCACCAACAGATCATGTTTTCAGCATTTCTTTAGTATTACGCAGGTACTAATTCCATCACCTGTGCAATACTAAGGAGATCCTGAAAACATGATCTGTTGGTCGGTCTTGACTGGAGTTGAGAACCAATCTCCTAGACCCTTATAAGTTTTGATGAGATTTTCCCCCAACTCTTCATAGTTATGTTCTTAAGTTTCCCAAAAAATTAATTACCATTAATGCGAATGCTATCCATGCAGCTTTTTCCTTGCCCTGCAACAAACGGAGAAGCTCCTCATCTTGATGAAGCTTACAAATCTGAGGTCCATGAAGCCTCCTTTCTTTATCTTTGCTTTCCTCAACCCTGAAGTTTATCAATGAGCTACTTGAATGCTTTTTGCATTTTTATCCATTGCCTTTACAAAGTTCCTCATTAGGCCCAACTTGATATGCAATGGTTGTAACAAAATCTTATGTGGGTCAACAAGTGAATATTGGAGAGGATAGTCTTTTATTGTAGTGATATTCTCTTGCACGACTATCCCACTCACACAGAAAGCAGCACTACTTTGTGTATCCACCTTGGAGACAAAGTAAAATGGCTGCCACCTTTAAGTCACCACAGAGGAGCCACAAATGTTGGTCATAGTTCAGCCACCTAAACATTTGTTTCATGTTGTCTTTATAACGGTTGGGAACAAAAAAATCTGCTAGGAGATTCCACTGCTGTAGCCTGGAACCCAAGAGGAGTGGGTGAAAAATACAGAAGTGATGACGTGTTTCTATTGCACTTTTCCTCTGATTCTTCCACTCCTGGTTTTGGCTTACAAATACTGAGGTAAAAAAAAATCACCATATACTCAACTTGTGAACAGGGACGTACTCTTGAGCAGATCCAAATGCCTAACAAGATCGTTCAGTTCACTTTGTGTCATGAGGTGTGGTTCAGTTGAGGTTGCTGACAGAAAGAAAGGTTGGGTTGTGAGAGGAAGATGCTTCATGACACCAAGCGCCATATTCTTCCTCACTTGACTCTACTGAAAATGTTTCTGGTGTTTGGAACCGGCAGTTCTTCTGTATTTGGTACTGGGCATATTGCAGATGGAATGTTTGGATACTGTAAGCTCCACTTCTTCTTTGAAACTCCTTTCCTAATGGGGGGGCGGGGGGGACATGCAGAAATAGCAATTGGTAGTGTGATTGGTTGCCTCTCTCGTTGGAACTGCAAAAGGCATAGATTGACTCTTCCCATGCAGCCACTGGGTAAGATGTGATGCACATCTATTGCAGCATATGTGTGGAGCCCAGCTCTTGTCCTGATCTCTTATTCTGCAGCCAAAATACAGGTTGTAGGCTTTCCTTATCTGTCTTATTTATCCATAGTTAGAAATTGAAGTAACCGTAAAACTACTACCCCTCGCTATATCCCTAGATGAATACTGTGATTGGATATTGTTTCCCAAATGTGCTCATCTCTCATGGGGCTTTCTCTGTTGTGCTGATACTTTAGGGAGCTCTACAAAAGCAACATGGCGACCTCCAAAAAAACAATCAAGCTAAATCGGAGCTGCAAAAACCAAATGGTGATCCTTCTGTTGTGAGCCAAGCAGTGTGTCCAAACTGACCTTTACGCCTACTTATATGGCATTGCTGTGCCTGGGCGAACTTGTTTAAAAAGTAAAGGCACTTGTGTCTCCAATGCATAAGCTGGGACAACATATAATAGTGGGTTATAAATTGGCATTTTTTACAGAAAAGTTAGCATTTTTCACTTAGCACCACGACTATGTTATCAAAATGGCCAATAGGCCCCTTCATAAATCTCTTAAGTGGTGTAATTTCCCAAATGGGATCACTTCTCAGGATTTCCTTTTTTTTATTATTTCACCGTACAGCCTTTACAATTGCCTGCCTGTACTATATTCATTACTAAATTGGGCCTACTGTGAGCATCGTTCATCCCTTATCTACACTGTGTGCAGAATTATTAGGCAAATGAGTACTTTGATCACTTTGATACTTTTTATACATGTTGTCCTACTCCAAGCTGCATAGGCTTGAGAGCCAACTACCAATTAAGTAAATCTGGTGATGTGCATCTCTGTAATGAGGAGGGGTGTTGTCTAATGACATCAACACCCTATATAAGGTGTGCTTAATTATTAGGCAACTTCCTTTCCTTTGGCAAAATGGGTCAGAAGAGAGATTTGACGGGCTCTGAAAAGTCCAAAATTGTGAGTTGTCTTGCAGAGGGATGCAGCAGTCTTGAAATTTCCAAACTTTTGAAGCGTGATCACCGAACAATCAAGCGTTTCATGGCAAATAGCCAACAGGGTCGCAAGAAGTGTGTTGGCCAAAAAAGGCGCAAAATAACTGCCCATTAATTGAGGAAAATCAAGCGTGAAGATGCCATTCACCACCAGTTTTGCCATATTTCAGAGTTGAAACATTACTGGAGTATCAAAAAGCACAAGGTGTGCGATACTCAGGGACATGGCCAAGGTAAGGAAGGCTGAAAAAAACGACCACCTTTGAACAAGAAACGTAAGATAAAACGTCAAGAATGGGCCAAGAAATATCTTAAGACTGATTTTTCAAAGGTTTTATGGACTGATGAAATGAGAGTGACTCTTGATGGGCCAGATGGATGGGCCAGAGGCTGGATCAGTAAAGGGCAGAGAGCTCCACTCCGACTCCGACGCCAGCAAGGTGGAGGTGGGGTACTGGTATGGGCTGGTATCATCAAAGATGAACTTGTGGGACTATTTCGGGTTGAGGATGGAGTGAAGCTCAACTCCCAGACCTACTGCCAGTTTCTGGAAGACAACTTCTTCAAGCAGTGGTACAGGAAGAAGTCGGTATCGTTCAAGAAAAACATGATTTTCATGCAGGACAATGCTCCATCACATGCATCCAACTACTCCACAGCGTGGCTGGCTAGTAAAGGTCTAAAAGAAGAAAAAATAATGACATGGCCCCCTTGTTCACCTGATCTGAACCCCATAGAGAACCTGTGGTCCATCATAAAGTGTGAGATCTACAGGGAGGGAAAACAGTACACCTCTTGGAACAGTGTCTGGGAGGCTGTGGTGACTGCTGCACGCAATGTTGATCGAAAACAGATCAAGCAACTGACAGAATCTATGGATGGAAGGCTGTTGAGTGTCATCATATAGAAAGGTGGCTATATTGATCACTAATTTTTGGGGTTTTTGTTTTTGCATGTCAGAAATGTTTATTTCTAAATTTTGTGCACTGATATTGGTTTACCTGGTGAAAATGAACAAGTGAGATGGGATTATATTTGGTTTTTATTAAGTTGCTTAATAATTCGGCACAGTAATAGTTACCTGCACAAACAGATATCCTCCTAAGATAGCCAAATCTAAAAAGAAACCACTCCAACTTCTACAAATATTAAGCTTGGATATTTGAGTCTTTTGGGTTGATTGAGAACATAGTTGTTGATCAATAATAAAAATAATCCTCTAAAATACAACTTGCCTAATAATTCTGCACATAGTGTATGTTGTATGTTCAGACAAAACATTATGGCCACCTGCAGGGCATTTAAAAAAAAATTAGGAAACCAAGTATGAGAGCCGTCCGCAGTGGCACAGACTGGGCGCTGTGTATTAGGCTCTGAAATTGAATATTTGTGAAACCATTGGAATTTTCACTTCGCAACATTCATTGCGCATTCATTTTTTGGAAAACACTTGTGGGGTCAAAATACTCATGTCAGCCCTAGATGAATTCCCTGAGGGGTGTGTTTCCCAAAATGGTGTCCCTTTTGAGGGGTTTTCTGCTGTTCTTGCACATTGGGGGCTCTAAAACTGGTGCCCATAAACTATTCCAGCATAATCTGCTCACCAAAAGCCATATAGCACTTCTTTCCTTCCAAGTTTCTGACCACCTATGGGTTATTGCTATGTTTGGGAGAAATTGCGTTACAAATTATATGTTCCATTTTTATTTTTCTAATTTTTTTTTAGTGGAAATAATAAATTTGCAGGCTAAAACATCAATTTAGTGGAGAAAATGTAATTTATTTTGTATTCACAGCCCAAGGTTATGTAATTATGAGATATGGTTGTGGGGTCAAAATATTCAATACACCCCTAGATAACTTTCTTGTGGTGTAGTTTAAAAATGGGGTCACTAGTGGGGTTTCTACTATGTTGGCGACTCAAAGGCTCAGTGATTGCAACATGATATCCTCAGTGTTTCCGCCAAATTTGCTCTCCTATTAGCGCTTTCTGCCGTGTGCCCAAAGTAGTTTCCAAACACGTGGGTCATTGCCCCGATCATTTGTAAATTTTTATTTAAAATTTTTTTTACAGGTACCATGGTACTCAGGTCCGGATGAGTCTCCTCTTCTCCAGACCTGGGTACCATCCGCACATTGAACCGTGTGATATACGCATATGCAGTGATGCGGATGTCACGCGGTCCAATGCAAGTCAATGGCGGCGATTACGCTGCGTGTCCGCAAAATTAATGGACATGCTGCGGATTGTTCCGCAATGATAATCCGCAGCGGAAATTTCCACAGCATGTGCATAGCACATGCGGATTATCATTGGGGACCATGGGGCACGTATTACCAAGTGTTTTTTAAGCGTTTTCGCTGCGGAAATTCCGCGGCAGAAACGCTTGAAAAACGCATAGCCTAAGCTTGTGCTGCTGTGCTTTCTAATTGGCTCCAACATTGGTTCCTGATTTGGACCATCGGTAACGACTACACACATACAAATAGTGAGCCCTCTTCACCTTATTGCTTTAGAGGGGCTGTGGTGATGTCCGTGTGGCCATGTGGTCTACTCTTGGGCATTCAGAGGGGTGTATTTTGCATATACCTTGTGTCTTAATCTGCAAATCATGTTATTAGCCTATTCCTCCAGTTAGATAATGTAATCTGCCAGTGACCTTACGGTGTCTCCTGGCAGTGCCAGTAAAGGACGCTAATTTTCTTTAGCTACAGTTTAGGCCTTGGTTATATTCAGGGCTGTGGAGTCTGTAAGCCAAACCTCCGACTCCTTAATTTCCCTGACTTCCAACTCCACCAAAATGGACTCCACAGCCCTGGTTTTATTTATCTAGGACTATGGAATATTTTTTTATACTCAAATGTCTCTGAAGGATGTGACGTAGAAGGTGGTACTGTTAAGTTGGGGCTGCACTTACTACTCATATTAGTAAGGGTAATGACCTGTGTCCATGATCCCACCGTTAAGAAAGTGAATGTGGATGGAAATTTGTAAGAAGCAGAATCTGGGCTTCTTGTGACTTGCACGTTTCAGATGCGGCAACTTAGAGTTCGCAACCAGACCACATTCAATTTAATTATAGTGCGGAGCGCAGTTGCCACACTGAGATTTTTGCCCATTCTACATTGTGTTGGGGAAAACTTGCTCTTTAGCCCCAAGATATAGAGGATACATGAGAAAATGCCACTGTTTGTGAATAATCTATTTACAGTTTGTTTGCCACAATCTATATTTAGAAGAAAAAAAGATATATATATATATATATATATATATATATATATATATATATATATATATATATATATATATATATATATATATATATATATATATATATATATATATATATATATAAAAATAAATAAATAAATAATATGACACTGTGGCCCTGAAAAGTCGCCAAATCTAAACACTTTGTGCCTGAGTCATCACTGGGCCTATCTTATACCAGTAGTAAAGATGTACCAAGTTCACGTTCCCTCTGGGGTGGCTGCCATGTGCTGGAGTAGTTGTCTGTTATCACGTGCACCTCTTTCTGGTGTAAATTATAGAAAATTTGTTAGGCTGAAATTGATCATCATATTCCACAGCGCTTTACAGATCTTGTCATCACTGTCCCCATAGGGGATGTAGATTGTGAGCCCCAATCAGAATGTTTTTGGAGTGTGGGAGGAAACCGGAGAACCCGGAGGAAACCCACGCAAACACGGGGAGAACATACAAACTCCTTGCAGATGTTGTCTAACCAAATGCAACATTTTTCACAAGGAAGCATTGCTTAAAAATGTTTCATCTTTTATCCAGCAGTTTTGTAGCATATGCCATTTGATGAATTACCCTGTTTGTATGTGTCTCTCTATAGACTTTACAGCCTTGGGGTGTGATTGAGAGGAGTCCCATGACTGGGACAGTTGGAGAAACTTCTGCTCTGCTGCACTCCCATTAATCTCGCCTTGTAAAGCTGGAGGCAGATAGGTCCACCACTGACAATACATGATGGTCACAGCCACTACACCCTCCCCCACACAATGACCTCTGCATCAATGACCCTCTCCAGTCTATTGTTTCTGCGGCCCATGTGTCTGCTGTAAAGCCGATGTCTAAATGCTCAGACAAGATGATCGCCCTCTTGATCATGAACAGAAAATAGCGTACAAAAACTCTACAATTAGAAAAATCGGGGGTGTATAAAAAAATAAAAATTGTAGAAGGGGGGAAAAAAAATCATACACTCCGTTACATCAGAGATTTTAAGTTTCTAACATAAGGCATGATAGATCATAATTCTAATGGAAAGTAATATCTTTATATTATGTAACCAATATTAGTTGAGTTGTTACATAATGTTTTGCATCCAGGAAGTTTCTAGTTTCCTTTTTTTTTTCTTATCAGTGTTACATTAAATCTATTATGTGATTTGCACAGGGGACCAGCCAAACTGAATTTCATCAATTAAATATTTTTTTTCCCTAAACTTATTAAAAAGAAAAAAGTGACAACATTAAGTCTTGGGATTGCTGGAAGGCTGGCTGCTGCTGCTTCCGATATAAGGGAGCAAATCTGCATCCTTGGCCTTCCAACAACCTTTCCACCAGCAGATGGTGGGCGTAAAGATGTCATTCATCATTTATTTACAATGGGCTTTATTTATTCTAGTGTCAGCAGCTGCCCCAGGGAGCAGGTTATTGAATTGAAATGCGCCGCTCTGGGTTATTTGCTTCCTTTCAGATTTGTCTTGTGGGCTCAGTTGCTAGGAGTCCTTTCTGTGTTCTAATAATGATTCATGTATTGTGAAGCCATTCAGTAAATTGGGATGTCAGGGATTGCCAAGGAAGGCCTGCCTGTTCCTGGAGAAAATAGAAAGCAGAAGGCTGGATAAGCGGCTACCTGTTCTGTGCTCCGCTCCTTCATTCTCTGCTAATGCTCCATAAAGAACATTATAGCCCTGGCATCTATCGCCATCTCCTCCGGGCACCTTAAACACTAAAGAGGGACTAACTGTAAAATGTCAGCACCTGACACGTAAGAGTGAGTGATAGTTAGAGGTGCTTGGAGAACTTTCATTTATATGCGAGGTGCAGAAGATGTTTGCTGGATGACCGATTCGATGTAAAGATTTATTTCCAATTGCGATGTCAGGATTGTATATTCATTTAGTGAGCAGATGGACTAGGTGGTGTCCACCTGGCACACCTAGCATTGCAGAAGGGATTTAAGGGCTTACAAATTTAAGGTTTAATGGCCCTTTAAATGAGCCAATAGGTATAGGCTGATCTAGGCTATTAATGAGCACGGATCAGCTGTATACAAGGCTACACAGGCTGATAAATGCTCTATGTGACTAGGATATCATGTTATCGGCAGCACAACCCCTCACACAGGACCGTGTGCTGCTAAGGACGATAATTCCTGCTTAAAAATAATCGCATGCAATGAGTGACTATTGACTTATTGCCACTGGCCAGCAAACGCACATTCTATGAACTTGTTTCCCCATTTATTGGCCCTTCTAAATCAGTCATGAGGCTAAATGTCTACTTATACCGGCCTAAAGAAAGCTCATTCTTGATTATCGGGCCATGTACACATGCCACCTATCTGCCAATGATTGAGAAAATTGCTCGTTCATCAGCTGATAGGATCATTTATAACTGCATAAAAATCATTGTGGTCAGCAGCACATCACCCCATGTAAGCAGGAGCTGCCGACAATGTGTGACGTATGGGGACAGAATTATTGTCCTAATCGCTCTGTCGCTGTACACCTATCGACCCATGTGGACAGGGGCCATGTTGCCAGATTCCGTTTCCAACTTTACTTTTTTTCTCAGTCAACATTTTCAGAATTGATTGATTTATTTTTTGTGAGAATTATATTATGTGCTATTTGGATGGCCATGAATATTGGCGGAGCTCCAACTCTTGCCACCTTTGGTGATCTGTTTGGAGGTACGACAGGTAACTGGGGGAGCACTGGATCCCCACATCCTTTACCACGTGAAATCTCCCATATGACCATTTCTCTTGTGAGTAGTCAGAGTATTTTGTGCAGATTCTCCCAATAGAATTGCATTAGGTGCAGAAAATCCTCTGCAGAAATTCATTAAACACATGTAATCCGCAAATTACTATATCAACGAAACTTTGTCAAAGCCAAATACCATGAAGAATCAAAAACAAAGCCGCTTTATTTAAAGCATGACATACCGAAAAGACAGGAACCACATCATCAGAAACACAATAAACAATGAAAAAATGCAAGTAACCTAATAAGTGCGGAAATACTGCACATATACAGTGGGAACGTCGCCCTAGTAGGGAATGTTACTGGTACAGCTCAGTTATGTGACTGCCACTGAGCTGCAATACCTGGCATGGCCACTACTATATGTATGATATTTAGTAGTGCTGGCAGACCCTATAAACAGCTGATAGTAAATGGGGACGACTTGACACCAACCTGGTGTATCCTACATCATGAGTCTTTATATGTATATGATTGTGTGTACCTGCACAGGACAGCTGCGCTTATGTAGCACAAATCACCTTCCCAGTACGTGAAGGAGGTCTATAAGCCACAAACCTATAAACTGAAGATAAAGCAATGTTTTACAAGCAAAGTATGTGCTCTTCTGTCCATTTGAACGATATGATCCTGATCCTCCAGGTTTTCCGATGTGACAGTGTTTGGGGTGAGGGTTTCGAGCGGTGTGCACACTTATACTCCCTCGCTCTTTTTTGTGCCATCATTTGTAGCTGATCTAAAAGTGAATATGTTAATAACGGATCATTTCTTGCTTTTTCCAGGCCGGTCAGGAATCTTTTCGCTCCATCACAAGGTCATACTACAGAGGCGCTGCCGGTGCTTTATTAGTTTATGATATTACAAGGTAGGATTTTCCATGTTGGTGCTTTGGGATCCCATTTAGGATTATATATAGTTGTGCTTCCTTTTCTTCTAGACTTTGGTAATGCATGAACTTGGATTCTACATGTCCGCTAGATTACATTGGGAATCACACAAAGTATTATTTCTCTGTATAGTCGCCATTCATATCATCCCTTTCCCAGTGGGCGTTACAATACTAAAGCTTTTTCTCACTTGCAATGTAAGGCCAATTCCTAAACTATCTTGCCTAGCAGAAACCACACAGAAAATTGCACCAAGCTTGGAGTTTTTCATTTGGCCTACCAGTTAAAAACTTTCTTGCTGAAATTAGTTTTTTACATCTTTCATGGACTGCCTTTAAAAAAAATAGAAAACGTTTTACAATATGTTTGCTAGTAATTCTGCCAGCATGTCGTTCTATATTTGTGCTTTCCATCTGGTTCTTTGCCTTAGGCCACTATCTGTAGGTGGCACACACAGCCGCTCCTGTATCTCCTTTGACACTTTGTATTTGTACCCAGGAGAGACACGTTCAATCATCTGACTACCTGGCTTGAAGACGCCCGTCAGCACTCAAATTCAAACATGGTGATCATGCTCATTGCCAATAAAAGGTAAAGTGATTGCGTGTCTAATTGATGATGTGGGATCTGAAGCTGTCTTACCCTGAGAACATGCATGACAGGGATGTCTGCTCTAGAGCTCCTAATTGGTGGGGAGGTAATAAGAATTGGATCCTAAGTGATCACCTTCCCCCACCCCACATACAATTTCTGGAGGGCAGTCAGTGGGCAATTAAGTGTCTGTGGATCCGTACAGAACTGTCATGATTAGCAGCAGGGCTGTGGAGTCAGTAAGCCAAACCTCCAACTCCCGACTCCTCAATTTCCATGACACCGACTCTCCGACTCCCTCATATATGGCTCATGTTTAAGTGATACATTTAATGTAGCACAGATTCATCTCCGCTAAAAGTCTAGACCCTTAGGATCAGGAATAGGACAGACATTTATAGGGCATTTCATAACTTTCCCAAATTCTTATGAAAAAATATTCCCACAAACTGCATTGAACTACTGTACTCAATTTATTATATATTTTAGGAGTTTCAGTCGGTCCATTTTATACCGATTCCACCAAAATGGGCACCGACTCCGACTCTACAGCCCTGATTAGCAAAAAGAATTCTAGTGACCAAAGAGGTTAGAATATAAAAGGACATTGGGTTGTGAGAGGGTAAATCCCCACCTCGTCTGTTATCTACACTGGACAGCTGCTAATGAGGGGTTATTCAATTGCATTGTTTATATGTAATACTATAGTGCTCAAATTTAAAGGGGTTGTCCAGGTCTTTGCTTAATTTTCCCTATGGTGCTATTCTACCCAGTGCCGATCTCTGCCGACTCAGAGCAGTCAAGGACCGCTTCTGTCAATGATTCTGTGAGTTACGGTGGCGTCACGTTGACAATGCATCTTCTTCTCTTCCACTCTGCTCTGTCGAAAGGGTGTCACTGCCGATGTGATGGTGATTGACCGCTTTCTTCACACTCTCTAACTGCAGGGAGCGGTCTCTCAATCACCATGATGTTGATGTGGACAGTGGTGCCCCGTGGACAGAGCAGACCAGAAGAGGAAGAGCTGCTCTGTTGACGTGAGGTGAAATTAATCAGCGGCGGCGGTCCGTGACCACTCTTGAGTCAGCAGAGATCAACGCTGGGTAGAACAGGCAGATAGTTGGCAACTACTTTCCTGTAATTTCTTTCTTATTTTTCCCTGTGATGCGAAGTCCCAAATACAGTCATATGAAAAAGTTTGGGCACCCCTATTAATCTTAAGCTTAATGTTTTATAAAAATTGGTGTTTTTGCAACAGCTATTTCAGTTTGATATATGTAATAACTGTTGGACACAGTAATGTTTCTGCCTTGAAATGAGGTTTATTGTACTAACAGAAAATGTGCAATCTGCATTCAAACAAAATTTGAAAGGTGCATAAGTATGGGCACCCTTATCATTTTCTTGTTTTAAATACTCCTACCTACTTTTTACTGACTTACTAAAGCACTTTTTTTGGTTTTGTAACCTCATGGAGCTTTGAACTTTATAGCCAGGTGTATGCAATCATGAGAAAAGCTACTTAAAGTGGCCACTTGCAAGTTGTTCTCCTGTTTGAATCTCCTCTGAAGAGTGGCATCATGTGCTCCTCAAAACAACTGTCAAATGATCTGAAAACAAAGATTATTCAACATAGTTGTTCAGGGGAAGCATACAAAAAGCTGTCTCAGAGATTTAACCTGTCAGTTTCCACTGTGAGGAACATAGTAAGGAAATGGAAGAACACAGGGACAGTTCTTGTTAAGGCCAGAAGTGGCAGGCCAAGAAAAACATCAGAAAGGCAGAGAAGAAGAATGGTGAGATCAGTCAAGGACAATCCTCAGACCACCTCCAGAGAGCTGCAGCATCAACTTGCTGCAGATGGTGTCACTGTGCATCGGTCAACTATACAAGGCACTTTGCACAAGGAGAAGCTGTATGGGAGAGTGATGCGAAAGAAGCCGTTTCTGCAAGCACGCCACAAACAGAGTTGGCTGAGGTATGCAAAAGCACATTTGGAGAAGCCAATTTCTTTTTGGAAGAAGGTCCTGTGGACTGATGAAATCAAGATTGTTATTTGGTCATACAAAAAGGCGTTATGCATGGTGGCAAAAAAACACAGCATTCCAAGAAAAACACTTGCTACCCACAGTAAAATTTGGTGGAGGTTCCATCATGCTTTGGGGCTGTGTGGTCAATGCTGGCACTGGGAATCTTGTTAAAGTTGAGGGACGCATGGATTCCACTCAGTATCAGCAGATTCTTGACAATAGTGTTCAAGAATCAGTGATAAATATGAAGTTACAAAGTGGATGGATCTTTCAGCAAGACAATGATCCAAAACACCGCTCCAAATCTACTCAGGCATTCATGCAGAGGAACAACTACAATGTTCTGGAATGGCCATCCCAGTCCCCAGACCTGAATATCATTGAACATCTGTGGGATCATTTGAAGAGGGCTGTCCATGCTCGACGACCATCAAACTTAACTGAACTGGAATTGTTTTGTAAAGAGGAATGGTCAAAAATACCTTCATCCAGGAACTCATTAAAAGCTACAGGAAGCGACTAGAGGCTGTTATTTTTGCAAAAGGAGGATCTACTAACTATTAATGTCACTTTTCTGGTGAGGTGCCCATACTTATGCACCTGTCAAATTTTGTTTGAATGCAGATTGCACATTTTCTGTTAGTACAATGAACCTCATTTCAAGGCAGAAACATTACTGTGTCCAACAGTTATTACATATATCAAACTGAAATAGCTGTTGCAAAAACACCAATTTTTATAGAACATTAAGCTTAAGATTAATAGGGGTGCCCAAACTTTTTCATATGACTGTAACTCCTTTTAATTCTTATCAACACTATAAAACCAAAGCCACATATTTTACCGAGTTTCCTATTGCATCTTTCACAATAAATCTGGCAATTCTGCAGATTTTAAATCTATACATTGAAGCAATGATACCTTGAGCATTTCCACAATATAATGAACAAGCTGCAGTTTTGCAAACCCGATCTAATCTATTTTGCTATAATCAGCTGCAGGTTTGTGGCATGTAAGTCACCCCAAAAGTTTATAACTGATTAGTTCAGATAGCCCGGCCATGTAGAGGGGGGTCTTCTGCTTTTATGTTGCACCGGAGAATTATAACTTTGCTGATTTTATCATTTTGTTGGATGGCCACGTCTCTGCACAGTCCCCTCGTAGGCTATTAATAAGCTTGTCGGATATGTCTCAAGGCCTTCCTAAGGTTCTGCATCCATTTAGAAAGCGAAGCACTTTAGACGTCACACTGATCTTGGGAGCGGTGCTGCTTTGAAGTTGGTCTCATGGGGCGAAGGAGATTTAAAATGTAGCAAGATGTAGTTTTCATATATTTGGAGAAATACATCCTCAATCACATCTATGATTTCACAGGCACTTTACAGGGAAGACGTGTCATTGACAGCCATCAGCGGAACATTTTTAGAAATTATATATATTTTCAGTGTAGGTGTAAGATGTGATCCTTTTCTAACTAATTAACAAAGACCTTTACCTATTAGGCAGGAAAAGGCCCTGCATTCAGTATGTGAACATCGGGGCCATCTCTCTTCATTGGCCCCCTCAGCACTTCTGCCATTGCTAATTGTGCTTCGCTGATCTCATTAAAGGTGTTAGGATGAAAGATGAAACCAACATAGAAAAGCTTAGCGTACGGTCCTATACACCACCTCTATGTCACCAGGAACTGGAAAATGTATATTTTTTTCCCCAGGTCAGATTTTTTTTGTATATTTTGAGTTCATAGAATAATTTTTAGACAACATAAAACTAGCACATACTTATTTTTTTGGGGGGGGGGGTGATCATTCGTTCAATGATTTTTAGATGTCTGACATGTATATTTTGTTTGCAGTGATTTAGAATCAAGGAGAGAAGTAAAAAAAGAAGAAGGTGAAGCATTTGCCAGAGAACATGGTCTAATTTTCATGGAAACTTCAGCCAAAACAGCTTCAAATGTGGAGGAGGTAATAATCTGTCATCACGTTATCTATTGGACGTTGGCTTATGGCAGAAGGCCTCACTGTCTTTTTGGACTGCACTAAAAAGGCAGCTCTTAAAGGGGTGTTCCCATCTCCAAGATCCTATCCCAATATGAAGTAATAATAATAGCAAATACCTCCAATTAGAAAAGTAGTATAGTTCTTCTGATTCGCTATGTTGCTTACCCCATGAGCAGGGCATTGCGGTAGCTTGGGTATCCATAGTTACAACCACTAATTGCTTACTAGCTAAGTAACTATCACTACATGAGTAGTCATAACCATGGATACCTAAGCTACCGTAATGCCTGCATATGCGGTAAGCGACATAGCGAATTAGAAGAACTATACTACATTTCTAATTGGAGGTATTTGCTAATATTAATACTCGTACTGCATATTGGGATAGGATCTTGGAGATGGGAATACCCCTTTAAGTGCTTGGTTAAGGGAGTTCTATTTATGGAAAATTCCTTTAAAGAAGCACTCTTGTGAATATATATTTGCATTAAATGTGTGCATGTAGTGTGAGTGTATTAATGTACTCGCCTACCTCCTCTTTCTCTGGGATCTAGTGCTGTTCTGCTCCTCTTCTCAGTGATGTCACCACAGTTTAGACTATCTGGCTCACTCTATGACCTATGTGTGAGCTGAAAGTCTTTTACATTGTAAGCCTATGGATCCTTGGTCTGACGCTCCATAGACTTACATTGTATTGCCACTTGAATCTGTAGAGCGGTGACGTCACTGAGAAGCGGAGCAGAACATCGCAGGGTCCCAGTGGAGACGGCTATAGGCGAGTATATTAACACACTACCCTACAGTACACTGCACAAACATTTAATGAAGAAAAATATTCGTGGGAGTGCTTCTTTAGTCTCAATCCAGAGCTTCAGAACTGACTTAAAGTTACATTGCTTCATTATTAAAAATGTTGTTCCCTACTTTCATATTGATGACCTATCTATAGGATAAGTAATCAATACAAAATAGTGAGGGTCTTACTCCCAGCATGCTCAGTGGTCAGCTGTTATCACCTGTGAGGGTGTATAAGCAGGACACTACAGCTTGGCACACTGCTTCGTGTCTGCTGCAGGGTGCTGCAGATCAGCTCCTACTGAAGAGAATAGCTGCTCTGCAGTGCCTGGTAGCAGCCAGTAAGCTGTATACAGCTATATTATTCTGCTTCGTACACTGTTCACATGCAACAGATAGGTGTGGGTCCCGCACCCCCACCATCTTGTATTCATGTCCTATCCTAAGGGTAGGTCACAATATAAAAACAGGATGATCTGCAGTGTGACTACAGCATGGTTGGATTATTATAGCTTTTTAAACATCAAATAACACAATAAAATGTGTCCCGTTGGGTGGGTGGTATATGTATTCCTATCTACGATACCCCTCATCAGTAGTGCACAGAGCGCACGTTACTGTGGGGGAGAGTGTGATTTCCAGCACTTGTCTGTAGATCTGCAGGTGCCTCAGGGAAGACATGAAGCTCAGTGTGTGGGGTGTTTGTGTCACAGATGAAATGATGGCTGCGAGCTGGAATATTGTGCGCTGTCAGAAGGCGCAGCACAGGAAAAGAAGAACTGCGCTCACCATACAAGCCTTAGTGATTTCTGCTTTTGGCAAGTCTTCTGACCTTTCTGACACACTTGGTATAATATATATCGTCCTCCTCAATATGCCCACCTTAGGTTTTCGTGCCGAACTCCTGTATCAGTCACGAGTCCTGTCCTCATTTCACCTTGTGACACCTGAACACACGCACTGAATCTCCCCGAGGCACATGAGGATCTGCAGACAAATGCTGGGAATCGTAGTCTCCTCTTCATTTATGTGCTCTTTGTGATTAGCGGGTCATGTCTATGTACAGATTCCTTATATTAGGCGGGAGGCGTCCTCCTATCCTCGTTTATAGCCTTCATCTGTCTATTCTGTTCTCCACCTCCTGGCCTACATTTCTGTAGTACTGCACAAGTTTCATGTATGGGCTAGGTGTCCTTCCCAGCCTTTTTTAAGGGCTTATGTAAGATGGGAAAAATCAATCAGCTTTTTTCTTCTCACATAAACAGCATCACTCTTATCCTAAGGTTGTGTCTGGCATTGCAGCTCGGCCTCTGACTAGTGCTGAAAATGATCTGAATGGGGGCTACACACACATCTGTATCCCCTTATAGTTGCAACAAGTGAAGGAGACTTTAAGGTTACTGGGAAATGGATAAAAGAAGAATAATGCAGGGGTAGAGATATCATTGGTGCAACCTGGGCAGCGGCACAGGGGCCCAAGTCCTCACCCATAGCAGTAAGCAAACACATTATTGGGCCCATATACTGTTGTGTCACAGGGGCCCTCTTCTGTCTGTGTCTATTGCTCAAAATAATAGTTTGTGTGCACTCTGTCAGAAGTGGAGCCACAGCAAGGCGCAGGAGCGCCGCTATACCCCTCTATACCACCAATGAATGATACAACCCCTTCCGGGACCTACACCTTGACTATGCATGGACTCCATTTGACCGCATGATCCACATGGCCCCACACCACTGTTGGACCTGGTTGAGCTCTCCTCTTTCCTGGACTTTAGCCCTATTCTCAGACTCTAAACAATTGCAAACCACCCATACAATAAGCGACTAAATGATTAAGGCCGCAATTGAGGCCGAAACGTCTTACCGCTGTCGCCTTGCACTTGGGTTTGAACAAATTGTCTGTGTATTAATAAATGTTTTTGCATTCACAACATTTGAGTGTGCGATGAATTGAATTTTCTACATGTGTCTATTGCTCGGCACAAAGCGAGCACCTTACTCGTACTTGCTGCATACTGTATATTCTGGTGCTTTCATTGAAATTACATTAACTGAAATGGACCATGGAGTGTATTAAAAAAAAAAAAAATTGCCATAAGCCGAATAAGTTTTATGTATATATTTTACTTGCTTATCAAAAGCCATAATATTCCACAGACATTATCATCACTGTCCCCTTTGGGGCTCACAATCTAGATTCCCCACCAGTTGTCCAGTTCAACCCATAAGAGTGTTGGAGGAAACCCATGCAAACACGGGGAGAACATAAAAACTCCTTGACCTTGGTGGGATTTGAACCCAGGTCCCCAGCGCTGCAAAGTCACAGTGCTAACCACTGAGCCACCTTGTTGGCCTTGGTTCAGGCATAGAACGACGGCTCTGCCTCTTACGTGGGCTGACACATCTCTCACTTAGCCCGTCCACTGTTTATTTTTATTTTTTTTAATACCCAGTTAAAGTTTGATGATCTAAACCCGCTCCCTGATATTCTATAGCTGCACTTATTTAGGAGCAGTCACATTAAACCACACTTATTATCTATCAGGCCAGCTGTATGTCTGGCTGCTGAGGTCTCTACTAAACTCAAAAACAATTGGCCCAAAGTGCACACAGCCTATGTTTCTGCCTGTTACGAAACCCGGCCTACTTTATACGCCCAAGAGGAGCCGACCCCCTCTGACATCCATATGGAAAGTGACCCTCCTGTGTGACATCCCACTCAGTACACTAGTGCTACTCTGATCAATGTGACCGGCATCTTGTAAGATGTACTGGGGATTTCTTGCAGTACCATCTTTATTTGCTTTTGGTGCTATGCTCCGCTATAAGGACGTGCTGCCACTAAACCATCCTTTCCTTGCTTGACTATGTTGCTTGTGTTTTCAGTGGACATAAGTGATGGAAAGTGGTATAAGTTTCCAGTTATTAGATGCAGAAAAGACAGTAGTTTATAGCTATTATTCCTATAGATCACAAAAAAAACATTTAGTTCCAGCCAGTGGAATTTTGTTCCTTTAGGAACAGCATATTTTTATTTGTTTTGTCATTGCATATTAAAGGAGTATTCCCATTTTGTAAAGTGATGGTATATCACTTTATTATGAGTGGCGGGTCCAGCCTGTAGGACGCTGCCAGGGCAGGGAATGCAGGGGGTGAAGCACTGATGTACAGCCATTTTCCCCTTCTGAGCTTTCCCTTACTTATTTATGGCTTTAACTTGCCACCTTGCATATGTGGACAAACCAACCGAATTCACACAAACTCCACTAAAACATTATTTTATTCAATATGCATTAAAATGGCATACAATGTAACCAAAGTGGTGGTACAAGGTGTGGTCTGCCACCTGTACTCCAGTATTTCTTCAGGGCATTACATTGCAGGATATGTCACCGTATGTAAAAAGTTGTTCCAGTTCTGCAACGATTGAGTATTTTGCACATAAGAAAGCTGATAGTGTAAAAGGGGGGCTCCAATCCTAGCGTTGTGCTATTACATTATAATATTGGAGAACAGTAAGCCAGCATCCCAAAGGGAATAAAATCACTTGATGCTTTATTTTTCTTGTTAAACTACATGGATCATGCACGGAAGAGGACATCATTTCATAGTTTATGCGTTTCAGGCCAGTTGGTCCCTTATGAAATCCTCTTGTGTTTTGCATGCAATGACCCATGTTTTTGTTTTTGTTTTTCCTTTTGATCCATTTTAAACAAACTTTTTCTAGTTTTTAACATACAAGTCAATCCTGTTTTTTATTAACAGGACAGATAAAGTATCAAGTGGTTTTAGTATCTTTTGGATGCTAGCGTGCTGCTTATTTTAGTGCATGTCTACGCTACAAGCTGCCATATAACCCTGCACACAGGGTGAGCTGACAGTACTCTCTCCTCATCGGAGTGATCCTTTAATGTTTGATCAGCTATTGTATAAGAAAATTACTCAGTAGTTGCAGAATGGGAACAAGGCTTTACATGCTATTACAGATCTTCTACAATGTAGTGTCCTGAGGAAATCTTGCATTAAGGAGGTGACCTACTACTATGTGTATGACCACTCTGGTAAGCCCAGGATGCCCACACCAACCAGCCTCATATCTGGGGATCTTTGCGGGTTTGGGTGAGCACTATACACCCTACATAGAAAAGAGTTGTGAAGGGGTTTTGTCTCATTTTCCCTTTAATTGTGCGTGTCACAGCTAACATCAAGTTAGGATGAAATATTCCACTAGACAAAATATAAATTTAGATATTTGAAATTGCAGAAATAATTAACTAGAGTTTTGCTTAATTGCAAGTGGCATCCCATTAATTAGGTACTCAGAAACTTTCCGCTTCCTTACCTTTTAATTTTTTTTTTCAGCTCCTTCTACAAGGGAGGCTTGGGAAGGAATGTAGAAAGTCAGCCAGCTTAGCAGGGTCCCCCATCAACATGACAGCTCAAGATTAATTAGCAGTTCAGTAATAATGGAGATGCATCTTCTCACCAAGCTTTGGCTTTCCATAGCAGATTTATCACTTGAGCACAGCCAGCAGGGTTTTTTTCCTAGAGATTACTACCCCAAGCAGCGCTGTGATATGATTCTGGGGTCACCGGATGGGGGATCTATTGGTGGGAGGAGAGCTGTACTGCTGTAGTATAATGGGCCGGGTCCAGCAGCTACCATCATGTGTGTTACACTCCAAAATTGAGGTCTAGTGGATCATTTGGTTTAGTAGTGAACACTAAATGCTGAACTAAATGCATGCCCATTGCACTCTGCCAACTCCTGATGTTCTTATATAATGGCAAAGAAAGTGCAAAAGATGTGACTCCTCACCACAGATCCTGCCATGTCCATACGTTACTCAACAGTCCAATATGCAATTTTCATAGAGGAAGAGGACTAGACATCCATTATAAAAGTCAATATCGACCCTTTTAAAGCAGTGTTGGGGAACTTCACACCCAAGGACCATTTACAGCCCTCGATGACCTTTTCTCAGGCCCTCAGACAGATTCTCAAGGACCGCAGTGTTTGGGTCAGCAAATGCATTTTGATGGCAACCAGCCCTTTAATTTCTTCTTGCTCTGCAAGCACATGAACACTACTGAACGATACAGCGGGTAATTAAAGAATACATCCTGGCCAGCGTCAACATCAGGACGTACTTCGTGGGTGGAGTTAGCACGATGCGCACCCATCCCACGTAGGACCACAGCGGCAGCCTCCATGTTACTTCTTGTGATGTACAGTACGCAGCCCCATGACACCTCCTGTGATGTATAATACGCAGCCCCATGACACCTCCTGTGATGTATAATTCGCAGCCCCATGACACCTCCTGTGATGTATAATTCGCAGCTCCATGACACCTCCTGTGATGTATAATACTTAGCCTCATGACACCTCCTGTGATGTATAATACGTAGCCTCATGACACTTCCTGTGATGTATAATACGTAGCCTCATGACACTTCCTGTGATGTATAATACGCAGCCCCATGACGCCTCCTGTGATGTATAATACGTAGCCCCATGACACTTCCTGTGATGTATAATACGCAGCCCCATGACACCTCCTGTGATGTATAATACGCAGCTCCATGACACCTCCTGTGATGTATAATACGCAGCCCCATGACACCTCCTGTGATGTATAATACGCAGCTCCATGACGCCTCCTGTGATGTATAATACGCAGCCCCATGACACCTCCTGTGATGTATAATACGCAGCCCCATGACACCTCCTGTGATGTATAATACGCAGCCCCATGACACCTCCTGTGATGTATAATACGCAGCCCCATGACACCTCCTGTGATGTATAATACGCAGCCCCATGACGCCTCCTGTGATGTATAATACGCAGCCCCATGACGCCTCCTGTGATGTATAATACGCAGCTCCATGACACCTCCTGTGATGTATAATACGCAGCTCCATGACGCCTCCTGTGATGTATAATACGCAGCCCCATGACGCCTCCTGTGATGTATAATACGTAGCCTCATGACACTTCCTGTGATGTATAATACTCAGCCCCATGACACCTCCTGTGATGTATAATACGCAGCCCCATGACGCCTCCTGTGATGTATAATACGCAGCTCCATGACGCCTCCTGTGATGTATAATACTCAGCCCCATGACGCCTCCTGTGATGTATAATACTCAGCCCCATGACGCCTCCTGTGATGTATAATACTCAGCCCCATGACGCCTCCTGTGATGTATAATACGCAGCCCCATGACACCTCCTGTGATGTATAATACGCAGCTCCATGACGCCTCCTGTGATGTATAATACGCAGCTCCATGACGCCTCCTGTGATGTATAATACGCAGCTCCATGACGCCTCCTGTGATGTATAATACGCAGCCCCATGACGCCTCCTGTGATGTATATGCCCCATGTCTCCTGTAATCTATATACTGCAGCCCCATGTCTCCTGTGACACAACGCCATGTCTTCTCTGACATATATATGCCCCAGCCCCATGCCTCCTGTGATGTATATACTCCAGCCTCGATATAGCCTACACAATGTATATACTCCAGCCTCGGTGTCTCCTAGGCAATGTGTATACTCCAGCCCCGGGGTCTCCTACGCGATGTGTATACTCCAGCCCCGGGGTCTCCTACGCGATGTGTATACTCCAGCCCCGGGGTCTCCTACGCGATGTGTATACTCCAGCCCCGGGGTCTCCTACGCGATGTGTATACTCCAGCCCCGGGGTCTCCTACGCGATGTGTATACTCCAGCCCCGGGGTCTCCTACGCGATGTGTATACTCCAGCCCCGGGGTCTCCTACGCGATGTGTATACTCCAGCCCCGGGGTCTCCTACGCGATGTGTATACTCCAGCCCCGGGGTCTCCTACGCGATGTGTATACTCCAGCCCCGGGGTCTCCTACGCGATGTGTATACTCCAGCCCCGGGGTCTCCTACGCGATGTGTATACTCCAGCCCCGGGGTCTCCTACGCGATGTGTATATTCCAGCCCCGGGGTCTCCTACGCGATGTGTATATTCCAGCCCCGGGGTCTCCTACGCGATGTGTATATTCCAGCCCCGGGGTCTCCTACGCGATGTGTATGCTCCAGCCCCGGGGTCTCCTGCGCGATGTGTATGCTCCAGCCCCGGGGTCTCCTGCGCGATGTGTATGCTCCAGCCCCGGGGTCTCCTGCGCGATGTGTACACTCCAGCCCCGGGGTCTCCTGCGCGATGTGTACACTCCAGCCCCGGGGTCTCCTGCGCGATGTGTACACTCCAGCCCCGGGGTCTCCTGCGCGATGTGTACACTCCAGCCCCGGGGTCTCCTGCGCGATGTGTATACTCCAGCCCCGGGGTCTCCTGCGCGATGTGTATACTCCAGCCCCGGGGTCTCCTGCGCGATGTGTATACTCCAGCCCCGGGGTCTCCTGCGCGATGTGTATACTCAAGCCCCGGGGTCTCCTGCGCGATGTGTATACTCCAGCCCCGGGGTCTCCTGCGCGATGTGTATACTCCAGCCCCGGGGTCTCCTACGCGATGTGTATACTCCAGCCCCGGGGTCTCCTACGCGATGTGTATACTCCAGCCCCAGGGTCTCCTACGCGATGTGTATATCCTACGCGATGTGTATACTCCAGCCCCGGGGTCTCCTACGCGATGTGTATTGCATATCTCTCACTGCTTGAGCTCTATTAATATTACATGAGCAGTGATGAATTTCGTCCTGTGAGGAGACCTGCAGTGTAATATACATCTTTGTTTGATACGACTTACTTCTGCGAGTTTTTTACATCGTCTCAAAGAGTCACCTGTGCTCCTGACCGGCACAGTCGGAAAAGCCGTTATGAGTAGCAGCATCATCCATTCTACCGAATATCACAGCTGTATCAAAGAAAAGCCGCTCCAGCTTCACATTAGGTGTGAGTAATTTAGATGTATGACCAGATATAGCAGGGTAATTTTCAAGTTGATAATTTTCTGAATGGCCCTTGGTAGAAAAACGGTTCCCCACCCTTGTTTTAAAGGGCCTTGCTACATGATTTAGGACTTGGCCAAACTAGAAACTTTATTTGCTGACACGTGTTTTGGGATATTTGCCCCTCATCAGTGCAAAGCAGAACTGGTTTGGCTGGGTGAGAGGCCTCTGACAGGAGATATAACAGGTAAAGTTTCTCTTAGTGGCGAATGTTGAGTCGGAAGGAGGAAACTTATCCGGCCTTACAATTCTCCTGTGGAAATTTAAATATGCAAATGGCCTCTTCAGAGAAGAAGACAACAAGAACTCTAGTGGAAGTAGCAATCCTAAAAGTCAATATGGACCCTTTTTAAAGGGCCTAGTTAAATGACAGGACCATGTAGTGATTGTCACTAAAAACTTTGTAATGCTTAGTTTTCCCTGCAGTCTCTACAGAGAAATTGAAGGTGCATACCCTAACTACAGCTGGTCACTGGTGGTCAGCAGAAGGACGTCTTGTGATCAGTCTATCGAGGAGCCCATCTATATAGATGTTGTTTAAGGCAGCCGAGCCATTTAGATTTAGTTTACCTATGTGGCGGATGTGTATGTGCCTTTTCACCAACCTGAATTTCCAACTTTTTGTCTACAAGTTTCTCAGCTTTTCCACAAGGTGGCAGTGTAACACATGGAATCTCAAAATGTAACGCTCCCCAATGTAGCGTGCACCACCAATGTCTGCTGAGCCTGCGATGGCTGCAGATCAGGGCTGACATTCACACGCTACCTTACGTAATTGATAAATCTATCACTTATATAGTTATGTGAAACTTATTATTGATTAGGTTATTTCTTTCTGTAGGAATAACTTGTTTTGGATTTTTTTTGATGATCCCCATACCTGTGTAGGAGGATTCTATGTACAGTTACATCTACAAAATGGCTTTTTTAATACCATTTACCCTGGGTGATAATGTATGCATCTGTTAGATCTATTTTCTACATTTAGTTAAGGCGTCTTAATATGGACTAATTGTATAGTGTCTTGCATATATCTGGTGGTGGTAGCCGACATGTGAGGGTTATTTTTTCTCTATCCAGATTACTATGTCATTCCCTTATGTGGTATATAATGTGAGAATCTATAGTACTACAGCCGGCGTTTGCCTGACATTATCCCGTACAATAGTGTTGGACAGCAGATGCCCAAACATCGAAGCCCAGTCAGAGGTGATAGGAGAGATCCAGTATGGAAGGAGCTGGTGTTAGGTGTGTGGGAGCCTTTCCCAAAGAGACCAGCTCCATATAAAGAATACCTTGGGGAAAGCCGGTGATGAATGAGGCTGTCATCTGCCTTCAGTTTCCCGCTAGTATTTCAGCCTCTCACTAATCATGCCATCTCCATTTTCTGTCTGGTGATGTTCATTTCCGCACCAAGTATCATGCATCCTGGTGCTTCAGTATGGCCCGAAATATCCGAGCAGTACAAGGCTAGATCTGTGAGGATATTCATAATATAATATATATTACATGGGTATATGACAATAGTAGCTACATTATTATTTCTTATTCCACATCGCTGTTCTCCAGAACGTCTTAATAATACTCTGTTCACACATAATTTTCCGCTTCCTTCAGAGGTATATGTTGGGAATATTCCCTGATGTATACTTCCACCAGCTGCCATCACATGTCACGGTATAGGCATACATCTTACATTGACTCCCAGTGCAGAACTCGCTCTCCTATAAGGATATGCTGCTATATACACGCCCAATATATGTCAAGAAAACACACTTTGCACACACCTGGTTCATTGGGGCCTCCAGATGCTCTTTATCTTGGAGAAATTAGTTGGGTACAGTGTTTTCTAGGGTTGAGCGAGTATGTTCTGTCCGAGTATGCTCGGGCCGAGCTCGGAGCAATTTAACCTCATCTCCGAGCAGCTATAAATACTCGGTGTGCATGATTTGCAACTGTTTGACCGTTTTATTACATGTGAGGAATGTGTAAGAAATAGACATTCCTCCCATGTAATAAAGCTGTCAAACAGTTGCAAATCATGCACACGGGAGTGATTCAACCATATCACCGAGCAGCTGTAAATACTCAGAGCTCGACCCGAGCATACTCGCCGAAAGGGTTAATAGAACATACTCGGTCAACACTAGTGTTTTTCATTATAAATCCCAATGATAAATGTATAATTTACTAATAAAAAAGTAAATGTTATAATTCTTAAAATTGATACACCTTTATCATGGCAACAAAATCAAATCATGTCCAAAATAGCTATAAGTCACAAACATTTTTGACGACATCGATGACCCGTGGAGGACGCCTGTGACCTGATGATTCACTAGTACAAGTATTCGTCTGCTCAATAAGCAGTTTTGCTGCACATACAATTGTATAAGGGTGCTTTCACATTGCATTCTTGCCCATGTTCAGTGGTTCCGTCGGGTCATGTGTCCAAACCTACAGCAAAACAGGATTCTGGCATATGTGCCAAAGGGGTCATAGACTATAATGGTGCCGACGCTGTAGACTATTCCGGGGTGTCCGCCCCCAGTATGCATAAATGCCCAAATATGATGCACGACGTAGCACACGTTGATGCTGTCGGCACTATTATAGTTTACACACCTTTTCTGCTGTCAATGAGGTTATTAATGGTCTGATTAATGTTCTGCCATATTGAATGCACTTGGGCAAGCGAATCATCAAGATCCTCTGCTGGCAGCTTCCTGTTCAATTGCCGACCAATGACGTCACAGATGTGACCAATGTGAGAATAGTCTGGTGTTTCTCCAGACCATGGTAGCACGTTTTATAGATGGGATTCACGGCACGGGTGTATGGTTAGGATTTCACTCCTTAAGCCCAATGATTATTTTAATAGGTACACCATACAGTTTCATATACATGTGACCTTTCAGTCATTAAGACCTTCATCAGACATATGGATTGCCCCAAGAGTAATGGTAGTATTCAAAGAGCAATTGTAGACCTCTGTAGAATAGGCAACAACCATCGCTAAAGAGAAGCACAGATTGTCTCTTGGCCTCTGTTGCTGTAATATTGTTCAATACTACTACTGTTTCTCTTGGGCTGATCCGTATGTCTGATGGTAGAACATTTAGGTCACTCAGGCTGCTCACAGTAGCATGCGCAACATGTGCCCTTACAATATGCTACCCCTCACCATAATCCCAAGAGTAGGACCGGTGTACTTTCCCTCATGAAGGCCTCTTTATGGTGTAGCCCACATGATCTCTAGACCAATCTCTGGCTGGAGCGGTGACGTGAGATCAATGAAGAGGGCTTTGTGAGGGTACGTCTGATCGGTCCTGCTCCCTGGACTTTGGTGTGAGGTGGCAAAATGACTAGCCAGACTCCTCTAGTCTTCATCCGGGTACACTAACAGCTTGGCGTTAAATTGATTTGGAGGTGGAACCAGTGGTGTTTCTCCAAAGTGTCCATTCTTCAGTAGTACATTTTTCAATACGACAGCACCAGGCCGCATGGTGCCCCTTGCTACTGTGAGCAGTCTGTGTGGTTAAATGTGCTATCATTGCCTGCAGCGCCTCCCATAGAGCACATCTGAGATGTCATTGGTGACAATTACTAAGGGATCTTGATGATATACCCAAGTGCATTGCAGAACATTCCTCAGACGACCATTAATAACCTCACTGATGGCAGCCAAGGCTGTAAGTGCGAGCATTTCTGCGAGTGGCAATACTGAATAAATCGAAATGTTTGGAAAATTTTGTTTCCATTTTCTCATCATTTGCATATCATTAACATGTCCATCCATCCTGTGATCTCCATAAATTCACGACTCCCTTCTTGTTACAGTTTCAATGTTGAGGAGTATATGTAGTGGCTCTTGTTGGAGTTGGCAATGTTTGGCTGCTGTGGTTTTCATACATGCCCAATAGCCGTCCTTATTGGCAGTATTCTGACTTTATCAGTGTTATGCCACATGAGGATCACATATTAAAATGTCAGTTCAGTTGAATGTGAACCGGTCCCCATCTCTGTCCTTGTCCACCTCCAATTTTTTCCCAGTTTAAACATTTTATTGCTGGTAGAGATGTATTTTAGATCTAGGACTAATCTAGTTTCTTGAACCTTTAGAACAAGAGGTGGATAATGTAGTGGTCCCTGCGTTTATTGAACCTGGTGCTGTTATTAGGTCATAACCTTCAGTTCCCAGCACAATTATGGCCAGGATGTGAAGTATGGAGAATGATGAAATAGCGAGAAACCTTACACTTGGCAACCAATCTGGTTACTTCTTTCATTTTGAAAAGGATTTCTGGAAAATAAAGGTTGAGATCCGGTTGTCATGGGAACAGCTCCACCTTTCCTTTGCACCAGTATTGATAAATTGCACCAATGTCATTTGAAAAATGTAATCAAGAAAATCGCAGCGTTGTAGTAGAAATATGGAGGGGCATATTGCGATTATCATTGTTTTCTTCGCCAGGGGCGTAACTAGGGTGCAGGCGTCTGAGAGAAGGTGCTGTGTGCCAGCTCCTAGCAATCAATTGTACTCTCATATCTCACCCTGAACGCTGGCACTTCCGGGTCAGGGCGACGTCAGGAGCACAACCAGGTCATCTTATCAACGTCAGTCTGATATGCGCTTCACTGGAGCTGAAGAGACTGAGGATTTATTGTAATTGAGGTGGGGATGGAGGGAGAAATTTAAGAAAACGTGAGGAGCAAGACACAGTATTCATGCGGACCCAGTATATGTAGCGGGAAGGGTGGGGGTGGATTAATGTGGACACACTGAGGAGTGAGGATTGGTACTGACACAGTATGAGGCGTTGGGAGGAATTTGTGCTGACACACTATAAGGAGCAGGTGTGGATTGGTGCAGTCACACTGAGGCGGTGGTTTAGGGGCTTGGTGAGGACACCAGATGAGAAGTGCGATTGGTAGGGACACACTGAAGAGTGGGGGAGATTAGTGCGGACGTAGTGTGAGTAAGGGGGGATTGATGTTGACACAGTATAAGTAAGGGAGGATTATTGCAGACTCACTGAGGAGTGGAGGGGTTTGTGTGGATGCAGTATGAGGAGCAAGGGGATTGGTTCGGACACAGTATGAGGAGAAAGGGAGGGATTGGTGTGGACACAAAATGAGTAGCCAGAGGGGGGTTGGTGTAGATATCGTATGAGGAGCGAGGTGGGGGGATTGATGTGAACACAGTATGAGGTGCGAGGGGGAGAATTAGTGTGGACACAGTATGGGGGGAAAATTGGGGTGGGGACAGTATGAGAAGTGAGGGGGATTGCTGTGCAGACACAGTATGAGGAGGGGATGGGTGGGATTGATGTGGATACAGTATGGGCAGCGAGGAGGACCTGTGAGGAGACTATGGCAATTTGGGAAGCGAGCGGGACCTGTGAGGAGACAATGTTAGTTTGGGGAGCGAGGGGGGTCTGTAAGGAGACAGTATGGGCTATGTGCAATATATGAGGAAACAGTATGAGGAGCGAAGGGAATGGCAGCTGAAACAGTATTGGGAGTGGGGATGTATGAGAAGACAGTATGGAGAGTGGGGGGACATTATGGGGTCTGAAAAGTGTGATGGGGCACAGAATAGAGACCGGATAATCTGGGTTGGCAGTACAGAGATGGGGACATTATGAGGGAATAGCAAGGGGGGACACAGTGTGAAAGGACAATGTGAAGAGGGGGCCCAGTGTGGAAAATAGCACCAAACTGAATTCTTGCCTCGGGTGTCAGAAAACCCCTGCTTTTCGCTGAACTATACAGCTGACACTGAGCCTGTGCGGTTTTATTTTTGTCTTTGGTTATGATTAGATCATGTGATATACTCTATACTGGGTGATTTTCTACCAGTGATCTGTACTGTAGCAATCTTCAATTTGATATCGTAACAAGTAACTGTTATTGAATATTCGTTTGGGGTTTCTACCTTGTCCTGCTTTCTTAGAATATAGGATTTGTTGATCGTGTAAGCTGGTTTACTGTGCTGGAACTGACTGGTCGAAGACCTCACCACAGCTCTAGTCTTCAGGGTGCGTTTACACTGGGCAATCATCATAAAGAAGTGTTCGTAGGAAGGCTGTATTCCCCATATTCTCATCCACCAGATTCAATTATTTTTAAGCTTTCTTAAAAATTATTTCTCAGCAGCACATCATCCTGTGTAAACATGACCAGTGCCGCCGAGAACGACAAGAGTCAATGCGGATCATTCAGTGTCCATTGGAAGTGCAGTCTGCTTGTCTACACAGGCTATTAAACAGTCGATTGTCAAACAGCCATTCGGTGGTCATTTAACAGTGGCCATCGGCCAGGGTAAATGAGTTTTAGGCTCCGTCAGACACAAACTGACTCGTTAGGGTATGTGCACACGTGGTGTATATGCAGCCAGTAACTACCATGGGAACATCCACTTAAACACATTTACTAATCTTAGACTCAAAAAAGTGTGTGTTTACCCTGCACCGTCTGCAGCTGTTAAATAACCGCCATTTGGCTACATGTTTGCAGTGGTCATTTAATAGGGCATGTGCCCACGATCAGGAGCCGCTGCGGCCCCGACACTGCAGAATAGCCGCACCATTTCCGCCCTCATTATGCAAATGAGTTTTGGTTTTTTTTCACCCGCAGCGTCCAGATGTTACAGCATAGTGGATGGGATCTCTAGAAATCCCATGTCCACTGTCTGTGCATCTCAGGCTGCGGAAACTGACATGTGGCTCGTCTTTTGGGGTTGCAGCATGTCAATTTCTCTTGTGGGTCCGCATGTGGACCTTCCCCATAGACTTGCATCAATGAGAAAGTCCGCATGTGGGAAAAAAAATCGCGGCTGTTCTGCAGTGTCGGGGCCGCAGCGGCTCCTGATCGTGGGCACATGCCCTTATACTGATGTCCAATATCAGTCTGAGCTGTATACTCAGCTGGCATTGGGCCTCAGGTTGTATGTAGTGCAGGTATGCCCCTAGTAGCCCCACACTCTCCTTACTGCATTATCCTATGGAGGTTTAGACATAAGCTAGATACCTGCTTGTGTCATCAGTCCCAATAGGTAAAGAATTGATAATCTGCCTCACTGACTCCCACTGGATTTTCCGGTGCTTACCCATCATTTCCAGCCAGTAAAGGCGTAACCGCAAAGCATAGGCCAGCTGAGACCAGGTAGGTGTCAGAACAGGATTAATATCCATTCTAATTTTATTCAAGACCAAACCCCTTTAAAAACACTTTATCACCTGGACAACCCCTTTAAAGCGGACATTGTCATGGGGTTATAGAGCTGAAAAAGAAAATGTCTTTGTGGCCATTCTCCTTTAAGAACACTTGAGAACTGTCTGTGTCCTGGCAGCCATGCTTTCTAGGCCTCTTCTTCGCCAGCTTGGTGTTCTTTTCTCTTGAGCCAAAATGTGCAGCCCAGGAAGCAGCTAACAAATTGGGTTTTTACTCGCCAAGAGGAATAGTAGGCTGGAGCAGGAAGCCAGACAAAGAGCACACGGAGACATATATTTTTGTAATTGAACTTGATGCGTGTTGAAAGATTGAATATATAGCGCTGAACAGTAGGAGAACGCTAAGGTATGTTAGAGTAAGTGGTGCATGTGATTCCAAACATCTGGCCGCGCGGCCCCACCGCTGCACGGGGATTCATCTGGTACTCGTTCTCCTAACAAAGCTGGTTTGTTTAAGCTGGCGACAACATAATGCGCTAGAAAGAGCCGTTTCCATGTCGGTTTTGATGTCAGCCATTGAAAATTGGAATTGTCTGATGTTTATTTGTGGGTAATTGCGGCTAAACGGTATATTGCTCTAACGTTACAGTGATCCATTCTTGGCGCTGTCACACTTACAGTATGAGATTTGGGGAGCCATAAATCAGCATATAATTTCTCTTGACCTAAAATAAACTGAGGCCTTGGACTTAATTTAACTGATTTTCCCCCGTAATGAATCCAGGGCGGGAGGAAGCGGCGAGCGCTGTAATGCTTCCCTCCATGTGCCAGTTGTTAAGTGCTTGTTTACATGAAGTTATCATAACACGTTTTCAGGATTTCATGGCTCTGTTCAATGTTTTACTTAACGCGAACAACTGAACACCCCATACGGGATCCCAGCTGCTCGGATTTGTGCAGCTTTTGACCGCCGTTTTCAATTAGCACGGTTTGTTAGGCCATCGCGATAATTGGTATGTTAATCGCAAGCCCAGGAATTCCCCCCTCCCCCTCCTATCGTTATTTGAAAATTAAAAACTTCCATTTCAGAGAATTGTGAATCAATTCACGACTGGCTCCGGGCCAGGTCTTCTCTATCCTAACGGCACGCCTGAAAAAATGCACTTGCTTCTCTAAGTGCTTGACGAAAGTGTGAGATGATTAATTCCTTTCATTATTTTGCTGCAAATTCTCCTGACCCCTCTATGATGATTCGATCACCCACTTAGAGCCCATGCATATTCATATTGCCCGCCGCCTGCTGCAGCCACCCTCTCTGCCTTATTTAGCTGCGGCCTGAGCGCGGTGCAGTAATTGAGCTGCAGTAGATTGATTGCTCGGGGGAGCTGTAAGGCCTTTAAAGGTGAAAACATATCAGTCCTATTAATTAAGAAACAAAGCTCTGGTGGCAAGTTCAGCAGTCAAATGCTGCCACTGCTCAAATGAGGAGGACGATGATGAGTTTTTCCACCGTGGACCTAGTTTACTTTCTTAGATGTGATTGAGATCCCTCTAGGTGCAGACGTTTCCAAGGCATATCCAATTATTGGATGGGATCAGCACCACAAGATAAAAAAAAAAAAAAAAAGTATTCATAGTTCAATAAGTCTTATAATACACTGTGTATGCTAGTATAAAGGGAAACCTATAATGTAAAGTGCCGCGGAATGTGTTGGCGCCATAGAAATAAAAGTATATGTAACAGATGATAAATGTATGATCTCTGGATGCACGGCCCTTGGGAGCTCCAGCTCTCACAAAAACCAGGCTCCCAAAGTCCTCGGTATGAAGGGAGCAGTAGTGAGCATGTGCGACCTCTACTCCATTCACTGCACATGCTCACTACGACTCAATTCCCTGCTCTGGAATCGTGTAGATCTTTAAAGGGGTAACCCAGCCTCAGGAGGCTAATGGGGCTGTTGTCAGGTCTACAGATGAGCAGAGATGGATCACTGCTTTAATATCCAGAGCCCCGATGCTTGTACACTTATCTATCCTCTGGATAGGTGATAAATGTTGTTTCTGGGAAAAACTATTTAAAGAGGTTTCTCATTTATGTCCATACCTTGTCCACTTTAGGTCTACAGACACATCCATACATTCAAATGTAAGATCATGTAGTTGATTTATAAGCAGCCGAATATTAACGGACCCCTTTAAGAGCTCTAGCTGTACTTTGAGCCATAGCAGCTAATTACGGGTTCATTCTTCTGTGAGTCTGGCACTTTTGGTTTGCCAGGAAGGTAGTCACTCACTGCAGTGCCCATTAATAAGCCCAGCCAGCATTTTGCGTAGTGGAGTAGAATTTGATGAACACAATTCATGCCTTCCTTTGTTATCTGAAAGCAGCTTCTTATTTACTTCTTAGTTATTTTGCTCTTGTATATTGAGACAGTAATTTCCAAAGAGCTTTACAAATTCCCAGCATCACTGTCTCCATTGGGACTCACAATCTAAATTCCCTATCAGTATGTATTTGCAGTGTGGTAGGAAACCGTAGGAAAACACACAAATTCCTTGCCAATGTCCTTGGTGGACCTCAGTGCTACAGTGTTAACCACTGAGCCATCCTGCTGCTGCTTCACACAATTCAGAATTTTCTATTTTTCTGTTACTCTTTTAAACAGTATGGGATGTAAGTGATTGTAAGGCCGAATAAGGAGATGCAGAGTTATACATACGTCCAGTGTGTGGCCGTACGCTGGCACGACTGTTTATCGCCCCGCCATGGCTGCTGCAGTGTGGTCCCTGAATGTCGCTCTTGGGGGCAGTGTCGCTGCTTGTATACGTCTGCTGTATAGGGTTATTTATGCCTAGTCCAGTCCCTACATGACAGTAGTTGTGTATATTTCGTGGCTGGGAAAAATCCTGCTGCTTAAAGGTATACATAGCCTAAAGGAAAAAATGAAGCAAACACCCTGGTCAGAAATGCCGTGAAATTGCCTGTGCTCTATTGTTTAGTCTGGTAGTTATGGAAATGTTGATAATAAGAGTCAAAACTATATAAAACACTTCACAGACTTGGTGGGTAGAGGATTATGCTGAAGAGGCATCTCAGACTTCAGAGACGGGAGCCCAAACCACAAGACGGCTAATCCTCTGAAGAATCTGAGAAGCATCTGTCTTGATGTATAGATTGATTGGGCCGGCCACGTATTGTCTGTCAGCATTTGTGTATTATCAGTCCGCAATCATTTACATCTCCCTCATCTGACCAGAATTAGCAATAGGAGAAGGGGTGGGGGCGTCATACTGGCTCCCTGCTTCTTCCATACGTGTTGGCTCTGGAGGTTTCTAGGGCCGCACACTAGCCCTGGGGTTTGAGTCATACTGTTAGGCTTACTGTCTAGGGCTCATTCAGACATCCGTGCCAATCTGTCCAAGCATGGACCTGTAATGCACCGACTAACCGCAGCTCTCTGATCTGAGTGTGGCAGCTTCATATATTAGTCTAATCTAGGACCCATTTGCACGGATGTCTGAATGAGCCCCAATAATCATTCCCCACACATCCCTTTTTAGGCATCATTCACACAATCCTTAATTCTGACATACGAGAAAAACAGACCAGTTATTTTCATCAGTGTGGTCCGAGTGTCATCGGTTTTTCTTGTACGTGGAGAAAAAAAAACGTTTTTTCACCTTCTCCTATGTGACAGTCCATGAAAATCACACTGCACTCAGATGGCATCTGAGTGCTGTCCAATTTTTATTTATTTTTTTTTTTCACTGACCCATTGACTTGCATTGATGATTCTGATCCAGCACTGAGATCAAAATCGAACATGTCTCTGCGACTTTTCTTGGACCAACCTGTCCATGGAAAATCATGGACATGTGAACAGCCCTATAGATGTTCACAAGTATGAGTTCTATCTTGTGAAGAACACGAATAGCACTGATAGGTGTCTGAATGAGGCCTAACTTATTTGTCTTGACTAAACGTCTTGTTTCAATAGTGGGAGGGTAAGGGGCTGCTTCTTGCGCAGCGTATCTCACGAGGAACCTTAGGGTTAGATTGGTGAAAATGTAACTCGTACAATCATCTATGTTTTCTGCCAATTTTTTTTTGTCAATTAGCAACAAATGAAAGAATGAATGAATATGTTGTTAATTTCTGTATTAAAGGGGTATTCGTTTTTTGCACTTCAGTGGCCTAATGCTTGCTACTGTTAATCTCAAAATGATCATTGCTTATCCCTTCCTGTATCAGCGCCACCTCTGCTGCTCGTTGACATGGCCTCAGCGGTGGCATCCTGTCTGCAACTGATCATTGGTCTTCGCTGTCATGAGAAGTAGACGGTTAGGCGCAGTGATTGGCTGCAGCAGTCTTGCACTGTAGTTGTGATGCCACCACTGAAGCCCTGTCCAGATGGATCAGTGGAGGAGGAGCAGAGAGGCGCTGATGGAATAACAAAGGGAATGTGTTTTTTTTTTTTTTTTTAAACATTGCATCCAAATACAGAAAAATAAGAAACCTTACCTTTCACAAATGCCTTTACTGCCCTTACTACACCTGTCCCATCCGCTGTAACCTCAGCTGCCACTCATCAGATGACATATTACTGGACCCCACCAACATCCGATTACTGGAAGAATCCCTTTAGCTCTAAACTTTGCTAAGTCTATCATAAATGCTTTAGAAGTTTGATATTCATCACTGTTTTTAATGAGAGCAAGACTCTGGACATTAAAAGTTCAAAGTGAGCTTATCACCTCCAGAAACGCCATTTACCTGCAGATATGGTGGTAATCTGCCTTTACATAGTGTTTAAGCCCTGTTTAGGCAGCTTACTATAGTAGCAGCTACAGGGAGAAAATGAGGTTATATTCTCCCTGCAGCCGCTCTTGTCCAGTCATCGGGGCGGTTACAGTCACCACTCTCCATACAGAGAGCGCTGTAATCACTCCCGGCACACTGCCTGCTCCACACATTGGAGTGATTGCAGCGCTCCTACTATTTATCAAGTGGTGACTGTAAGTGCTCCCTGCACTTCCCCGATGACTGGAAGCAGTGCAAATAACACGTTGTTTTCTCCCTGCAGTTGCTGCGCAAGTAAAGCAGCTAAATAGAGTTTAAAGCACCACTCCATTGTTTTTTTTCATCTTACCACTGCAGTGGTGCCACTAATCTATGTTCCCTGTCCCTAGTCTCATACTTACCAGCCACTGTCTTCTGTTCTCGGAGCCGCTCCGGTCCATTTCCAGCAGTTTCTGACTTGCAGGATCGCTCCAGTGTTTACTTAGCGAGCCGGAGGTCACTTCTCAATGTAAGTCTATGAGAGGCAGAACGAGGTCAGAACGCAGCTCTCATAGACTTATACTGAGAGCTTGTGGCCGCTTCAGTCAGTCCAAAGTTGTGGGCACAAGATGGCGACGTAGGGCCGGAGCAGCGCCCGGAAGAGCAGAGGACAGGCTGGTAAGTATAATACTAGTGGCAAGAAAGTTACAACACCCTTTAGCTGCTGATTACCCCTATATTTGCTGGTATTAAAACATTATTGGATTTTGAACACTTTATTTTTAAATAAAGATAATAGATTATCTATATTGAATAATTAAAACCAGATATTAATAATTAAAACCAGATATTAACACATTATTTTTTCATAATCTGTTATTTTTCTAAATCTTCGCTTTTATTTCCCCAAATTGTCTAGTTATTATGGGGGACAGCGATTTTGCTTGTGCTGCTGTTAACGGCATTTAGCAGTCTGCTTTACTGCAGTCACATGGATCATTGGCAGCATTAGACAGGATGTGACTATGGGAACGTTTTCTAGGCATGCCTCGTGACCTCCCCCGGGAGGGGAGGAGGTGAATGCCGAGATCCTGGCTGCGTCTTATTGAATCCTAATCCAAGGAAAAGCATTTTTGAGGGTTAAAGCTTTCTTCTAGATATTATGGAGCTTGAAACCTGTATGTTGTGAATACATGGATGGGACGTAGCGCTGGGTCTCGATTCTAATTGGCACTATAAAATATCCTAAAGCTGGAAAATGCTCTTTACAATTTTCTCGGCAGGGCACTGTCGTCTTCTAAATCTACATATAAGCATCTTGCGAAGACTCGGGGACATAGGGGCTCAGTAATCATTGTCCTCCCCTGCAAACATGTTGCGGGCAAATGCGGCTGCACTGTACAGAACATAAAGCATTGCAAGTGTCATCTTCCCCTCGTGCACTCTGCTGAAGCGTAACATCTCTAGTGTCTGCTGCCCAATGTTAGTAAGGTCACCATTAATATTTAATGGCTCTAGCTCGGCAGCAGGCAGCTCGTAAAAGTGTGTGCCTGCTATCTGTTACTGCGGTGACTTCATAGCTGCTCTGTAATTTCACCATTGGTTAATATAGCTGCCTTCCCTGACAGTTCAGGAAAGATTTCCGGGCTGTGCAATCGATGCTTCAAAGCCCCATTTAACACTTTCCACGTCTGAAGCTGGTCATTCCCTATAGCGGTATTTATGATGCTCGCTGTCTTACATGGACGCATAGCATGTAGTAGCTGCAAACGATTTATTTTATCTTTCTTTCAGCAAGAATTTGTTGCTATTCGGATGTTTTTAGAGAATATGTAGAATTTAGTGTTTATTTCTGTGTGATCCCAACATAATCTGTGCTAGATATTGAATATAAAATTGTAGGATTCCACAAAATGGTTTTATCAGTAGGGAGCAGAGCACAGGATTTTTGATAAATGACTTATTTCCTAATTCAGTCATTGACTTCGGGATTAGGAGTCCAGTGGGTTGCTCTACATGGTGGCTGACTTGCATGCATAGCTGTATATAGAAGGAGGTAGACCACTGCTAGGACTACCTACTGAAGTCCTAAATCCTGAATCCAATGAATAATCTGTATTTCCTTTTGCTGCGTACCATGCTGACTCCAGATTGGAGAACATGTGTAAAATCACTGGTGACCCTGAAAGAGGTTAGATGTTGTCACAAGCCAATATAACACCCCACAAATGTGAAGAATGTACTCTAATATTGCATTCCTGGCTGTTAATATTTGAAGTTCCTGAAAAGATTTTTTTTCCTATGGGGGTAAAAATCCATATCAGCACTTCAGAGTTGCTATACTTATTTCTCATCCCAAGGGCAACATCTGCAAGGAGTTTGTATTTTTTTTCCCCTTGTTTCCTTGTGTTTCTTCCCACACTCCAAAGACATACTGATAGGGAATTCAGATTGTGAGCCCCAATGGGGACAGTGATGATAATGTCTGTACAGCGCTGCATAATGTGTTGGTGCTGCATAACCAAGCATAATAAATAATATATATAATATATATATAAATAATATATTAAACATCTGATATTTAGTTACTACTAAGCTACAGGAAATATTTTCGTAGGAACACAGGCATTATTATTTAGACCCTGTTTGGAGTTGCGTCCATATTCTAGTAGTTCACTGTTGGCGTGCTGGCCATGGTTGTATCTTTTCAGTGTATTTTTATGATCACATAGATGCATGACTTTCATTTCTGGACATGATTGTGATAACTATCACTTTATAGGAATTCATGTTTTCCTCTATTTTTGTCTTCCAGGCATTCATAAACACAGCAAAAGAAATTTACGAAAAAATTCAAGAAGGCGTCTTTGACATTAATAATGAGGTAATTATATATGTCTTTGTGTAATCACATGTGTTAGATGTGTACATTTATGATCTAAATCACAACAGCAACATTATGGATAAGTCTCCATGGTGATTTTTCTTTGCATGTTGCCCTCTAAGGCCATGTTCACACATTCAGTATTTGAGCAGTATTTGTTCCACTCCTGGTTTTGGCTTGAAATCAGAGGAAAAGTATAATAGAAACACGTCACCACTTCTGTATTATCACCCACTCTTGATTTTGGTTTAAAAATACTGAGATAAAATACTGACCAAACGCTGAATGTGTGACCGTGTCCTAAAGGAAATGCGGAGTTCCCTCGACAGTTCCAGTGTGATTTTACAGTGAACAGAAGATTATTGTAGATATATTTTTTAAAGGGATTCACCGGGCACTTATTGATTACCTAACCTAACGATAGCTCATCATCTTTGGGATAGGTCATCATTCATATTAGATTGTTGGGAGTCTGGGACCCAGTACACCTACCAATCAGCTGCTATTAGCATTACTGCTGTCCAGATGTACACATTGAAAGGAGCTACCCTGCACAGCCCCTTTTTCAGTGTGTAGAGGCTGCTGCGGAGTACTGCAGATCAGCTTCTGTTCTCTGGACTAAGAGCTGATCTGCAGTACTCTGCAGCGGCCACTACGCATTGAAAGGTGCACCTCAGTTCAGTGTTTACATTCGGCTGCCGATAGTGCTAAAGGCAATTGATCATTGGGAGAGCTAGGTATCTGACCTCCATCGATCTGATATTGATCCTAAGGTTGGTTCATCAGTATCATAAGCCTGGACAGCCCCTTTAATTAAACCATAAATTAATTTGTGAATCTTTAATAATCCAGTGCAATTTGTTTACAAGGTAATTAGGTAATGCCTGCTGTCCTTTACATTTATATAGAGGCAATGACTTCTTACAGTTCTTCTGTCAATAAGAAGTGAAGCTTTATAGAATATTTATGTTTCTCTAAAAAGGTTGCCTATCAATAATCCGCCATTTCAATGGATTCCATTTCACCAAAGCCCTCAGAATAAAGCAGGCCTGTCATTCCCTTCATGCTTCCCTAATTACGGGCAAAATGTACAAGTCAAGTGCTGAGCAGGCGGATATTGGAGAATTAGAGGGTTGTTAGAGAAAATAATGGAGAGAAAATCTCAGTAAATCAGTACTGGTACTAGCAAAATGTAAAGAGCTCACAGTTTGTGTCTTGGGCTGAATTCAGACGTTCATGTTTCACAGTCCGTTTACGGACCACATTGCCCAGACAGACATTAGGTCTACTTACCTGAACTAATGCAGAGCTTAAAGAGGTTGTCCACTACTTTATAAGGATAGGTCATCAATGTCTGATTGGTCTGTACCCGGCATCCCCGCCGATCAGCTGTTCTCGGTGTCTGCAGCAGTGGCCGATGGCTGGAAATCCTCAACTGTGGAGTCTTCTGATAGTGACTGTGGCCGGGTACTACTCATCCACCTCCGTGTCCACTATCAGAAGACGGAGAAGTTCCGCAATTGAGTATTTCCGGCCGAATCCCAAAACCGCTGATCAGTGGGGATGCCGGTTGTCGGACCCCAGCCGATCAGACATTAATGACCTATTCGAAGGATAGGTCGTCAATGGACAACCTCTTTAAAACTCCCTAAATAAACTTAAAGTGTAACTATACTTTGAAACAATTTTTGATAAATGGTTGCCAGTGTGGTTTGGATTCAGATGCGGAGATCACCACTGACCACTGATTGCACAGACCTCAAGTAGAAGCTCTGCTCTTTTGCATGTGTCTGCACTCAGTGGCTTACAGACCCATAGACTGTCTATGGAGCCCATACACCACCCTGCTCCTGCGTAGTAGTGACCTCAGTGTTGTTTCACTTCACTGCTGCACGAGTCAATATGCAACTTCAGTATTTGAAGTCAGGAAACACGCGGACAAGGTACCTAGGATGCATCAGCATAAGAGCATCGGGGGATGTTTTACTCCTATATTATACCATTGTAAGCTGTTTGTTAAAAATAAATTGTTAAAGGGCGTTCACTTTAAAACTGATTTAAAGGGATTGTCTGGTTTTTACTATTTTTTTATTGTTTCATAAAATGGCATCCAATGTTTTGAAATAACAAAGGAAACCCATTTTCCACGACAATCTAACGTTGACCCTCCTGCGGTGCTGCCAGTCTTTGGTAACACAGTGTGAGTACTGGAGGCAATCAGTGGCTTCCGAGGTCACCTGCTGTATTACTGGTATCACTGCTGAGTGATGGGAGCCAGGATGGCAGTAATATAGCGGATGAGAGCTGCAGCAGTCACGTCCCGACTGTACGTAAGCAAAGACTGGGAGCACCGTAGCGCGGTCGTCGCTGGAGGGAGACTGGATGCGCAGTGATGCTTTTTTACATTTTGTTTTTAGTGTGCAGAGTGTAGTGAGCCACTGACACAAGACTCTGGAGGCCATCTATCAGCTGGGGAGATGAAAGGGTGTGTCATTGTAATGCAGCATGCCCAATCCTTTTCTCCGCTGATCAGGTGAGAAGAGGGTGTCAGTGGTCTCCATAGACATTAGATCAGTGGTGTCAAACTCATTTTCACCGAGGGCCACATCCACATTATGGTTGCTTTCAAAGGGGCCCTTGTACTAATAAGTGCTCATACAGACGTTCATGCAACACGGAACGAGCATGGACTGGCCAGGTGCTATAAGAGAGCTGTCCCTGGGTTGTTGGGCTATAAGAAAGCTGTTTCTGCCTAGTAGGCTCTAGGAGAGCTGTCCCTGGGTTGTTGGGCTATAAGAAAGCTGTTTCTGCCTAGTAGGCTCTAGGAGAGCTGTCCCTGGGTAGTGGGGCTAGGAGAGCTGTCCCTGGGTAGTGGGGCTTGGAGAGCTGTCCCTGGGTAGGTAGTGGGGCTAGGAGAGCTGTCGTTGGGTGGGTAGTGGGGCTAGGAGAGCTGTCGTTGGGTGGGTAGTGGGGCTAGGAGAGCTGTCGTTGGGTGGCTAGTGGAGCTAGGAGAGCTGTCGCTGGGTGGGGTGGTGGGGCTAGGAGAGCTGTCGCTGGGTGGGGTGGTGGGGCTAGGAGAGCTGTTCGTGGGTGGGGTGGTGGGGCTAGGAGAGCTGTTCGTGGGTGGGGTGGTGGGGCTAGGAGAGCTATCGCTGGGTGGGGTGGTGGGGCTTCGAGAGCTGTCGCTGGGTGGGTGGTGGGGCTAGGAGAGCTGTCGCTGGGTGGGGTGGTGGGGCTAGGAGAGCTGTCGCTGGGTGGGGTGGTGGGGCTTCGAGAGCTGTCGCTGGGTGGGTGGTGGGGCTTCGAGAGCTGTCGCTGGGTGGGTGGTGGGGCTTCGAGAGCTGTCGCTGGGTGGGTGGTGGGGCTACGAGAGCTGTCGCTGGGTGGGTGGTGGGGCTTCGAGAGCTGTCGCTGGGTGGGTGGTGGGGCTTCGAGAGCTGTCGCTGGGTGGGTGGTGGGGCTACGAGAGCTGTCGCTGGGTGGGTGGTGGGGCTTCGAGAGCTGTCGCTGGGTGGGTGGTGGGGCTTCGAGAGCTGTCGCTGGGTGGGTGGTGGGGCTACGAGAGCTGTCGCTGGGTGGGTGGTGGGGCTAAGATGGACTGCTCCTTATGTTAAGTACTGGCTATGTCTGCTCTCATTCAAAGATGGAACCACACAAATATTCTGGCTGACTGAGTTCATGACGTTCATTTTTTGCACTGGCTGACTGCGTCTCTTTGTGCTGGCTGACTGCGTTCCCGTTTTGTGCTGGCTGACTGACTACGTTCCCGCTTTGTGCTGGCTGGCTGACTGCGTTCCCGCTTTGTGCTGGCTGGCTGACTGCGTTCCCGCTTTGTGCTGGCTGGCTGACTGCGTTCCCGCTTTGTGCTGGCTGGCTGACTGCGTTCCCGCTTTGTGCTGGCTGGCTGACTGCGTTCCCGCTTTGTGCTGGCTGGCTGACTGCGTTCCCGCTTTGTGCTGGCTGGCTGACTGCGTTCCCGCTTTGTGCTGGCTGGCTGACTGCGTTCCCGCTTTGTGCTGGCTGGCTGACTGCGTTCCCGCTTTGTGCTGGCTGGCTGACTGCGTTCCCGCTTTGTGCTGGCTGGCTGACTGCGTTCCCGCTTTGTGCTGGCTGGCTGACTGCGTTCCCGCTTTGTGCTGGCTGGCTGACTGCGCTCCCACTTTGTGCTGGCTGGCTGACTGCGCTCCCGCTTTGTGCTGGCTGGCTGCTATCACGCCACACATTGTTCACTCACAGAGATGGCACCCACTGCTGGTGCTGGCATTGCCCCCTCTACTAAGCTCTGGCTGCATCATGTCAGATTCCAAGATCTCATCAGCTCCCTGTGCCGGGGCTGCACCCCCTGTGCTATGCACTGGCTGTGTCACCTTACATGGCAGCCAGTACTTAGTAGAGGGGCAGAGCTGGCACAAGGGATGGTTGCCATCTTAGATTTTGAGCTACAGCACAGACTTCAACTCTGCTCTGGCAGGCTCTCCATACAGGGGAAAGTGGAGAGCCGGTCCTTCTGTGTACGGACCTCGCGGGCCACAGAATGACATGCCCCGATTCTGCCCGCGGGCCTCTAGTTTGACGACCCTGCAGATGGTTGACCACATCTATCTAATGTGTGTTGAGGCTTTCTGGCTGGGTTCACTTATTTGCATCCTGATGAGGGGTATTGTTTTGGCACTTCTGATAAAACAGTATGCAGCAGGATATCAGCCCTGTTGGCATTGATTTATTTAAAAAAAAATCTAATACCAGAATCTGTCTGCTATATGCTGTAACAGGACAAAACAGTCAGCCGGAATCAGATCCTACCTGATGGAGTTTTCCAACACTTTTCTAGTCAGAGAAATAAACACCTAAAACCACAATCCATGCAAATTAGGAAAAAAGCATAATTATGCATAACTAGATAAAGATAAAACTAAATTATTATATGCAATAATGTTATTTATGCAAGTAATGTACATAAGCAAATTTCATGAAAACATAAGGAGATGGCACAGATGAGACTAAAAGATGACGACCCCTGGAAAAAGACTGACTATCCAACAAATTATAATAGGTCTGATATGGGTGACGAAGCATGTCAGTGTGAGACATGTCTGGTATAGTGGGTCCCTGTATGTAGGTGATTCTCTCCTGTATATACACTTATGGTCATTGTATATGGGAATTCATACTTGGTGGATAAGTTACCATAGCTATCATTGATCTGCATGATTTAGTATATCAGACCTATTATTTGTGTAGGATAATCATACTTGATTCAGGTGTTGCCATCTTTAGTCTCATCTGTGCCACCTCCTGTTTTTATGAAATTTTCTTATGTACATTACTTGTAGAACTAAAATTATTGCATATATTACTTGGCCTGAGAGCTTTTTCTTTATTGGAGTTAGTTACAGAAATATTGGAAATGAATTGCACTTGGTGTAACTGAAGCAAATCCCATGTTTGTGCCAGAAATAGTGGTCTAGAGCAGAGGTCCCCAACCTTTTTTGCACCAGGGACCGGCTTTAAGCAAGACCAGTTTTCCATGGCCCGGTGGGGGTGGGGGCGGGGCTTTGGTCATATGGGGGTGGGGTTATGGAGGGGTGGAGCTGTATGGGGAGGATGCTGGCGGGACCTCGGTGTACAGCGCTGCTAAGTAGCAGCATTGTACATTGAGCGTCAGTGCATACAGCGCTGCTGCTTAGCAGCGCTACACACTGAACACCGGTACCGGGAGCCGCATCACTGAAGCCAGTCTGCTGCCCCAGCACGCCCCACATAACATGTTCTGCCGGGGGCGTGTCAGTGAGGAGAGCCTGCCGCCCCACCCCGTCAGGAACACACCATGCTGTGCAGGAGGGCCGCGTCACTAAGACCCGCCCCGTGACGTACAACAGGTACCATGCTGTGCTGTGGAGGGCTGCGTCACTAAGACCCGCCCGACGCCCCACCCCGTCCTGCATAATGTTCTCTGCCGGGAGCTGCGAGCTGTCACGGCTATGGCAGAAAACATTATAAATCCACACAGAGCGAGCTCTGACCAGGCGCAGGGCCGCGGAGCTAGCTGTCAGCGGCGCCGCGGACCGGCTGAAAAACCCCAACGGCCCGGTCCTGGTCCGCGGACCGGCGGTTGAGGACCTCTGGTCTAGAGGCTCCAGAAAAGCTAGAAAGAAGACCTTGGGTAGGTTCCCAAAGCTGACACATTGCTGCTAGCACAGTATGAAATGTGGTTAGACAGAATGGCTATTACCTCTGCAGATTTCTCCTGCTTTTTCATGACATGAACCAGGAGGCTCAGGATGACACATGCAGTAAGTTGGAGTGTTGATTGTAAATTTGTAAATTTTTCTCTTTCTTGAGCAATCCATAAAGGCTTCTAGAATAGTTAATCTATGACATTGTCCCTTATATGAGCTTTCCTTCTGACCCGGTTTCCTAGTATACCACATGTAGTTCAGTTATAGATGAGCTGCAAAACTTATATGGGAACGGCCACAAGGAGGCGCCCTGGAAGCGCTCTCTGGAGGTCTGTGATGCCTGTGAGGGTCAGGGGTTGCAGACGATGGCAGGGCATTTTGGGAAAACTCCAGCTTCCCTGCAGCTGCTTACACTACATGTGACCTGGGAGTAAATGGGGGACTTGGATTTCAAGCACTAGACTAGCTGTTGGTAAAGCACGGCTACGAGAAGGGTCGCCACCTGGCTCAGTGAGGACTGCCGCAGGACTTGTTCTCCTTTGTTTTCCCGTTTTGATACAAGATTGACTGCTGCTTTCGGATCATTAACAGTTTGCAGTCTGCTCAAATACATTTTCCCCCCAGAGTTTACTGTTTCTAGTGAGATCTTTGAAGTTTCTTTGTGAATCCGCCTCTATTCTCTTAGCATTTATTATCCATTTGCTCTGAATGGAATCATTATGCTAATACACTGTAGAGATTGTAATAACTCATTTATCGGCAGCAACTGCATCTCCGGCCCATCCCCGTCTCCTGTGTAACCTGTTGAGTAGCGCAGCGTGGAGCTGTAGTAGTGTTACTAGCTGCACACTTCAGAATGGCCGCTCCACGCTTCCTGCGATTCAGAACAGTCAATTGTTTCCTGCTGTTACATTTCTTTAAAGGGGTTTTCCAGGTAAAAGAAATATATATTTCTAACTCCACTTTAAACAATCCATTACCTAACTGGATAATATAGCTCTATTAGGCCATAAGCTTCCTTTAGCAGCTCTTTCCCAGGTCCCGGCAATTATCAGTCCTGTCCTGAAGCAGGACAGGGTTTCGGTGATAGCAGGCAGCTGGCTAAGCTAATGAAATAAGTCCGCTCCATTGATAGAAATGCAGAAGAAAAAATGCTGAGGCCTGAAATGGAGCAGCTGCAGGAGGATCAGGGCACCTGGCCTAATGGAATGATGGCATTAACTTAGCAATTTGGAAATAACCCTTTAGCACCTATACACGGGCTAGGTGATAACTTGCTGATTGCTGGGTTCCCACCTCTTTGATCTCAACTGATTTTGAGAATGGGGGACTGAAATGCCCCATTGGAATGGAAAAGCGGATGCAAGCCACTGCTTGCAATCTCCAGCAGTCTCATGGCCAGAGGTCGCTGAGAACTGTACTTGGCGATCTCCAGCAGTCTCATGGCCAGAGGTCGCTGAGCACTGTACTTGGCGATCTCCAGCAGTCTCATGGCCAGAGGTCTCTGAGCACTGTACTTGGCGATCTCCAGCAGTCTCATGGCCAGAGGTCTCTGAGCACTGTACTTGGCGATCTCCAGCAGTCTCATGGCCAGAGGTCTCTGAGCACTGTACTTGGCGATCTCCAGCAGTTTCATGGCCAGAGGTCGCTGAGCACTGTACTTGGCGATCTCCAGCAGTCTCATGGCCAGAGGTCGCTGAGCACTGTACTTGGCGATCTCCAGCAGTTTCATGGCCAGAGGTCGCTGAGCACTGTACTTGGCGATCTCCAGCAGTCTCATGGCCAGAGGTCTCTGAGCACTGTACTTGGCGATCTCCAGCAGTTTCATGGCCAGAGGTCGCTGAGCACTGTACTTGGCGATTTCCAGCAGTCTCATGGCCAGAGGTCTCTGAGCACTGTACTTGGCGATCTCCAGCAGTTTCATGGCCAGAGGTCGCTGAGCACTGTACTTGGGGATCTCCAGCAGTTTCATGGCCAGAGGTCGCTGAGCACTGTACTTGGGGATCTCCAGCAGTCTCATGGCCAGAGGTCTCTGAGCACTGTACTTGGCGATCTCCAGCAGTTTCATGGCCAGAGGTCTCTGAGCACTGTACTTGGCGATCTCCAGCAGTTTCATGGCCAGAGGTCGCTGAGCACTGTACTTGGCGATCTCCAGCAGTTTCATGGCCAGAGGTCGCTGAGCACTGTACTTGGCGATCTCCAGCAGTCTCATGGCCAGAGGTCGCTGAGCACTGTACTTGGCGATCTCCAGCAGTCTCATGGCCAGAGGTCTCTGAGCACTGTACTTGGCGATCTCCAGCAGTCTCATGGCCAGAGGTCTCTGAGCACTGTACTTGGCGATCTCCAGCAGTCTCATGGCCAGAGGTCTCTGAGCACTGTACTTGGCGATCTCCAGCAGTTTCATGGCCAGAGGTCGCTGAGCACTGTACTTGGCGATCTCCAGCAGTTTCATGGCCAGAGGTCGCTGAGCACTGTACTTGGCGATCTCCAGCAGTCTCATGGCCAGAGGTCGCTGAGCACTGTACTTGGCGATCTCCAGCAGTCTCATGGCCAGAGGTCTCTGAGCACTGTACTTGGCGATCTCCAGCAGTTTCATGGCCAGAGGTCGCTGAGCACTGTACTTGGCGATCTCCAGCAGTCTCATGGCCAGAGGTCTCTGAGCACTGTACTTGGCGATCTCCAGCAGTTTCATGGCCAGAGGTCGCTGAGCACTGTACTTGGCGATCTCCAGCAGTCTCATGGCCAGAGGTCGCTGAGCACTGTACTTGGGGATCTCCAGCAGTCTCATGGCCAGAGGTCGCTGAGCACTGTACTTGGCGATCTCCAGCAGTTTCATGGCCAGAGGTCTCTGAGCACTGTACTTGGCGATCTCCAGCAGTTTCATGGCCAGAGGTCGCTGAGCACTGTACTTGGCGATCTCCAGCAGTCTCATGGCCAGAGGTCGCTGAGCACTGTACTTGGGGATCTCCAGCAGTCTCATGGCCAGAGGTCGCTGAGCACTGTACTTGGGGATCTCCAGCAGTTTCGTGGTCAATGAATTCTGCATCCCACTGCTCCATTCCAATGGGCATTTGAGAACAATGTTCAGTGCCTGAATAAAAGTCCAATGGTGGGTCCCCAGCCATCATCAAGTTATTGCCTATCCTAACTTGTTGAGTTGGGTGATAACTCTCTTTAAAAGGAATGTCTACTTTTTCATGTCAAAAAATCTTTTTTTTCTTACTCGAATAGTCCCAAAAACAAACACTCTTCACACTGATCATTAGAGCATTTAAGCATTTAGAATAAGCTATTAGGTCTTGTTCTCTTTAGCTCAAGCTTTGGCTTTGCTGTATGAGGAAAATTCTATCATTAGAGGGCATAAGAGTTAATGACAGTGTATTGCTGAACACCTAGTTAAGATAGAATAGTAACGGGGCATTTACACTGGCCGATTATTATCTGTACCTTGCCAGCACAGAATGATTGTTCAAACAGAGTCCCTTTAAAAAGCACATCGTTCTCGGCAGCTCATCGTCCTGTGTAAACTGGATATGGGCTGCAGCGAACAATGACAGTGTATGGACACTGAACGATCGTGTTACCAAATGTTTTGTGTGCATGGAAACATGCAGCCGATTGGCGGTCATTTCACCGCTGCCATGAGCCTGCGCAAGGTGGATTTATATTGGCCATCCCGCAGTTTTAAACTACTTTGTTTCTTTGAAAATAAGACACTGTCTTATAATATTTTTTTGCTCCCAAAGATGGGTTAGGGCTTATTTTCAGGGGATGTCTTATTTTTTCCAATGAACAACAATCCACATTTATTCTTGAACAAAAAAATCAACATTTATTCAAATATAATCATCATTACACACATGCACGCTTATATACATACACACGGCACATGCACGTGTGTCTGTATACGTGCACACGGCACATACGGTACATGAACAGCCTGTCACCTCTTCAGTTCCTCTAGACTCCTGCAGTTAAATGAACTTTGGTGACATCATAGTCACATGACCGTGATGTCACCAAAGGTCCTTAAGCAGTTTTAACCTCGAAATAGAAATGCTGGGTGCCCTGGGCAACTGACCAGTTTGCCTCCCTCCCCCCAAATGCCAGTCCTGACTGTAACTAGGGCTTATTTTTGGAGTAGGGCTTATATTTCAAGCATACTCCAAAACTCCTGTAAAATCATTCTAGGGCTTATTTTTGTGGAAACACTGTATGTCCGTATACATGTTTGCCGATCAATGTGTTCAGACAGGCTAAACACACTTTCCATGCCCACAGAACAATTAATAACATGATCGTTCTGTGTACATAGCATATCATTATCCTCGGCAGCACAAGTGCCATTTACACATGTCCATGTCCTGCTTCTGAAAACGATTATTTTTAAGTAAGCATGAAAATAATTTTACCCGACTAACAAGTTTTTTGTTCGTTTATCAGGTGATCGGCAGCCTGTTTACATCGGCCGATTATTGGGAAAATAGCATTTTTAGGAATGCTCATTCCCTATAACCAGTGTAAATGCGCCCGATACTGTGTATGCAGCTTCCTTGCCAAACTCGGTGGCTAGACGCCAACACATTTTGGAGACTGTAGTAGTTTATCAGATTTCTAGTGCACACAGCCTGTATAGTATAGGTAGGTCTCAAATCTGGCCGCCACGATGGAAGGTTTAATACATACCGAACACATTATGTATCATGTATATTTTTCAGACTATTAGGTTACAGCTCACCACACCCTATATTTAGACAACAGCATATAGGAAAAAAAGCTATGAATTAAAACTTTCATGGTGGTGTAAGGGGTTAATGTCACTACCATTGGTCACGTCAGTGCAGTAATGATACTGGTGGCCTGTTATGCTTACGTGTTTAATTAGTAGATTTAGTGTCAGGCATTTTAGATGTATGTTGGCCAAACACGCTGATTTTAGTGGGTCATCTAATTAGAATAGCAAGTTTTGGCTATTAGAGGATGAAGAATAGAAACTTTCTATCGACATCCTATACTCGAGGACATAGCCATTTTGTAGGAAAACAATTTACTGTAAAATATATAATACAGACATTCACACGTAGCCCACAGAATATCTCAGCCTTACCCACTTGACTGCTGCCCTGCAAATGTTAGGCTATGGGTTGAGCATGTTAGGCTATGGGTTGAGCATGTTAGGCTATGGGTTGAACATGCTAGGCTATGGGTTGAGCATGTTAGGCTATGGGTTGAGCATGTTAGGCTATGGGTTGAGCATGTTAGGCTATGGGTTGAGCATGTTAGGCTATGGGTTGAGCATGTTAGGCTATGGGTTGAGCATGTTAGGCTATGGGTTGAGCATGTTAGGCTATGGGTTGAGCATGTTAGGCTGTGGGTTGAGCATGTTAGGCTATGGGTTGAGCATGCTAGGCTATGGGTTGAGCATGCTAGGCTATGGGTTGAGCATGTTAGGCTATGGGTTGAGCATGTTAGGCTATGGGTTGAGCATGTTAGGCTATGGGTTGAGCATGCTAGGCTATGGGTTGAGCATGCTAGGCTATGGGTTGAGCATGCTAGGCTATGGGTTGAGCATGTTAGGCTATGGGTTGAGCATGTTAGGCTATGGGTTGAGCATGTTAGGCTATGGGTTGAGCATGTTAGGCTATGGGTTGAGCATGCTAGGCTATGGGTTGAGCATGCTAGGCTATGGGTTGAACATGCTAGGCTATGGGTTGAACTAGATGGACTTAGTCTTCCTTCAACCTTTAAAAAAAAAAAAACTATGCTTTTAGGCGGTTATCACCACAGTTCTTATGTTTTGGTCTTTCCCTGGTTATAGCTTGTTAAAAGAAAGCTGTCTCCAGGATTTTGCTATGTATTCTGAGAGCAGCATGATGTAGGAGCAGAGACCCTGATTCCAGCGATGTATCACTTACTGGGCTGCATGTTATAGTTTCAATACAATCAGTGTTTTATCATCAGGAGAACGAGGTGTCTCGTGCCATGCAGTCGTCCTGCTTTCTATAACCCGACCACCTCCACTGATAGGCAGCTTTCTGCCTATGCACAGAGTATATAGAGGGCTGTCAATCAGTGGCGTGGGCCGGGTTATACAGAGCTTAGCATTCAGAGAACTGCTAGATCTGTAGCAGCTAAAACTGTGATCTTCTAAAAACTGCAGCACGCAGCCCAGTAAGTGACACATCACTGGTATTAGGGTCTCTATTCCTACAGCATTCTGCTCTCATATAGCACAAAATTGCATAACAAAAACCTAGTAATAGATTCCCTTTAAGAGCCTCAACGCCCTCCCCTGAGCACAGCCTCCTATGCTGCACCAGGGCTTTGAAATCATGAACATAGAATTTGTGCAGACTTCAAAGTGGCTGCGACTTGATACACAAGGATTAGCTCATGTCATTTGCTTCACAGTACAAAGACTAGTTCCAGTACTAATAATGGGGTTGTGCACGGTGTCAGGCCGGGACCAGGAGAGATTCACACTGTACTGGGTGGTGACTGGCAGTAATCAGCAGCTGAGCTCCTCAGCCCGTCACTTGTTGATATATTGTTTGACAAGTAATGTATTGTCCAGTCTGACTCTATGGATTGGGCCTCAGTACTTGCTCAGGGAACAGGACAGACATGCCGGAGGCAGACATCACGGTACACATTGCTTACATCAGCCGCATGTCTGGATGTCACAAGGTTGAGGGCTCTAGGTTTCCATGACCCTCAACTCGGGTCAGGACAGTGGCACTAACCCCTTATCCCTACTACCTGGACAACTTTATGGCTATGGCCTCCTGTAGCTTTTAGATAAATCTGTCATCCTGTGATGCAGCAATACACCCTACTGGCAACTGCAATATATATATATACTGAAATGACATCATGGGTGGTCTGCCGGCTGGATTATTAAATGTCCAAAGAAAGGCATTTTGACCTCACTGGTAAAGTTCACCAAGAGACCTCCAGAAGACATCCCAACATAACGAAAGACTGATAGAAAACTTGCTGCTGTCGCCTTATTTCATCTGCCGAGCCTCCTTGGTTCTTGCTGCGCCGGCGTCTTCTGCTTCCTATTATGTGAGATTCAGCAGGATGGTGCGGGTGTGTGCTGGAGACGAGGAGCGGCTGTCACTATACCGTGCTTCTAGTGCTCTTCACTATAGTGCTTCAGGTGTGCTAGCGTCTCCCTGTACTCTACCGCTGTTATTATAGGATTGGGTTATACTCATAGGGATCTCCCTATTCAATAGGGAACAATCCTCATCTGCAGAATAGAGCGGACATCTGATGGCAATATATTGCCATAGTAGACAAGTAGTGTAAGTAGAGGTGGAGATGGACATCTCCCATATATTGCCTTCTACTTCTGATCTGATCCATGCACATTGATAGCATCAGATTAATGTCCGTGCTCTCTAGTCCTTAAAGTGATTATCAAGTTAGCTTCAGGAATATCCTCTCCACATGGAGACGCACAGACCTCTAATATCCTGTCATCTGTTTATTTTATTTTCTGTTTATAGCTCTTGGTCGGTGCGCTCCCCTCCCCCTCCTCTTCCTCTGCTGCTCTTTCACGCAGTTTCCATGTCCTTCTCGCTTGCCATCTTTATTATCTCACCTTATGTTTTTTTCCCCCCTTACATGCATTCCCTCGCTCCTTCCTGTGCGTTCATTCACCGTCAGCAGCGCAGTAAGGAAAGTGCGCACGTGAGAAAACGGCAATAAGCATCCACACGGGGGAAGAGTGCGGGACCCCTGGGGTGTGAGTGCTGTCTTGTGTGGAGGGCATAGAACAATCATGTCCCTGCTACCAACTGCAAATATATCTTCCTTTTCTCGAGCATTCACAGAATATGTACCATAATACTATATATTTATGGACCGCACAGGAGAGAATCGCCTTAATGGAAGTTACATTACACCCATCTATACAACCACAGAAGCATGGCTGTCGTGTCCGCTGCTGTATGTATAAGGTGGCCCAGGAAATACCGGAAATAGATTCCAGCTTGTCCTACACTTACTACCATAATCCTCCCCACTCCTTATTACACACTGATTTGCTGAAATATACCTTTTTTTTATCAAAAAATTACCTATTGTTTACATTAAGATTGTTATTTGTATTCTACATTTTTTTTCCGTACACATAAAAGGAATAATAATCTGAAATCTTACAATTTTCATACTGGCCACTGAGCCTAAAGGCCCCCATACACCTTAGACTAATGTCGGCCGGGTTCAGCCAGCTGACTGATGGTCGGGAGAGATGTCGATCACGCAATTGCAATAACAGACTGCCATTCCCATTGTTCTCCCTGACATAAGACGTTGACTGACGTCAGTCAGTGGCATTTTCCCAGCGAGCACAGGACGTCTTGTCTGGGTGAGCACTCGTGTGTATGGGGCAGTCGTCGGAGATCGCTGTCAGCCCAAGCATCGTTCATCCGACAGCCATATAATGTGTGTCGCCGGGTTTATATTAGACTCCTATTCTCTGCTCTGTACAGAAGACTTTTCTGCTATTCTCCATCATTGCAGACCAAATTACAATGACAGGTAAAACCTCTATATACAGAAGATTCACAATAGGTGATGTCACAGCTCACCTCCTCCCGCTTCATTCACAATGATAAGTTAGCAGGGTCACTCATTCTTTTGATCCCTATGGCCATGTATCTGGCTAGTGTGAGATTTGCAAGATTTCTTCATTTTTTTTGCAAGATCTGGGGAAGGGGGAGGTGGTTTATGTATAGAAAAAACATTACCAATAATGAAAAATGCGATTGTTTAAATCAAGTTTTTCTGTAAATCGGTCATTTTCTGATGATGCTCTTTGTGGTGGCTGTACACTTTAGATATCTGCACTAGGCCTCTAACTCTTCACCCTGATCCCCTCGCTGAGGCATGCACACTTAGCTGGGATGAGCATGCGTGTTCTCGGTGGGGCGTAAGCTGCTGGCAGAGACCCCTGACTACCACATTTCTGGTGAGATGGGTGACTGGCCCCACCAGTAAATGAGGGTTGGGCTGACATTCAGCGAATGTGTGTGCCGACCTTTATTCTCAGCTTGGCTGTCTTTTTAACATGGCCACACGTTGCTTCCCCAAGTTACTGGGCTCCTATTACAGAACCACATTGCCTCATTTACGACAATGGCATCTAATACACAGCTCAATAATGGTATACAGGGGTCTGGCACAAACGTTCTCCTATCTGTGGAGCGTCTTCCACCCTATTCCCCCAGTACATCAGATACACGGACATTACACCACTGTTCACCATCTCCTCTCGGATGGCTTGTGTAATCCCATCCACCCTCCAATGCCCCACTTGCCCGCATCCTCCACCACACCCCCAGTGTCTTTGTACTGCTGCTGGCTCTCCCTCCCTGTGTCTGGGCTATTATCTCATTCTCTTTGTCTTTCGGAGTGAGAGTGGATATGACACACGGGGGAGGGGAGATCATGCATTATTCTAAGCCAGCAACGCGAATATAAAAAGCTGTAGGAAAGTTGGGCAGGTCGCGGCTCCTAGTTGGTGCTTGGTGTGCAGCTTAGTCCAGCACCTGACTGCCTCACTGTGCCTTTCTGGAGCTCTGATTGCAATCTGCTGTGAGAGCCAGCCGTCTGTGCTACTTAATTGGCGCAGCGCCAGCCCTGGCTCTCCGAGTCCTCCAAAACTTGCTACCAGCTGAGAGGGGGCAAAACCAATGAGCCATAGGGCATGCTTTTTATTAAAACAGAGTCAAAGAAAGCCCCGAAACCACTTCAGCTGCTGTCAATACCCAGCCATTGCCAGAAACCCCAAGGCTACTACAGTTGCAGAACAACTGCCAAGCACCATAAATCTGAGCCTGACTGTGACGCAAAGTTTCCTTAAGAGCTTAATGTCTGAGAGCTCCTGTGTTAGTCCTCCCCCACCCAAAGTGCCGTGTTCCCCAGCAAAACCCACTTGAGGTAGCGAGCGCTAAGATAGCAGTGTGATCTTGATGAATGAAAGGAGCTGCGCCGTGTGTGGGTTGTTGGCGAGCTGCCATGTCTTTGGGGATCATAGAAATTATTGATGACACTGAACACTTGTATGCATCCACACAGCTGACTCAAGACAGAAAATACTCGCAGCCGCCGGAAAACTCCTGGCCTTTCCCCCACTTACTTGTTTTGTACTGGTGAAAGTTTTAGGAGAAGTTTAATCATAGGTCGAGAGTATCACACAGGGAGCCATGTAGTCAGGTGTGTGGATGTAGCAGAGTTCTGTGTGTAACTTGGCTTGCCGGGGTCATTAAACCATTACATGCTTTTTTTGCACACGAATGATGTGTTGTTACCTGACAATCCTAACTCTGCTACCTCTGTGTACCTGCTTACCGTATTTAATAGGAGCAGCGTTTCACCCATTGCTAATTGCAGACCGGTGCCTTTTTTCGCTATACAATGTATGCATTTATTTTCCTGGCTTAGGTCTATGAATATACCAGCTTTGTGTATTGTAATGTAAGCAGCCTGCTGCCGCAGAGACTTCAGACTTCCTGCACCAAAACTCTGTTTCTTACCATGAAGAATTTTCCGATTCGGTTTTTGCTTTTTTTCAGAAAGATTTGAAAACTAAGTGTTTTTACCCTTCGATGCTGTGCACCAGCCAGTGCAAATCACTGTCGTTACCTAAAGGGGGGTTTCCCCTACTTTAGAAGTTATCATTAATGGGCCTGGGGTGGGCTAAGAGAAAACAATATTCCATGCTCCCCTCCTGGATCCGGCGCACTCTTCCACAATTGCTACTGTGAGCCACGTCAGTCTTGTGCAATCAATATCCAGAGGAGGTGCCAATGACTGCTGCAGCCAATCAGTGGCTGCTGATCGACTGCAGCATTCACATTCCACCATGCCAGTTAGCTGTGAAGGCTGCAGCAATCACATGTCATCCCCCCTGGGCACATTGAGAAAAACTTTAAACTAGGCAAAAATGCCTTTAAACGTGAGCTCTCGTGACCCAGTGAGACTGTATAAACACTGTGCCAATATTTTACTGATTCATACTATCAGATTGGCCTAAAAATGTTTCTTCCTAAATTTGTCAGATGTCCTTGGGTTCCGCAACCCCGTAGACGTTAAACCGTTTTCAACAGGAATCTGTGTTTCAGGCCCTTATTACTTAGCCCTGCTCACACAGGTGATGGCTTTGTCACAGTGCATTCAAGTAGGTGACACCTGTTCTGATAAGGTGTGCCCGGGTTGTAGGTATCTGCTCTCCCCCACACCATAATATTCAATATGAGATCTTTTATCCTCAATGATGACAATCTGCAGTTTTTAGGAAGTGTATGACAAAAGCAGCCTTGTAAAAGTCTTCGGCCATGTTCGCATAGGTTTTCTTTTAAACTTTTTTTTTTTTTGCATCTATTCCGCTCTAAATATACATTTTTAAAAAAGAAAAGCTGGAAATCTGCCCATTCGTAGATTGCCACAAAAAGTGGAGGTTTTTTTGCTGCAGTTTTGATGTTTTTTCTTTGTTTTTGTTTTTTTTTTTACAGAAAAACTTTCAAAAACTGTTACTAAAAGATGAAAAAAAAAATGCACATAGAAAACTAAAAAAAACAGCTGTCTGTCTTCTAATGGTTATTTCCACACTTCGCTGATGGCAGAAGCAGGGCTGTGGAGTCGGTGTCGATTTTTCGCGCAGTCGGTATAAAATGGACCAACTCCTAAGATATATAATAAATTAGGTACAATAGTACAATGCAGGATGTGTTGTAAATATTTTCATAAGAATTTGGGAAAGTTCTGAAATGTTCTGTTCCTGATAGCACTTTATGTACACGCTCAGTACTGAGGCAGTGCCATAGTCACTACTGAGCGTGTACATAAAGTGCAGCACAGATTCATCTCACTGCCTCACTACTGAGCGTGTACATAAAGTGCAGCACAGATTCATCTCACTGCCTCACTACTGAGCGTGTACATAAAGTGCAGCAGATTCATCTCCACTAAAAGCTGAGTGAGAAGTCAGGGAAATTGAGGAGTCGGAGGTTTGGCTTACTGACTCCACAGCCCTGGACACAAAGCTTTGGGTGTGATCGGCTGGAGCCATCACTGGCACACGATGTAGGTAGTGTTGCATGGTGAATATAGCAAGCCTCAAATACTTAACAATCTTTTTTTTTTTTTCTATTTTAGGCAAATGGAATTAAAATTGGACCACAAAACCCAATGCCTGGGCCACCCGGACCGCACAATGCAGGACAAGCTGGTGGCAGCTGTTGTTGAACCTGCGTTTTTTTTGTTTTTGTTTTTTTTCCATCTGAGGAGCCTCCTGTGGCTACTTACCTTGTTCATAGGCTATTTACATGTACTTTAACCTATTACCCCGCCCTTCCTCCAGAGTTTCAATGTTCACTTTAAAGAGAGAGATTTTGGAAATTGTATTCATACTGTATCTATTTGCTTTTGATTTCTAGGTTTATTGATTGTGGTCGTTTGTTTAAATGTCGTCTTGTTCCCTTGACTGAGAACTGAATTATCAACACTAAAATGTTTTCATAGTATTTTAAATGGTTTGTGTAGCTAGGATTCACAGATCTGTGGTCGCCTATTCCAAGGGACATGACATGAAATAATAAAGGACATTTGGAGACTCTTTTTTTTTTTTTTCTCTCAACCAATATGTTTTTAATGAAGGAAATGGGACGATATTGAAGAAGTAACGTTGATCTGCATGTTGAAATAATAATGTTGATGATTTCCATGAGTGCTGCCTGTACTGGGATGTCTTTTATAGGTGGACAGTATTCTAGTAACTGAGATGCTCAACTGCTGAGGTCATTGAAGGGTACGTTCCCACGGGTCATATCCGCAGCAGACTTTCCACCGTGGAATTGCATGCAGAAAACCTGCTACATTACAGTGAATTTCCTCCAATCTCTCTCTGCAGATATACAAGGCAAAGGATGATATGTGTTAGGAACTCCTTTGCTTTTCTACAGCAATGTTTTTCTGTGCATTTTCCACTCTGGACAACTCCCATGGGAATCTACCCTTGGGGTAATTTTGTTTTTGGCAAATAAGGCTATGTGCCCACGTAGCATTTTTCAAGCGTATATGCTGCGGAATTTCCGCAGCGTAAACTCTTGAAAAACGCATGTATATCCGCACCCCATGGTCCCCAATGGGATTCCGCAGGTTCTATGCACATGCTGCGGATTTTTCCGCAGCAAACCACCAAGCAATGTGAACTGAGGTCTAAGATGGTAGACATGCAAGAAATAGGAGCATGTTCACACTAGCAAAAAGAAGCAAAACCTACAAAAGACAAAAATATATCTCATACCCTACCATCATTATATATAAATGTAAAGCAAAGTTGCATAATAAATATAGGGTACTTAGTGAACTATTTTTGATCAAAAAAAGTGTATACAAGCCGTCCCACCAGCGGCAAGGTGACCCTAAATTGGGACGGTACCTATACTGTCTATATTAAAAACCTTACTGTATATCAAAGTTGAAGTAATGCATATAAAAGGGCAGACAAATAGGACCGGGTCCCAACTCCAGACCACCCAGGCCCGTGGTAAGCTACATATATACTAATCAGCTCAACAAAGGGGATGCCACACCCTTAAATTGCACAGAATGCAAACAAGTCAAAAAACCAAGCAATGTGAACTGAGGTCTAAGATGGTAGACATGCAAGAAATAGGAGCATGTTCACACTAGCAAAAAGAAGCAAAACCTACAAAAGACAAAAATATATCTCATACCCTACCATCATTATATATAAATGTAAAGCAAAGTTGCATAATAAATATAGGGTACTTAGTGAACTATTTTTGATCAAAAAAAGTGTATACAAGCCGTCCCACCAGCGGCAAGGTGACCCTAAATTGGGACGGTACCTATACTGTCTATATTAAAAACCTTACTGTATATCAAAGTTGAAGTAATGCATATAAAAGGGCAGACAAAAAACCAAGCAATGTGAACTGAACTTGTTTTTTTATCTTGTTTGCATTCTGTGCAATTTAAGGGTGTGGCATCCCCTTTGTTGAGCTGACTGGTATATATGTAGCTTACCACGGGCCTAGGTGGTCTGGAGTTGGGACCCGGTCCTATTTGTCTACCCTTTTATATGCATTACTTCAACTTTGATATACAGTAAGGTTTTTAATATAGGCAGTATAGGTACCGTCCCAATTTAGGGTCACCTTGCCGCTGGTGGGACGGCTTGTATACTTTTTTTGATCAAAAATAGTTCACTAAGTACCCTATATTTATTATGCAACTTTGCTTTACATTTATATATAATGATGGTAGGGTATGAGATATATTTTTGTCTTTTGTAGGTTTTGCGGATTTTTCCGCAGCGTTTATGCCGCGTTCAAAAATCCGCAGCATGTCATTTAATTTTGCGTTTCCGCAAGCGGAATTGCCTTTGTCCAATGCATAAAAAACGCAAGGCAATTCCGCATGTGGAAAACGCGTGATAAACGCGCGAAAAATGCGCGATAAACGCGTGCGGAATTCCGCATGCGTTTTTCCGGGAGAGGACTTGCATTTATGCAGCAGAAATTTTCTGCTTCATAAATGCAACGTGGGCACATAGCCTAAAGCTTATTCATTCTACAATGACGACATTCAATGCTCTGATATACTTTGTCAATTTTCAGGATTTCCTGTTGAATGTGACCCTTTAGATGAATCTGTCTTGATGGTAGGATCACACTTGTGCAGGGCTTGTAAAGAGCCTTGTACCGGTATCCTCATCACATGAGAGATCTTTATTCCTTGGAAGTAAAAAAAAAAAAAAAAAAAAAAAAAAAAAAGTTCACTGACAAGTCGAGATTTTCAAAACCAAAGTTGTCAAACTTTTCATAACACAATGAATACTTTTTATTTGTTAAAACAAATATCCCTTTAACCAATATCTAACAATCAAGGAGTAGGACAGTTGATTTTACAGTCTTATAACTTTTTTTGATGGTTGGGGCACGATGTGCAAACTGCCAAGTGGTAATGTCGCATGTGAACATCACAGATTTCCCTTAAGGGAGAGCCTTAAGTAGTTCACTACTCAAAACGCTGGGAAGGAAGACTTTTTTTAATGTAAAATATTGGTGGACAGGAAAAACGGCTGTAACCAAAATGTATCCGTATCCCATTTACTCATGTATAGTGTGCATATTCCTGAGATGTAATGCTGTCAAACCTATACAATCAAGGTGAAAGAGTGAACACAAAATTGTATTAAACCTGTTAAATTACTGGAGACAATAATCCTAATCTGCCCTAATCCTGCTTTTTTTGTCATGAAGTAAACCAGTTGTATTGTCATTACCTGAAATAATGAGAACATTCATGTGCTTTTTGTTTAAATGGACTCTGTCAGCACAGAACAACTGTTCAAACCATGTACAGGTGTTCGGACACCCTTGGTGTGGCCAAACATTTCAGTGCATCTTCCCTCTATCCCACACTTCAGCCCCTTCCCTTTGATTGACAGCTCTAGCTTTAAAGAGGCAGAGCTAGATGGAAAACAAGCAGGTGAGAAGGTGCCCTGAAATACTTGGCCACACCAAGGGTGTCCCGAGTGCCTGCAAAAGGTTTGAACAGTCATTCTGTGCTGACAGTCCCTTTAATTTTAGATTCCTGTGTTTTTCTTGCACTGTTATTTTGCACATCTTATTGTGACTGAAGTGACTTGTTGGTGTAATGTTGGGGTGATCATGCTGATGAAATGTGCTGCTTTTACATGGCCTGTGTATGCATTTGAAAAGGACGCTGCAATTTTACAACCAGAATTAAGTGATTTGTAGTCTGATGGCAATGGCAAAATGGTGGGCCTAATGTATCATAAATAGGCTTTAGTGCCCATCACAACCAATCAGAGCACAGCTTTCAGTTTTTAAATTGTCCTGTAATAAAGAAAGCTGTGCCGTGATTGATTGCTGTGGACAACAGTTATGTTGGATAGTTTTGATAGACTACCCTAGCTTTATTATTCCCCATATATTGACTCAGTATAATCACTCCAGATACAAGGATCGCACGCCTAGTAGAGTTGAGTGGATGTAAATGCCTCGCTCCTATTTTGCCAATTCACACCAAATCCTCTGCCGCTGGTTTGCTTTTGGCAACCTGAATTATTGAAAATTTTAAAAAAATACCTAAATGCATTAGTACACAAACTTGTCAATATGTAGGATATGATTACTTTTTTTTAAGTAGTAGTAGTACGGGACTAGAAAAATGACTCCTTTTTTCCAGAATCGGTGCCACCCTTGTCCAGAGCTTGTGTGTGCAGCTCATAGCCCATTCCCTGCAGTGGCGCAAAGCTGCAATAACAAACACAACCCATGACAGGCGCTGCTTCTACTAATTAAAGCAATCAGGTTTTTCTAATCCTGTACTTTTACTTCTATATATTTATATGAACATGACTTTCCCGGAGTTCCACTTAGACACTAAGACAAATCTAACTCCATATAAGTGGATAGGCCTCGTCCTCCAGCATGCTCATTGCCTCCACTGTATGTGCACTTTAATGTATGATACATTCCAGATTCTGGAGGGGGTGACCCACTTTGGTAGAAGTCATTGGAAATGAAAACTATCTGTGTGTTAGACGTAGGTTGTAAACATGGAGTAATGCAGCTAGTTATTGCGCTGAGGTACACGGCAGGTCGGGGAATGGTGTGTTCAGTATTGTATTCTCTGCAGCGACACCCTTAATCTCCACTCTTAACATTTTCTTCATCATGAATTTAGTTTGCGTAGGTCATGTCTGTAAATACATGGGATATTTTTATAACTCAGAATATGTTATCTCTAAATGCTTTCTCTTTAATCCTGGCATGATCATGGTTTACTGCTACTGGAAATCCTTTCTTTTGCCTTATTATTGTGCTCTGTGTTTGAAATAAAGATTTCGTTCACTGTAACCTTGTGAGAACTTGAGGTTGAAGGAGTTTTTGTTTGACATCAACCTAAAGCACGACCGATTTATATGCCGTCACATCTGGGGAGTTACATACATCCTGGAGAACTTATCCTGTCCGCTTCCCATGATTCATTGACACTGTTATCACATGGCACCAACTCAGTGATTCCTCTCAAAGGGAATCTGTCAGCAGGTTTTTGCTATGTAATCTAATGGCAGTATGAGGTAGGGACTGAGACACTGATTCCAGGGATGTGTCACTTATTAGGCTGTGTGTGGTTTCAATACAAAAAGTTTATCAGCAAGAGACTGTTGCTGCCACGTGCATCCTGGTCCAACCACGCAGCCAGCACTGATTCGCAGCTTACTGTCAATATACAGTGTACACAGAAAGCTGTGGTGTGGTCGTGGGTTAACTTTCTGAGCTTTGCTACACTTTGTGGGCGGGGTTAGCTTTTGAGCTTTGCTACATGGTGAGGGCGAGGTTAGCTTTCTGAACTTTACTATATGGTGAGGGCGGGATTAGCTTTCTGAACTTTGCTACATGGTGTGGGCGGGGTTAGCTTTCTGAACTTTGCTACATGGTGTGGGCGGGGTTAGCTTTCTGAACTTTGCTACATGGTGTGGGCGGGGTTAGCTTTCTGAACTTTGCTACATGGTGTGGGCAGGGTTAGCTTTCTGAACTTTGCTACATGGTGTGGGCGGGGTTAGCTTTCTGAACTTTGCTACATGGTGTGGGCGGGGTTAGCTTTCTGAACTTTACTATATGGTGAGGGCGGGATTAGCTTTCTGAACTTTGCTACATGGTGTGGGCGGGGTTAGCTTTCTGAACTTTGCTACATGTGTGGGCGGGGTTAGCTTTCTGAACTTTGCTACATGGTGTGGGCGGAGTTAGCTTTCTGAACTTTGCTATATGGTGAGGGCGGGGTTAGATTTCTGAGCTTTGCTACATCTAAAAACTATCACAACTGCTGCACCCAGTAAACTAAGTGACACATTGCTGGAATCAGGGTCTCTGTTCCTACATTATGCTGCTCTCGGATGAGGTAGCAAAAACCTGTTGACAGTTTCCCTTTAAAATCCAGACTAGTAATGGTAAAAGTTACAAAGAAGAGTTACAAGTAGAAATAGAGGTAACATATCGATTACTAGGTAAATGTAACATGGCCACAGATGGGACAATTACTGATCTGTAATTCATGACTTGGGTAAAGCTGTATAAGTATAGCTGGCCATACATTTGATAGAAAAGTTGGCTAAACAAGCTGATTTTGGATGGGAATTGATGAGGATATCAAGTTTATGATGGCACACGATGGATTTCAAAATGCCCAATTTTTTTCCTTCCTATTATATAAAGCGTTATCAGAGGGGTCTCACAGCAACACATTCCCCATAAAAACATTTATGATGGAGTTGGAATGAATAGGTTTTGGGGGTAGAGGGGCATTTGGCCAACCTCCTTCTCAGCCGAACTGATCTGAATGTATGGCTTCAGCACACTATAATACCATAAGTCACTATGAAAAGCTGGCATCAGCCGTACCATGCTTTACACGCAGCTTATGTGGACGTACATGAGTAAATGCAAGTCCCTTTTAATACAAACCATTGAACAGAAATAAGGCTAATTCTACTTAATGCTGTATTTATCTTTTACATATTGTAAATAATGTGTAAGATGACGTGCCTTGGTGTATATGCCAAGCTAAGGTTGCAATGAACTTACATTCAATTTCTTTGTATTTAGAGCTTCTGCGGATCATTGCTATAGGATTTGCTTTGGCATGTTCATCCCAGTCCAGTGACCGCTTTTATCCTACAGTATGTTCTTTAGCATACGAGTTGAACTAGATTTGTGTGCCAATGGTTTGGGAAACCTGCCCCAGTCTGAGAAGCCACGGCTACTCATCTGCAAGGCATGATTATTACAGGCTTTTACATATGGAAGACTATATATTTTTCTTTGTGTTAAACACAATCTAAGTTTTTCATCTAGATCTTTGTTCAGGTGGATTATGCAATGTGTCCGAATATGATGTCATAAATGTAAAACTAAAAACTAAATAAAAGTACTTTTTCTTAATATTGTAAACCACCTCTCAAGTAACTGCTGTTTTTTTAATTGTTGGTGTTTTACCGCCATATCTTGTATATAATTGTCTCCTTTATTACCAACCCCATTGTCGGAAGGGTGGACTGTCAATCGCCTATTATCACCAAAAATGATTTTAATGAAAAACTTTCCCCAAAGTGATTCTGCAATTCCCTACAATCCGACTTCTTAACCCGTGTTATTTTTTTCTGTCTGAGATGGCTTCTTATGCAATGTGGTAGAAATCTAGCATCTTGATTTTCTCCATTATTTTTCTTGCATTCTGTTTCAATAAAGACAAACCCTCTACAGGCCCTTGTCCTCATAATGTTTCACTCAAACTAATGTCCGGCATAGGAAAGGTAATGTTTAATACATCATTATTTCCATTTGGCCACCCCTCTTTCCTATCAGATGCGTATTTAACACTCCTCGACTTTAAAATTGAAACCAAGACTGTAACGTTGTTGTGGAATTAGTAGTAATAGTCATGTTAATGATATACAAATGATGAAAAAATGGAAACCTTTTCAAAACCTTTTTGATTTATTCATTATCGAATATGAGCTCCACATGCAGAAATACACGCACTTACACGGCTGCTATTAATGGTTGTCTAAGGAATGTTCTGCCAAACTGATGGCACTTGGGCACACAAATCATCCAGATTGGCTGCTGGCAGGTCCCTTGGCAAGTGCTGACCAATGACATTCCAGATGTGCTCGATGGGAGGCCATGGTAGCACGTTTAGGCCAGGCACACTGCTCACCGCACAAGTGAGTTGCGGCCTCACGTTGTGTTCAAAAAGGGCTCATGGGACTCTGATGTAATGGCCGTACAACTTGTTTCATGACCAAATCTGTGTAATGCTGAGCTGTTGGTGTATCTAATGAACACGAGGGGCTGACTACTTTACATTGACACCCCACACCACAATCCCAGCAGTAGGACTAGTGTGACGTGTCCTCGTGAAGGCATCCTCACGGTGTTGCCCACATGGGGCTCCAGACCAATTATTGCATCCAAGGCACAATCTGTACTGATCGATGGAGAAGCTATCCTTGCATCCAAAACAAAGGTGGGACTCATCGCTGAAATTGTCTGAATTGTAAAGGACTGAAATAGGTTGGCGCTATATAAATAAAAAGATTATCATTATTAAGAGGATAGACATTCGTTCCATCCCCCATTGCCGGTTTGCTCTGCACCTGTATAACCTTTTGAGACTTTCATGACAGACCGTCACACCAGACTTACTCCTGGAATTATGGTGTACAGTAGCCGTACCCCTCTAGTCTTCGTTTTAGGTACTTACATTGATTTTGTTGTGGGACCACCATTTTTCCGGTGTCCCAAGAGCCATTTTTCAACACCACAATACCAGGCCGCATGTTGCTTGTGCTGCTGTGAGCAGCCTGTGTGCCATAAATATGCTACCGTGGCCTGCAGCATCTCTGGACTTGTCTACCATCAAGCACATCTGAGAAGTCACTGGTCTGCAATTGCAAAGGTAACTGCCAGCAGTGGATTTTGATGGTTTGAGTGACCAAGTGCATTCAGCATGGCAGCACATTCTGTTATGGCGCCATTGTGTTCTCTGAGAGTGTAGCTCAGGGGTCTCACGTGGCCCGCGGGCCGCATGCGGCCCCCCCTGCTGCTTCATGCGGCACGCAGGCACCATAGACCCCGATCCTGGCCCGGTCTAGGAGCCGCCGACAGCTGCGCTTTAGTTCAGTGTATTGCCGCGCAGAGACCCTCTCTCTGCACAGCAATACCAGTGGCAGCCACCGGCCTATCAGAGGCCAGCAGCTGACCTCTGCGTCCCAGCACAGCGGCGAATGACGTCATTGACATGCGCAGATGTCAGCTGCTGGCCTCTGATAGGCCGGCGGCTGACACTGGTATTGCTGTGCAGAGAGCCGGTCTCTGCATGGCAATACACTGAACTAAAGCGCTGATGTCGGCGGCTCCTGGACCAGGCTACAATTGTCAAGGGGGCTATGGTGCCTGCTGGCTGCATGTGCAGAAAGGACGTTGAGGGAACAGAGGACAGGTGAGAAGAATCTTTTTTTTCTCTGTTATGTGCACTATGGGCACCTGGATGGGGACATATGGGCACCTGGGTGAGCACCTGGAAGGGGACATATGGGCACCTGGATGGGGACATTCCTACAATATGGGGACCTGGATGGGGGACGTTCCTACAATATGGGGACCTGGATGTAGACGTTCCTACAATATGGGGACGTTCCTACAATATGGGGACCTGGATGGAGCCATTACTACAAGATGGGGACCGGGATGGGCACATTACTACAAGATGGGCACCAGGATGGAGCACATTACTACAAGATGGGGACCAGGATGGGGCATTACTACAAGATGGGGACCAGGATGGGGCACATTACTACAAGATGAGGACCAGGATGGGCACATTACTACAAGATGACCAGGATGGGGCACATTACTACAAGATGAGGACCAGGATGGGGCACATTACTACAAGATGAGGACCAGGATGGGGCACATTACTACAAGATGAGGACCAGGATGGGGCACATTACTACAAGATGAGGACCAGGATGGGGCACATTACTACAGGATGGGGCACATTACTACAAGATGGGGACCAGGATGGGGCATTACTACAAGATGAGGACCAGAATCGGACATTACTACAAGATGAGGACCAGGATGGGGCATTACTACAAGATGAGGACCAGTTCAAAAGGTGTATAGAAAAAAAAATGGTATCACTAAAAATGTCACTTTGTCATGCAAAGAATGCGGCCCCCCAAATTCAATTTTTTTCTGGGCGGCCCATATACCCAGCTGAGTTTGAGACCCCTGGTGTAGCTGACAGACCTCTCTGGCAGCAGCTTATCTCTTAGCGAACAAATGTATTGCCACGTCTATCGGAGGACAGTCAGGACACATTACCGTTGTACCACAGACCGTTGTTAATCTATTGTGTATGGGGGCTTTACTGTTCATTGATAGCAGGGATTTCTGCACATGGCGCTCATACTCAATGCTGAATAAATCAAGATGTTTTTAAAATATTCTTTTTTTATCAATTAGATGTCCATCGATCACGTGATTTTAATCACTCCATGACTTTTCCTCCATGTTGCAGTTTCAATGTTCATGAGGGTATTATAGGATGCCAAAAAGTCATTGTGAGGTGGAAGTGTTGGCAAATTTATGGCCAAAAAACATCACAGAAAACAAACAGGACTTACCAACACCAGGTCAGATTACCAAAGCACAAGCCAGATGCAGCAGACCTCCATGATAAAGGCGGGGACAGCACAGGTGCAAAATACTGATGCGACAGCCACCCCCTCCATGAATTGGTAGATATGCGAGTGGCTGTGTAGTATTACAAATTTACAGATGGGGCTTGTATAGGACCCCAGTCACACAGGTGTGATGCACAGTGTCTGGCTTATAGCCTATTAATGACACCCACAATTTTAAATCAAGCGGACTGTCCAGCACTACATACGTGCACCACACAGGACTGACGCCCCAATTCACCCAACCAACACTAAAAGGCCTGGCTGCATCCTGCATAAAATGTGCAATAAAAAGATGAAAAATAATGTATAAGATAATTACATTATGTGAGGTATTGGTCGATATTTTGGCCAAAATACGCAAGCTCACAACCCGCGTCAAGGGTCCTCATACTTGCGAGTCCCTACTCTAAAATGAGGCGTCCTATGCAAGCACCATCTACAGTACAGACCAAAAGTTTGGACACACCTTCTTATTTAAAGATTTTTCTGTATTTTCATGACTATGAAAATTGTACATTCACACTGAAGCCATCAAAACTATGAATTAACACATGTGGAATTATATACTTAACAAAAAAGTGTGAAACAACTGAAAATATGTCTTATATTCTAGGTTCTTCAAAGTAGCCACCTTTTGCTTTGATGACTGCTTTGCACACTCTTGGCATTCTCTTGATGAGCTTCAAGAGGTAGTCACCGGAAATGGTTTTCACTTCACAGGTGTGCCCTGTCAGGTTTAATAAGTGGGATTTCTTGCCTTATAAATGGGGTTGGGACCATCAGTTGTGTTGTTAGTTTTGATGCCTTCAGTGTGGATGTACAATTTTCATAGTCATGAAAATGCGGAAAAATCTTAAAATGAGAAGGTGTGTCCAAACGTTTGGTCTGTACTGTATGTGCATTTGTAATACTACACAGCCTCACACATACAGTGGATACGGAAAGTTTTCAGACCCCTTTAAATTTTTCACTCTTTGTTTCATTTCAGCCATTTGGTAAATTCTAAAATGTTTTTTTTTCTTATTAAAAAAACAGAAATGTAGGAATTTTTGCAAATTTATTAAAAAAAGAAAAACTGAAATATCACATGGTCATAAGTATTCAGACCCTTTGCTCAGTATTGAGTAGAAGCACCCTTTTGAGCTAGTACAGCCGTGAGTCTTCTTGGGAATGATGCAACAAGTTTTTCACACCTGGATTTGGGGATCCTCTGCCATTCTTCCTTGCAGATCCTCTCCAGTTCCGTCAGGAAACATGCTGCCACCAACATGTTTCACTGTAGGGATTGTATTGGGCAGGTGATGAGCAGTGCCTGGTTTTCTCCACACATAACGCTTAGAATTATCACCAAAAAGTTCTATCTTGGTCTCATCAGACCAGAGAATCTTATTTCTCATAGTCATGTGTTTTTGAGCAAACTTTATGCGGGTTTTCATATGTCTTGCACTGAGGAGAGGCTTCCGTCGTGCCACTCTGCAATAAAGGCCCGACTGGTGGAGGGCTGCACAGATAGTTGACTTTGTGGAACTTTCTCCCATCTCCCTACTGTATCTCTGGAGCTCAGCCACAGTGATCTTGGGGTTCTATTTTAACCTCTCTTACCAAGGCTCTTCTCCCACGATTGCTCAGGTCTAGAAGACTTCTGGTGGTCCCAAACTTCTTCCATTTAAGGATTATGGAGGCCACTGTGCTCTTAAGAACCTTGAGTAATGCAGAAATTCTTTTGTAAGGCTATGTGCCCATGATGCAGAAATGCTCAGGATTTTTTCCTGAGCGTTTCTGCATCTCCCTGGCAGAAAAAACACATGCGGATTGTACATGCGTTTTTCCTGCCAGGGACATGCGGATGTGAAGCGCTCTTCTCATGCATTTCCGCATGCGGGTTGACAAGCGCTTTCCAGGCGATTTTAGCATCATTTGGAAAGTGCTTGTCAACTTGGTCACACTATATAAATCCATGCAAGCGGCATGGATTTATATACTGTGACCTTAAAGAATGGTAAAAATTAAAAAAAAAAATCTATACTTACCTTCTGATGGCCCCCGGAGTCTTGCTTCGCTCCGTCCTGGCTTGCCGGCAGCTCACGGTACACTACACTGAAGGACCTGCCGTCACATGACTGACATCAGCGCAGGTCCTTCAGTCCACCGCGAGCTGCCGGCAAGTGAAGACAAGCGCAGCGGGGGCCATCAGAAGGTAAATATAATATTTATTTTTTATTTTATTCTTTTTTTTACAGGTTCTATGGTACCTGGGTCCGGAGGAGTCTCCTCTTCTCCAAACCTGGGTACCATCTGCACATTGAAACGCATGGATTCCGCATGTACAGATCCAGTGATGCGGAATCCATGCGTTCCAAAGAAAGTCAATAGCGGCGAAAACGCAGCGCTTCCGCAAAATAATTGGCAGTGCTGTGTTTTTTTCCGCAATGATAACCCGCAGTGGAAATTTCCGCAGCATATGCACAGCACATGCGGATTATCATTAGTGAACATGGCAGGCCTTCTATCATGCGTTTTTTAAGTGTTTCTGCAGCGTTTTCGCCGCTGCGGAAACACTTGAAAAACGCATCGTGGGCACACAGCCTAACTTTGGCCAGATCTGTGCCTTGCCACAATTCTGTCTCTGAGCTCCTTGGGCAGTTCCTTTGAGCTCATGATTCTCATTTGGTCTGACATGCACTGTGAGCTGTGAGGTCTTATATAGACAGGCGTGTGCCTTTCCAAATCAAGTCCTATCAGTTTAATTAAACACAGCTGGACTCCAACGAAGGAGTAGAACCATCTCAAGGAGGATCACAAGGAAATGGACAGCATGTGACTTAAATATGAGTGTCTGAGCAAAGGGTCTGAATACTTATGACCTTGTGATATTTCAGTTTTTCTTTTTTAATAAATTTGCAAAAATATCTACATTTCTGTTTTTTTTTCAGTCAAGATGGGGTGCAGAGTGTACTTTAATGAGAAAAAAAATGAACTTTTTAGAATTTACCAAATGGCTGCAATGAAACAAAGAGTGAAAAATTTAAAGGGGTCTGAATACTTTTCGTACCCACTGTATCTGCCAATTCATGGAGGGGGTGGCAGTCGCATCAGTATTTTGCACCTGTGCTGACCCCGCCTTTATCATGGAGGCATGCTGCATCCTGCTTGTGCTTTGGTAATCTGACCTGGTGTTGGTAAGGCCTGTTTCTTTTCTGTGATGTTTTTTGAATTCATGTCCTTTTCTGTGAGCCGCTGCCAAACATGTGGCCACAAAGACTCACAGAAAGGGATAACATTGCACAGAAATCCTCTATCTTTAGTTGCAACACTAAGTTCCAAACTGAATATGAAAGCTACCGCAGTATGGGTTCTGGTCCTTGGGAGTGTCGTAGAAATGAGAATAATGGACAAGGTAACATCTATATGGCTGAGCATACACTGCACAAGCACTGAGTTAGTGCGAGATTCAAATTTAGACTGTAGTCTACTCCGACCATACAGTTTTAAATAGCTGTGGGCCAAAAGATGTTTTTTTTTATCGTTTGGCCAGTAGCGATCCCCCCCCCCGGCTCGCCGAGCGCCATTGTGTTCTCTGTGAGAGTGTAGCTGACAGACCTCTCTGGCAGCAGCTTATCTCGTGGAGGACAAATGTATTGCCGCATCTATCAGAGGACAGTCAGGACACATTACCGTTGTACCACAGACCGTTGTTAATCTATTGTGTATGGGGGCTTTACTGTTACATATAGACTTGACTATTTCGGCCCATCAATTCACCTTAACCAGCACTGGTTACAAGTTAAGCTGTGCTCATTTACAGGCCTTTTTCCGCAGATTGATAAATATTGATGGGAATAAAACAAACAACTGTTAATAGAATTATGTGCCTATACAGCATCAAGTTACCGGCAGACATCATTCCCTGTAAACGGGGATGGATATATATATAGATATATATATGTATTTTTTTTTTATCAGCAGTAACGATCCAATCAGCAAACGAATGCGCTTTTTACTCATTCATTGGCTGCTCGCCCATGTTTACACTAGCAAATAATTGCTGAAGGAAGGAGCTTTCATATGATTGATTCTCTGCTTGTCTAATTGCATAGTAATAAATTGTATTCTCTGACTTTGTGAATCATATGATATAATCATAATCACATGTTCAGAGACAAGCAGTCAAAATGATAATCGGAATAGGTGGACTGCAATATCCAAAATATCAAAAGCACGTGTGTGTGGGGCGCAATGTCTCCTAACCTTGTACAACCCCTTTAAGTGAATTAAAGCTCGCTCTTGTAATAAGTCATGCACCTAAGTCAATCTGAAATGGCCAAAAACCTATTTTAGCTTCTGAAGCACAAGCATGTGTGCATTTATTGGTGGCGAACTGGAATCCCGAAAACGTTGTGTAATTGAAACTCAAAGCTGGAGAATTATCAAAAGTAGCAAGTAAACCTGTGTGTAATATGTCATCTGTCTAAACACTTGCAGTGGCTGGAATATAAGGGCTAAAGCTTTTTATTTTGAAATTATATTATTTAGTTTTTGAGGCACAACACTAGGAAAAGAATGACTATAATGATGAAAGTGTACTTGGAAGAAGTAGGCCAAGTGCATTCATATCCAATAGAAAAAACTCCTCCAGCCACAAATCTAGGTAAAAAATGTCCTATGTGATTCTGACTGTAAATCAGTCCTTAATCGTGGATATCATGTTAGGACTGGTTTACTGTCAGAAACGCGTAGGAAATTTATACTATATTGCTGGATGAAATTGAAGATGTCATTCATTTTTTAATTTCACTGGAATAAATTTCTATTTTTTACCTGGATTTTCGGCTGGAGGAGTTTTTTCTATTGGATCTCTATAGTGCTGAGTCTAGCAGAAGTGGCTTCCCCCGTGCCAAGAATCTCAGTTATATAGCAGGGGTGAGCTGGTTGTTCCTATTTTTGCAAGTGCAATCACATGCCTCCTGTGCGTTTCCAGACTGATTTGCATGTGGCTTCTAGACTACATTTCTCGTGACTGGCACATCACGATTCTGCAAAAAAGATAATCATTTTATGTGGGGCAAGCACCTATACAGCCATTCCACTAATTCTACTCCATATGTAAAAATATGTTGACATTCTCCCATTAAATGTTCATCTGGAACATAAAGATTTTGTGTCTCCAGTTCCACTGAAGGTTAAGATAATGTTTTGTAATATAATATTAATAAATTTTATTTCTATAGCACCAACATATTCCGCTGCACTTTACATTTCAGAGGGGACTTGTACAGACAATAAAGACATTATAGAGTAACACATAATACAACAGATGCCAAGAGGAGCGAGGGTCCTGCTGCTCGCAAGCTTACAATCTATGAAGAAATAGGGGAGACATGAAAGATAAATGGTAAAAAGTGCTTGTCGTATATGGTCCGGCCATCAATATAATAAATAGGGTATTCAAATAACACTGCATGAACCAGTCTCCAGTCAGTATGTGTATAAGTAAAGATACAGAGTGCTATAATGTGCATGGAGGCTATGTAAACATGCTACGAGGGTCCTGATTTGGAAGAAAATTTTGTAAGGGTAAATCGGGAATAGTTACAGAAGTGAGGAGATAGGCCAGTCTAAAGAAGTACGGTTTTAAGGCACGCTTAAAACTGTAATTGAGAATTAATCTAATTGTCCTGTGTAATGCATTCCAGAGAATTGGCGCAGCATGCGAGAAGTCTTGGAAACGTGAGTGGGAGGTTCGGATTATTGAAGATGTTAGCCTTAAGTCATTAGCAGAAAGGAGGGCACGGGTAGGGTGATAGACAGACGAGAGGTGAGCTGTAGGGTGGTGCTGAACTGTGGAGCACTTTCTGAGAAAGAGATACATTTATATTGGACTTTGTAGTGAATGGGCAACCGGTGCAATGACTGGCACAGGGTAGAGTCATCGGTGTAGCGGTTGGAAAGGAATATGTTCCTGGCCGCTGCATTAAGGATGGATTGGAGAGTGGAGAGTTTAGTAACAGGGAGACAGATTAGTAGACAGTTGCAGTAGTCCAGACAAGAATGGATGAGAGCAACAGTAAGAGTTTTTGCAGCGTCAAAGGTAAGAAAAGATCAAATTCCAGAGATGTTTTTAAGATGGAGGTGACATGAGCAAGCAAGTGATCAGATTTGGGGAGTGAAGGATAGATCTGAATCAAATATGACCCCAAAACAGCGGGCATGTTGCTGGGGAGTAATGGTAGAACCACACATGGAAATGGCAATATTTGGTATAGGTAGGTTAGTAGAGGGAGGAAACACTAGGAGTTCAGTTTTTGACAGACTCCGTTTTAGGTAGAGGGAGGACATAAGTGCCTGTGCCTAAGTGCTATGTATGAACTCTTCACAGCTTAAACTTTTACTCTTAGGCCACGGCCCCATTATCAGTATTTGGTCAGTATTTTTTCTCAAGTGGGAGCCAAAACCAGGAGTGGGTGATAAATGCAGAAATGGTGACTTGTTTCGATTATACCTTTTCTCTGATTGTTCCTCACCTGGTTTTGGCTCCCACTCCTGAGAAAAAATACTGACCGAATACTGACCAAATACTGATAGTGGGGCCATGGCCTTAGGAGGTGTTGTGTATCTCAGACCTTGCCTTGGTCCAACGAATAGGAATAAACATGAATATTTATGTATTTTTTACAAAACAGCATGTTAGCCATTTGCTAAAGATACCCATGATTGTAAAATGTATTAGTGATAGATGAAGTCCTTAAGTGATGGCATTCAGACTTTTCTGAAAAGCCTGTGTATACACTGTGTACAGAATTATTAGGCAAATGAGTATTTTGATCACATGATACTTTTTATACATGCTGTCCTACTCCAAGCTGCATAGGCTTGAGAGCCAACTACCAATTAAGTAAATCTGGTGATGTGCATCTCTGTAATGAGGAGGGGTGTTGACTAATGACATCAACACCATATATAAGGTGTGCTTAATTATTAGGCAACTTCCTTTCCTTTGGCAAAATGGGTCAGAAGAGAGATTTGACGGGCTCTGAAAAGTCCAAAATTGTGAGATGTCTTGCAGAGGGATGCAGCAGTCTTGAAATTTCCAAACTTTTGAAGCGTGATCACAGAACAATCAAGCGTTTTATGGCAAATAGCCAACAGGGTCGCAAGAAGTGTGTTGGCCAAAAAAGGCGCAAAATAACTGCCCATGAATTGAGGAAAATCAAGCGTGAAGCTGCCAAGATGCCATTCGCCACCAGTTTTGCCATATTTCAGAGCTGCAACGTTACTGGAGTATCAAAAAGCACAAGGTGTGCGATACTCAGGGACATGGCCAAGGTAAGGAAGGCTGAAAATGAACACCTTTGAACAAGAAACATAAGATAAAACGTCAAGAATGGGCCAAGAAATATCTTAAGACTGATTTTTCAAAGGTTTTATGGACTGATGAAATGAGTGACTCTTGATGGGCCAGATGGATGGGCCAGAGGCTGGATCAGTAAAGGGCAGAGAGCTCCACTCCGACTCCGACGTCAGAAAGGTGGAGGTGGGGTACTGGTATGGGCTGGTATCATCAAAGATGAACTTGTGGGACCTTTTCGGGTTGAGGATGGAGTGAAGCTCAACTCCCAGACCTACTGCCAGTTTCTGGAAGACAACTTCTTAACCGGTTCAGGACCACCCACTGTACATAAACGTCGGCGCTGCCTGGGCTCTGTGCAGCGCCGACGTTTAAAAACGGTGGGTGGTCCCCCAGCGCTCAGGACCCCCAGGGTCCTGCTAGCGCTGCGGTACCGGTTCAGAGCGATAGCTCTGACATGTGGCATCATGGGGACCTGATTGGATCAGGTCCCCATGATGTTAACCTGTTCCTATCTTCTAGATGCCGCGATCCATAGCGATCGAGGCATTTAAAAGATAGGGACAGCCGGTGGTCGGCGATCGGGACCCCCCACATACCTGTCAGCGGCGGGGATCCCGGTGCTGTGACCTCTGACATCATCGAGACCTGATTGGCTCAGGTCTCGATGATGTCAGCGTCACACCAGCCAATCAGAGAGATCACCAGGGAAGTTTGTTTTAGCAACAAACTTTCCCGGGCGATCTGCCTGATAAATGCAGTTTCTCCTCCGATCTCAGTGAGAGAGCAGAGGAGAAACAGTGTGACAAGAGCTGTCAGCCTTGCCACTGTGAAAGTAAAAAAAAAAAAAAAGAAAAAAGAAAGTAAGAGTTAGGGTTAGTGAGTCTGTCAGATCAGTCAGTCCTGTCAGATCAGTCCAGTCAGATCTGTCAGTCAGTCAGTCCTGTCAGATCAGTCCAGTCAGATCTGTCAGTCCTGTCAGATCTGTCAGTCAGATCTGTCAGTCAGTCAGTCCTGTCAGTCAGTCCTGTCAGATCTGTCAGTCAGTCCTGTCAGATCTGTCAGTCAGTCAGTCCTGTCAGATCTGTCAGTCAGTCCTGTCAGATCTGTCAGTCAGTCAGTCCTGTCAGATCTGTCAGTCAGTCCGTCCTGTCAGATCTGTCAGTCAGTCAGATCTGTCAGTCAGTCAGTCCTGTCAGATCTGTCAGTCCTGTCAGATCTGTCAGTCAGTCAGTCCTGTCAGATCTGTCAGTCCTGTCAGATCTGTCAGTCAGTCAGTCCTGTCAGATCTGTCAGTCAGTCAGATCTGTCAGTCAGTCAGTCCTGTCAGATCTGTCAGTAAGTCAGTCCTGTCAGATCTGTCAGTAAGTCAGTCCTGTCAGATCAGTCAGTCAGTCCTGTCAGATCAGTCCGGTCAGTCCAGTCCGGTCCCGTCCTTTCAGTCCGGTCCGTTCAGTCCAGTCAAAAAATATAAAAATAAAATGGCCCGTCAGACTTATACCGCAGAGGAGGTGTATGCCCTGCTGTGTTCTGACACTGATGACAGCGCAATCTCAGATGGAGATATGGATTTTGAGGGCTTTAGTAGCGGCGACACTGAGAGCCCAGAAATGAGCAGTGATTCTGTTCCATCCTCAAGCCCAAGGACCAGTACAGCAATAGGGGCAAATAGCGCTACTGGAGAAACGTCTCCAAATCAGGGAACACTGCCCAGTACAAGCGCTGTCCCTGCTACTAGTGAATTGGCGTACGCCAGTGTACAAGGGGCGTTGCCACATGATCTAGCATTTCCCAGATGGGAGGCTTCAGATTCGGCTGCTCCATTCAGCCCTGATTTCAACGCCACTCCTGGTTTAAATGTGGAGGTGGAAGATTTTGGACCAATTCATTTTTTTAATTTGTTTTTTACAGACAGCTTGCTAGAGCATATTGTCATGCAAACAAATTTATACGCGTCCCAATTCATAAGCCAGAATCCCCGATCTTACTATGCTAGGGCAAATTTATGGACACCAACTAATGTCCCGGAAATAAAAAAATTTTTAGGACTTACATTTGCCATGGGGCTTGTTAAAAAACCGAGCATTCGATCCTACTGGTCCAACCACCCTGTTCAAGCCACCCCTATGTTTTCAGTCATTCTGCCTAGGACCCGTTATGAAATGCTCATGCGGTTTTGGCATTTTAACGACAATAGTCAATGCCTGCCCAGAAATGCCCCAGAACATGACAGGTTATATAAAATTAGACCCATCATTGAAAATTTGTCAGAAAAATTCTTAAGCCTCTACACCCCAACACAAAATATTTCTATAGACGAGTCCCTTGTAAAATTCAAAGGAAGACTGCACCTCAAGCAATTTATCCCATCTAAAAGGGCAAGGTTTGGAATAAAGCTCTATAAAATGTGCGAAAGTTCAACCGGATACACATCCGCTTTTCGCATATATGAGGGGAAAGATAGCCAACTAAACCCACCAGGATGCCCTACTTATCTGGGGACATCTGGAAAAATTGTTTGGGAGCTGATAAGTCCATTTTTTCAAAAAGGCTACAATCTATATGTGGACAATTATTACACCAGCATACCCCTATTTAAAAGTCTGGTTGAACACAACATCGGGGCTTGTGGGACCATCCGTAAAAACCGTCAGGGGTTTCCACAACCATTGGTCAACCAAAAGTTTCAAAAGGGGCAGTCAGGGGCTGTACGCAACGGAGAGCTGCTTGCCCTGAAATATAGGGATAAGAGGGATATTTTTGTCCTCAGCTCGATCCACACAGATGCCACAAGGGCCACTGTAGAACTAGAATCCACCACTCCGAAGCAAAAACCTGTGTCAGTCATTGACTACAACAAACACATGGGGGGTGTGGACCTTGCAGACCAGGTTCTACAGCCATACCAGGTATCAAGAAAGTCCTATACCTGGTATAAAAAGTTGGTTATTTATTTGTTTCAGGTGGCCACATACAATTCTTTTGTGTTGTACAAAAAAGCAGGAAATTCAGATCCTTTTCTTGATTATCAAGAAAAGGTAATTGAAAATCTTGTCTTTCAAAGTGTTAGCCCCGCTCATCCATTAGAATCTGAGGATGTGAAAAGACTCACTGAGCGACATTTTATTGCACTTATTCCAGCAACGGAAACAAGAAGGAACCCCCAGAAAAGATGTCGTGTATGTACTAAGAGAGGAATGAGGCGTGATACCCGCTACTATTGCCCACAATGCCCATCATTGCCAGCCTTATGCGTCACTGACTGCTTTAAAATCTTCCACACAGAACCACGTTTTTAAACTGTAAAAATGTATCCCAATTTGTCATTCAAACATTTGGTTCATTTAGTGAATGACACATTCGAGTAGAGCTCACTTAATTTCCAGGGGGGGGTTCTCCAGAATCTAAACCTTCCATTGCGTGCTTGTTTCTGGAAATCATCCATTGAGTTAAAATGGTCACTAAACCCATAGATGAATTCCCAGAGGGGTTTCATTTCCAAAATGGGGTCACTTCAGGGGGGATTCTTTAGCTCTGGTACTCTGAAAAGTGCCAGAACAGCATAATCCCCCCTGAAGTGACCCCATTATAGAAATGACACCTCTGTGGGAATTCATCTATGGGTTTAGTGACCATTTACCTATCTACTTATTTTCCCACCACTAGATTAATTTATACAGAGGAGTAGATTGTAAAATTCGGTCACTTGTTGTGGGTTTCCTCTGTTTAGGCACCTCAGGGGCTCTCCAAATGCAACATGGCGTCCGCTATCCATTCCAGTCAAATTTCCATTCCAAAAGTCAAATGGCGCTCCTTACCTTCCAAGCCATGCCGTGCGCCCAAACAGTGGCTTTGCACCACATATGGGGTATCAGCGTGCTCAGGAGAAATTGCACAACACATTTTGGGGTCCATTTTTTCTGGCTGCCCTTGTGAAAATTAAAAATTTGAGGCTAAAGTAGCAGTTTTGTGTTAAAAATGTGTTTTTTTATTTTCACACTTCAACATTATAAAATTCTGTGAAGCCCCTGGGGGTTCAAGGTGCTCACCACACATCTAGATAAGTTCCTTGAGGGGTCTAGTTTCCAAAATGGGGTCACTTGTTGGGGGTTTCCTCTGTTTAGGCACCTCAGGGGCTCTCCAAATGCAACATGGCGTCCGCTATCCATTCCAGTCAAATTTCCATTCCAAAAGTCAAATGGCGCTCCTTACCTTCCAAGCCATGCCGTGCGCCCAAACAGTGGCTTTGCACCACATATGGGGTATCAGCGTGCTCAGGAGAAATTGCACAACACATTTTGGGGTCCATTTTTTCTGGCTGCCCTTGTGAAAATTAAAAATTTGAGGCTAAAGTAGCAGTTTTGTGTTAAAAATGTGTTTTTTTATTTTCACACTTCAACATTATAAAATTCTGTGAAGCCCCTGGGGGTTCAAGGTGCTCACCACACATCTAGATAAGTTCCTTGAGGGGTCTAGTTTCCAAAATGGGGTCACTTGTTGGGGGTTTCCTCTGTTTAGACACCTCTGGGGCTCTCCAAATGCAACATGGCGTCCGCTATCCATTCCAGTCAAATTTCCATTCCAAAAGTCAAATGGCGCTCCTTACCTTCCAAGCCATGCCGTGCGCCCAAACAGTGGCTTTGCACCACATATGGGGTATCAGCGTGCTCAGGAGAAATTACACAACACATTTTGGGGTCCATTTTTTCTGGCTGCCCTTGTGAAAATTAAAAATTTGAGGCTAAAGTAGCAGTTTTGTGTTAAAAATGTGTTTTTTTATTTTCACACTTCAACATTATAAAATTCTGTGAAGCCCCTGGGGGTTCAAGGTGCTCACCACACATCTAGATAAGTTCCTTGAGGGGTCTAGTTTCCAAAATGGGGTCACTTGTTGGGGGTTTCCTCTGTTTAGGCACCTCAGGGGCTCTCCAAATGCAACATGGCGTCCGCTATCCATTCCAGTCAAATTTCCATTCCAAAAGTCAAATGGCGCTCCTTACCTTCCAAGCCATGCCGTGCGCCCAAACAGTGGCTTTGCACCACATATGGGGTATCAGCGTGCTCAGGAGAAATTGCACAACACATTTTGGGGTCCATTTTTTCTGGCTGCCCTTGTGAAAATTAAAAATTTGAGGCTAAAGTAGCAGTTTTGTGTTAAAAATGTGTTTTTTTATTTTCACACTTCAACATTATAAAATTCTGTGAAGCCCCTGGGGGTTCAAGGTGCTCACCACACATCTAGATAAGTTCCTTGAGGGGTCTAGTTTCCAAAATGGGGTCACTTGTTGGGGGTTTCCTCTGTTTAGACACCTCTGGGGCTCTCCAAATGCAACATGGCGTCCGCTATCCATTCCAGTTAAATTTCCATTCCAAAAGTCAAATGGCGCTCCTTACCTTCCAAGCCATGCCGTGCACCCAAACAGTGGCTTTGCACCACATATGGGGTATCAGCGTGCTCAGGAGAAATTACACAACACATTTTGGGGTCCATTTTTTCTGTCTGCCCTTGTGAAAATTAAAAATTTGAGGTTAAAGTAGCAGTTTTGTGAAAAAAAGTTAAATGTTCATTGTTTTCTTCCACATTCCAAAAATTCCTGTGAAGCACCTGAAGGGTTAATAAACTTCTTGAATGTGGTTTTGAGCACCTTGAGGGCTGCAGTTTTTAGAATGGTATCACTTTTGGGTATTTTCTGTCATAAAGGCTCCTCAAAGTCACTTCAAATAAGATGTGGTCCCTAAAAAAATGTTTTTGTAAATTTTGTTGTAAAAATGAGAAATCGCTGGTCAACTTTTAACCCTTATAGCTTCCTAACAAAAAAAATGTTGGTTCCAAAATTGTGCTGATGTGAAGTAGACATGTGGGCAATGTTATTTATTAACTATTTTGTGTGATATATCTCTCTGATTAAAGGGCATGAAAATTCAAAGTTTGAAAATTGCAAAATTTTCAAAATTTTCGCCAAATTTCCGATTTTTTCACAATCAAACGCAAGTGATATCAAAGAAATTTTACCACTATCATGAAGTACAATATGTCACAAAAAAACAGTCTCAGAATCAGGGGGATCCGTTGAAGCGTTCCAGAGTAATTACCTCATAAAGTGACAGTGGTCAGAATTGAAAAAATTGGCCCGGTCACGAAGGCAAAAACAGGCTCTGGCGCGAAGTGGTTAAACAGTGGTACAGGAAGAAGTCGGTATCGTTCAAGAAAAATATGATTTTCATGCAGGACAATGCTCTATCACATGCATCCAACTACTCCACAGCGTGGCAGGCCAGTAAAGGTCTAAAAGAAGAAAAAATAATGACATGGCCCCCTTGTTCACCTGATCTGAACCCCATAGAGAACCTGTGGTCCATCATAAAATGTGAGATCTACAGAGAGGGAAAACAGTACACCTCTTGGAACAGTGTCTGGGAGGCTGTGGTGACTGCTGCACACAATGTTGATCGAAAACAGATGAAGCAACTGACAGAATCTATGGATGGAAGGCTGCTGAGTGTCATCATATAGAAAGGTGGCTATATTGATCACTACGTTTTTTGTTTTTGCATGTAAGAAATGTTTATTTCTAAATTTTGTGCACTGATATTGGTTTACCTGGTGAAAATAAACAAGTGAGATGGGATTATATTTGGTTTTTATTAAGTTGCCTAATAATTCTGCACAGTAATAGTTACCTGCACAAACAGATATCCTCCTAAGATAGCCAAATCTAAAAAAAACCCACTCCAACTTCCAAAAATATTAAGCTTGGATATTTATGAGTCTTTTGGGTTGATTGAGAACATAGTCGTTGATCAATAATAAAAATAATCCTCTAAGATACAACTTGCCTAATAATTCAGAACACAGTGTATGGGCAGCTCCAACTATAGACATATAAATCGGGTTTTATCACTCCTTGCTTCACCACTACATGTGGGGGTCAGACACTTTATTATTGTAATAGTTGAGTAGCTTGCACACATATCCATAGGTTGGAAAGGCTGAAACATTGTGGTTGGTTTAGAGTAAAAAGTCTGTAGGGACATTTGGTTTTGTCTCACCCTACAAAAAAATGGATTGAGGTATTAGTATGTTCACAAGCTATATTTGTATAGAAATGTTCTAAAGTTGTGAAAGGTAACTATTTGTGATATAATTAAGCACCATTGGTGAGTTGTTCTATAGGTACATAAAACATGGCTAACAGCACGTGGGCTGCCGATGTCAGCGCTCCTTTTCAACTGAATGTACGTCCTTGGACAAACATTCTCTTGAAATGTATTGCGGAGCAGAGACCGGCACTTTGCAACGTAATACCAGCACCAGCCACCGGCCAGTCAGAGGCCGGCGACTGACGTCGGCATCTTCATCGCGGCCGTGCATGACATCACTGCCATATGGAGGAGGAAGAGGACACTGTTTGCCGAGGGAGCGAGGTCAGGTGAGAAGATTTTTTTTTATGTTTGTGTAAAAAGCAACAGAATGTGGGACATTGTTACAAGTACAAGATGGAGACATTACTACAAGATCAGACCAGGATAGCGACATTACTACAAGATGGGGACCAATATTACAGGACAAGGAACATTATTACAAGATAGGGGACATTTTTACAGGATGAAGAACATTATTACAGTACAGAAGACATTATTAAAGAACAGGGGACATTACAGTATTGAGAACATTATTACAGGACGGGACATTATTACAGGATTGACGACATTATTGCAGGACAGGGGACATTATTACAAGATAGGGGACATTGCAGGACAGGGAACATTATTACAGGATTGAGGACATTATTACAGGACAGGGGACATTATTACAGGATTGACGACATTGCAGGACAGGGAACATTATTACAGGATTGAGGACATTATTACAGGACGGGACATTACAACAGGACGGGGGACATTATTACAGGACTGAGGACATTACAGGATTGAGGACATTATTACAGGACAGGGTACATTATTACAGGATTGAGGACATTATACCAGGACAGAGGACATTATTACAAAACTGGACATTATTACAGGATTGAGGACATTATTACAGGAGGGGGGAAATTATTAGAGGACGGGGAACATTATTACAGGATTGGGGACATTATTACAGGACAGGGGACATTATTATAGGACAGGGGAAATTATTACAGGACGGGGACATTATTACAGGATTGGGGACATTATTGCAGGATTGGGGCAGAATTACTATAAGGGGCTAATTGTAAAACAAGAATACTGTATGGGGCCAATTAGGGGTAAAAAAATGTTCAAAATACAACATGAATAAATAGCAGAAAATATTTGCCCACTAAAAATGCTGTTTTATGTAAAAACTGATGTAAAAAAGAAGACCTGTAACATAACCCATATGATAAACATAATTCAAAAGAATAAAAAACACGCCCCCCCCCCCAAAAAAAATGATGATCAAAAAAATAATAATGGTATCACTGAAAACGTCATCTTCTCCAGCAAAGCGGACGCAGCCCTTCATATTAAAATTTTGTGCGGCCCATTTACCCGACTTAGTTTGAGACCCCTGTGTTAAACCATGTCTTTTTTTTTTTTTTTTTACTTTTTTTCGTGCACAGGACCTCAGTCATGTAAGAACAGAAAAGGGCCTTCCCAAAACTGTTACCCCATACCATTATCTCGCCTCCACCAAATTTTCAGTCTGCCAGATAGCATTCTCCCAGACCTGTATTTGTCCATCAGACCCCCAGATCGCAAAAAAAGTGAAACTTTTGACCCAAAATGTATTAGAGGAATGAACAGTTTTCTTGTAAGTTATGAAGCTGTAAAATGTCTTTACCAGCAAGCCAGACACGGGGGAGTTACATGAAGATGCCAGAAAAAGTGAAGATTGTAATCTCCTAAAATGCTGGTAATATAAATAGTGGATATCTAAGTAAATAATTATTACATGGAGCAGTCTGCAATCAGCGGATCTTTCATGTCAGGATGGCACGCCGCTGTTACTCTTTAATATTAATAGGAAAATGACTATTTATCTTAGAGTCAACAGTTACGCTAATGGCAAGTATTAAATAAAAATTGTCAGTCAAAGTCTAATTAGGACAAGTCTTTTCTGCGGCGCGCGCTGTCAGTCGATGCCTTTCTTGGAAGCTGTCTTATATAAGATCATCTATCACAGAACAAATCTTTAAATTGTGTAGCTAATGTGGCACAGAGGATCTCCATGCTGTCCTGCTACAATGACAAGTGGTAATTTCTGACCTAAACAAATACATGCACAAGCCGCTGCCTTTTTATTGTCATCGAGCCAGCTAGGAAGCCTCTAATTACTGACAACTGCATTACTCCACTAGAAAGAGCAGTTCATAGTAATTATTCCCAAAGTCACATTCATTATTTGGTTCCCAAGGAGAGTTCATTCTGCACATTATAGTTCGTAGTTTTTAGGCAAATTGGAGTTTTCCAGCATTGACGAACCACAGGTTCCAGCAAGTCCACTGTCTAGAGTATTAGATTCCTGAAAAAATGTATATTGTGCTTTGAGGTCTTTGTAGACACCAAAGCATACTGAAAGGTAGACTGGGAAGAGGTTAAAAAAAGTAAAAAAAATATACCTGTAGCGATGAGCGAGCATGCTAGGGTGGTTTCCGAGTATATTTGGTGTGCTCGAATGTTATGTTTGAGTCACTCCATGTGCATGATTTGCGACTGTTTGACAGCTGTAATACATGTGAGGAATGCCTGTTTGCTAGGCATTCCTCACATTTATTAAAGCTGTCAAACAGTCGCAAATCATGCACACACAGTGACTCAAACGTAACATTTGAGCACACCCCAAATACTCGGCGAGCACCCGAACATGCTCACCAAAAGGGTTAACAGAACAGACTCGCTCATCACTACTCACCTGCCACAGACTCTCCCTTCACCTGTCACCGCAGCTCCCTGCCCACTTCTCCAGTCTTTGCTTCATTTCTTCCTCCGGTCTTCACTTTTGGTCTATCTGCACTGAATAGGAGTCATGTGGGGTACGATGCTCATCATTGACCAGGTGGATATGTACGAATCATGAAAAATTCAGATTCTGGCACATCCAAACTCTCCATGAAAGTTATGACAAATCCAATTTCATTAGAATTGATTAGTTTATCTCTAGTCATCAATATGAAATGCCCTTAAAGTTTATAATTACATTTTTAAGTTTAGTGCCCCTATCCGGGCACTAAATGTGTTGCTGATGGAGTGATAAGGTGATTGGGGTCCTCTCTGTTAGCCGAACCGAAAGTGTGGCTCCCAGCTCTGGAAAACCCATCTATATCCATTGTAAGAGGCAACCTCAGATCTCAAGGTTTCATCAGACGTCGAGTAGCCATCAGCAACAGATGACTACTGGGTGGGAAAAATGGAGCCCAGCGGCAGGACATATAGAATATCTTAGGAGATAGAATTTTATAAGCGGCTGTCAAAACAACATTGGAAAACGCACTTATGTACATGGTGATTCTCAGGTTGGATTCTCATAGATCAGTTGTAGTAGCAACAACTGATACCAAAACTGTCAAGATGTGTCAGTTGTGATCGGGCTTTTTCACCCCCTTTCGCCCTGATTCAGCTCAAAAAAACAATGCCCCAAACGTTGTAACCCAGCCCCTGGTCTTGTGCCTTAGCCTGTCCGGCACGACTACTGATGCGCCAGACAGGTGGGAAACTATTTCACTGAAAACAATGGGATCGGTTCCTACCAAAGTTTTCATAAAATACCGGATGGAAATGTCAACAGAAGGACGACTGTGTGCACAGGACCCAAACACTACTCTAGTGATGAAGCTAACACCGACTAAAGGAAAGTAGGCGTCTACTGGTATTTTGATAGGACTGGACAACCAGGCTTGGAAATGAGAGCCAGCTGGTAAATAGGAAAAATAATGGCTGCCGCAATAGAAATGACATGATACCACACGGCATTTATTCACATCCATGGACAATCATGTAATGTGTGGAGTCCAGTAAGTTTAAATAGAGAGTGCAAAGCAGAGGACTCTTCTTGTGACATTTATATGCCATGCTCTGGTTGTCTTAGTTCGACAGCCCCTTTAAGACTTGAGTGGAGTTTATTGTTAACACGGACTTAAATGACGCTCTGCAAAACTGTGTTTTAAACACTTTTTATAACTTCTCTGACAAGGGGGCATGGCTGTGATACAAAAGGGTGTGGCTTATCAGAGAAAAATTCAATGCCTAACGTGCGACACCGTGCACCAAAAGAGTGCCAAGATTATGACGCACATTTCTTACACAAAGTAAGCCAAGTAATAGGTGGCGTAAACTTAGACTTAAAATTAGACAGATTTATCAAACAGCATGAACTATTTTAATAAATCTGGCTCATTTTAATGGACATCTGTCAGGGGGTTTTTGCAATGTAATCTGAGAGCAGTATGAGGTAGAGCCAGAGACCCTGATTCCAGCGATGTGTCACTTACTGGGCTTCTCATTGCAGTTTTGATAGAATCTGTTTTCTCTGTTGTAGATGTAGCAGTGGTCAGAATGCTGAGCTCTGTATAACCCCACCCACACCACTGATTTACTGCTTCCTGTGTACACTGTGCATTGTCAGCAAGCTTCCAAACAGTGGTGAGGGCGGGGTTACACAAATTAGCTGGACTGTTTTGCACACAACACCTAGTCAGGCAGTGATAATCTCCTACTGATAAAACACTGATTGTATTGACAACACAGCACACAGCGTACTAAGTGACACATCCCTGGCATCAGGCTCTCTACCCATATATTATACTACCCTCAGATTAAATTGAAAAAACCTGCTGATAGATTCACTTTTAGATTGTCCAGTCTAAGCTTGTGTAAGAATTATACAGTATTGATAAATCTGCCCTACTGTATGATGTTACAAGGAACCTGTTGTCAAAAAAATGCTCTTACCCTGCAGATATGGGGTTAATCTGCAGGTTAATAGTATTCTGAAGCTGTGCGGCCGCTGCACTGAAAGCCCCGCTGCCAGGAGGAAATGAACTTTATTCCTCCCGGTAGCCTCAGGCTTTCTGTCATAGAGGCATGGCCGATGCAGTTTTACTCAAGGCTCATTACATAGTGTGCATCGATTGTAACCACGCCGCAGCATTGACTGACAGCTGCTTCTGTACTGATGCACTGCTGAGCCGGCTGTCATTCAGTGCCAGGGTGCAGTTACAGTTGCCACTGAGCTGGCTGTCAGTCAGCGCCAGGGCACAGTTACAGTTACCGCTGTGCCGGCTGTCAGTCAGTGCCAGGGCACAGTTACAGTAACCGCTGAGAAAGCTGTCAGTCAGTGGCAGGGCGCAGTTACAGTCACTGCTGAGATGGCTGTCAGTCAGCGCCAGGGCACAGTTACAGTTACCGCTGTGCCGGCTGTCAGTCAGTGCCAGGGCGCAGTTACAGTAACCGCTGAGAAAGCTGTCAGTCAGTGGCAGGGCGCAGTTACAGTCACTGCTGAGATGGCTGTCAGTCAGCGCCAGGGCACAGTTACAGTTACCGCTGTGCCGGCTGTCAGTCAGTGCCAGGGCAGTTACAGTAACCACTGAGAAAGCTGTCAGTCAGTGCCAGGGCGCAGTTACAGTTGCCGCTGAGCTGGCTGTCAGTCAGCGCCAGGGCACAGTTACAGTTACCGCTGTGCCGGCTGTCCGTCAGTGCCAGGGTGCAGTTACAGTAACCGCATGAGAAAGCTGTCAGTCAGTGCCAGGGCGCAGTTACAGTCACTGCTGAGATGGCTGTCAGTCAGCGCCAGGGCACAGTTACCGCTGTGCTGGCTGTCAGTCAGTGCCAGGGCAGTTACAGTAACCACTGAGAAAGCTGTCAGTCAGTGCCAGGGCGCAGTTACAGTCACTGCTGAGGCGGCTGTTAGTCAATGCCAGGGGAAATAAATCCTACATACAAGATAAGCTTTTCAATGTCATTTACTATCCGGACAATGATGTAAGGTAATGTTGGCATTGGCTATACAACCTGCATAATGTTTGCGGTCCCCCATGGTCCAGTCACTGGAACAGATTTATGCAGAACTCACATAAACTCTTTTCAGCAGATTTTGCTAACGCTATATTAAGCTGAGTAAACACAGTAGTGATTGAAAACTGAGGTGTGAAGTGCATCATACTCATGGAAATGTAACGGTGGGTGGCATGGAAACCCTTTACATCTGTTCTCTGCAGACTGAAACCCGGCTGTCAGTGCGATAACAGCTGTAATCAAGCCATGAGGAGTCTGTGGAATTCCAGACTTCATGCCCAATTTCCATTGCAAAGGTAAAATTATTCAATGGTAATTTAGACTAAATTGTGTTTATGACAGTTTGTGGCAGCATGCAGTTTTGCATAGCACAACACAAATAGGCTGAGTGACGGGACAAATACTCCCTGACAGGGCTTTTGGAAGAGGGAAACATAAAATGCAAGCATTAGTGTTATCTGCTTTTAGCAACAGAATGAAGCTTATTTTTCCAATATTCTGAATCTTTAGCGAAAAAATATTTTTTGGCACAAATATTCCATAAAATATGCTTTGCTAATAATCATGTGCATGCAGTTAGCCTAAACTACCCACTAAAAGAACATTGGGTCAATTTCTCTTTATGTTATATTTTTGTTATTAATGGCAATCAAGACAGAGACTTGATTTACTAAAACTAACTTTTAGACAGTACAAACTTAGAATAATCTCGTGTTGGTTGATAAATCTGATGCATCATTAGATTGTCCAGTTTTAAAGGGGTTGGCCAGGCTTAGGAAAAATGTCTGTAGGCACTCTACATGACTGCAGAATAGTGACATTGTGTGGTGTGCACGCTGTCACCATTCCCTTATATTTCCCATGCTAGTCGCCCATCTCATGGCCATATGTGTGTGTTTTGCATACTTGCGGTCATGTGTTATCTAGACTCATTCAGTTCTCTCAAAACAAGAGGGAAACCCAAGCAGGATATGTAGACAGACACCTTGCAAATAGCAGAGCAATGTAGAAAGACAGGTACCTTGATACCGCAGATCCTAGTGTGTGGACTTTGGAACAGTAGAGTTGTGTAGACAGATTGGTACCTTGGACAGCACCTTTGAACAGTAAAGCTAAACTGGTACATTCAGCTCTGCTATACCAAAGCAGCTCAGTATAACAGAGCCGACAGTGTGGACAGCACCTTGGAGCAACAAAGCTGGATTGCAAAATAGGCTCCATGATATAACAGAGCTGAGTGTGCGGACAACACTTTGGAACAGCAGATGTGTTTTTCACTTTGGAACAGCAGAGGTTTGTCATGTAGATAGGCTGAGTGTAGGAACTTAGTAGCAGTATGAGCTTCACTCCTTAATAATCCACCTGAGTCAGCCTTAAATGGCACAGTACCATGACATCAGAGATGCATGCTGGATTACCATGGTAACCCGACATGCGCTAGATCACAGGCAGTCGGCCATTGGGGAAGTAAGACTCATGGACCGGTGCTGGAGCCAGGACAGGTAACAGTTCCTTCTGGGAATATTCTCTCAACGAAATATGCGTTTGTGAAAGATCTTTGTCCAACTATGGAATGAAAGATTCAACCATGGATGATTTTATTTTTGACCATGACTTTGATCAGTTGGCTAAACCGCTGTTAAATTTCACTCGAATGTTCATTATTGCTGAAATCATCAATTTTCTACAACTCTGGTGTCATGTGTATGGTCACTTTTAAACATTGAACTGATTTGTACCAGCTATTTATTTCTTACAAATTAAAATGATTTGAAAAGTGTGTTCACTGTTCACACAGTAAAGGATATTAATACCTTCCACATAGAAAAATTGAATTTTGCATATGTTAGTGTCCAGTTAATAAAACTGCACAAAGTTTCTTTATACAATCTTCACTCCTTCATTAATCCCTGCTGCTATCTCTAGCACTGAGAGAAGGGAGGAGTAAAGAGCCATCAGAACTGAGCAGAAGCTCTGCCAGATTTGTAACCCTTTTTGTAAAGTACTCAGTTAAATAAGGGATTTACAAATACTCTGCAGCAGCAAAATGGAAATTAATGATTATTTAAAAAGTTACTTAACTGAGCATTTAGGAAGCAAATGAATAATGAAAAAAAATTCTATACATAGCCTTTAAAGCTCATCCATCATGTCCAGTCAATAAAGACAGTCAAAGCAGCATTTTAATAGCTGGACTTTATTGCTGTAGGCAAAACAGTGTTAGACTCAGATGTTTTGGTCTATCAATAGAATTAATTCTTATCGTCTATCAAACCCCAAACTGCCAATGATTGGCAAACTAATTTTGAAGTCTGGATTATGCTCAGCCACTGCAGTGGAAATATATGGCCAGAGGCAGCTGAATGATGGAACCAGAGGAGCCAGACTGTTCACCAAACTGGCTTCTATTAGATTAGGGAAACATGGCAGCTTACTTCCAAAGGCTATTGTGTTGTAGCTCAGCCCTACTTAAAGGGAATCTGTCAGCAAGTGTTTGCTACCTCATCTGAGAGCAGTCTGATGTAGGCAGAGAGATGCTGAATCCAACGATGTATCACTTAGATTACTGGATGCAGACGTTCTGACACAATCAGAGGTTTTAGGTTTAGCAAGAAGCAGAGCTGAGAAACCTAACCCCGCCCACACCAGACTCTGTATATACAAAGTCCATAGACAGTGAGCTGCCTATCGCAGGAAGAGGTGTGTTGAACCAGCACTCACAGGACCAGATAGTCACGCAATGATAAGCTATTGGTGCTAAAACAAGAATTACAAGCATTTTGATAAGAGAAGCATCCCTGAAATCTGTGTTTTAACTCCTACTTCATGCTGTCTTCAGATTACATAGCAAAAAGCTGCTAACAGATCCCCTCTAAAGAGTAAGGGCTCGTTCACACATCAGTTTTTCACGTACAAGTGCAATTTGTGGTCTATGGGGTTGTTCACATGTCAGTGATTTTTTGCCAACAAAGTGGTCCGTGCAAAATTGCAGTGTCGGATCGAACTCGGCACTGAAAATCTATGGGTCCGTGAAAAAAAAAAAACGGACAGCACTCAGATGCCACCTGTGTACTGTTTATTTTACACTGACTGATAGGAGAAGGTGGAGAAACTTTTTTTTTTCTCATCATTGAAAAAACTTGATGAAATTTTGACGACACTCTGATGACACGCTGATGAAACTCAGTCCGTTTTTCTCATCCATCAAAAAAACTGACGTCTGAATGACGATTAAGGCTACGTTCACACAATGCGTATTTTTGCGCGCTTTTTTGCACGCGCTTTTTCAAAATATGCAATGTGCCTTGTGTCTGCCGGCAAAGTGAATGGGAAATTCACTTTGCCGTTCAGACACTGTGTAATTTTACGTAGCGCGAAAGCGCAGCTGCATAAAGAATTGACATGTCAATTCTTTACGCACCGCGGCCTGTGCTTTCTCCCATATTGTGCCCATTATAAGCGATGGAATTACGCAGCGGTGTTCGCACACTGCGTAATTCCAGCGCTTTTTTACGGAGGTGCAGGAGAAATTAAGGATGTGACGTCACACGGGGGCAGCCCTAGGGAAACCAGGAACCGGAAATCCCACTATTTTGGGATTCTTTGTTCCTGGTTCCCTGCCGCTGCTCATGTGTGACGAGCATGGACACCTTCAACAGAATGTCCATCAATATCGGTGTCCTCATCGAGGCGGTAAGTATATGTATGTGTAATGTATGTGTCTGTGTGTCGTGTGTGTACTGTCTGTGTCTATGTGTCGTGTGTGTGAGTGTGAGTGTCCCCCTAGCAGTGTATATACAGACAGCTTCTGGCTGAAGTACATACACTGCTTAAGTTAAAAGAAAAAAACTATGGATACTCACCGATCCGATGGATGGGAGAGGCGTCCGGTCCGGTTGAAGGATGAAAAGCTGGATGGCAGCGCTCAGCTGCGATCCAGCCTGTCATCTCAATGCCATCCCAGCGTGGGAGAATTCTCCTGCTCAAGCGCTGAGCGCAGGAGAATTCTCCCACGCTGTCAGTGACGTGCATGAGGTGAGCTGAGTTCATTGGACATGAACTCGGCTCATCTGGATGCCGTCACAGCCAGACACTAAGGAGCGCAAGCATGCCTGCACTTCTCAGTGTCTGCGGCATGGCAAGCTGGATGGAAGCTTTCGGCTGCGATCCAGCCTGTCATGTGAATGTAGCAGAGCTGAAGCTGTCCTGGGAACCATGGAAAGGTAAGGATGAGGTTGCTTTATTATTTTACTTTTATTGCAGAAGACATTGGTTTCAGCTGGAATGGGCATGATGGTAAGTATGGTTTAATTTAGAATATTAAAAATGTGTGTGTTTATTTCAATTAATAAAAGACTTTATTCTGGGTGTTGTGTTTTTTTTAAATACTTTACTAGAAATTCATGGCGGTCATGTCTAATATTGGCGTGACCCCATGAATTTCGGGCTTAGGGCCAGCTGATAATGCCAAGCTGGCCCTAACCCCTTTATTACCCAGTGAGCCACTGCACCAGGGCCCTGGATGAGTTGGGTACAGTGCCAGAAGATGGCGCTTCTATGAACGCGCCATTTTCTGGGGTGGCTGCGGACTGCAATTTGCAGCGGGGGGGGGCCCAGAAAGCTTGGGCTTCCCTGCGCTGCGGATTCCAGCCCCCAGCTGCCTAGTTGTACCTGGCTGGACACAAAAATAGAGCGAAGCCCCACGTATTTTTTTTTTTTAATTATTTCATTAAATTCATGAAATAATTAAAAAAAAAAAGGGCTTCCCTATATTGTTGTGTCCGGCCAGGTACAAATAGGCAGCTGGTGGTTGGGGGCAGCCCGTTTCTGCCTGCTGTACCTGGCTGGACACAAATATAGTGCGAAGCCCCACGTCAATTTTTTTTTAATTATTTCATGAAATTTAACATATTCACTCAAGGCCATTGCAGCTGCCAGATTAGCCATGCTGTATACTCCAGTGTATAATCCCTTCTCAGTAGAGAAGACAGGAAAATTACATCAATGACACTTTTTTTTCTCTTTTTTTTTTCTTTTTTTCAACAAACTTTGTTTCTCTGTCTTTGAGGTGTACACTGTAGAAAAAAACGCATGCGTAAAAAAACGCAGCAAAAAACGCAGTGTGTGAATGGAGGTGTTTTTTTTACCTGCGTAAAAAAACGCAGGTAAAAACTGCAGGAAAATACCCGCGCGTAAAAAAAAGCAGCAAATGCGCAGTGTGTGAACGTAGCCTAACAGTCGTTTTATTTATTTTTTCATAAATCAATAGTATACATGAAAATACATATTTATTAGAGAAATCTGCATCTTTCTCCTTCTGAACTGATCTTTCACTCTCAAAATTGTCATCTCATAGGTAAAATCTGTCTTCAGTGAATCTCCTTTCCAATTAGATAGGAGATTACCGTTTGGTGCTCATAAGGTTTTATGGAGAACTGCAACTATCGTTTTAGGAGAATTTGCAGCAGAATGTCTGTATTTGCCTTCAGTTTTAAAAGCACAAACTGTCATCTCCTATCTCAGTAATGGGAAAATCTGTCTTTACGAATACAGATTTTACCCATGAGTTGAGAGTGAAAGATCTATCCAGCAAGAGAAAGAAGCATATTTCTCTGATAAGATATATTACAATGTTGATTATGTTTATGTGCACTATTGATTTATGAAATAAAAATGTAAATGACAGTTACTCTTTAAGTGAATGTGACTAATGTGCAACAACACCAGACGTAGCCCATAGACAAGAGTGGCACTGGTTGTAGAAGAAAACAGCCATGCTATATTTTTTTCCATCTCCTATAACCCCTTTAATATTATGGCTTATAAAACATTAATAAATGCATGGAAATACATGACTTTTATACTCTCCAAAGCATTGTGACCACTTTACACTTTGTGTTTCTGTCTCTAAGACTTTTTCTTCATTCTCCTAAATTGGAACTGACATGACCTTATGTACGCCTGCCCTGCGCAGCTCAGCACAGGAGATGCATGGTGCACAGCACAAAGTGTTGGGAAAGGCTGTTCGGATTGTTTGCCCGGCTTTCTGCTTGTGCTTACTCTAGTTGCCCAGTGATCCAGCCCCATTCCATTTAATTGCATTTAATAATCCAGCAGCCCAACTTTTTAATAGAATTTTGGAGTTAGTTGGTTATAGATCTGAAAGTCTTTAAATGTCTTCTTTCATGAGCTCTCAGACGCTTAACAACTTAAATATTGCAGACTATTTACTCATAGTCGTGTCATTATTTATTAGTCATGCAGTTCATTTAGCACCATAGACCAGAAATTAATTTATGGTAATTAACATTGAAGAATCATTATAGTAAGAAACTATATTTAAAGGGAATCTGTCAGCTGGTTTTTGCTAAGTAATCTGAGAGCACCATGAGGTAGGGAAAGAGACCTTGATTCCAGTGATGTATCACTTAGTTTGCTGGGTGCACCACAGCTTTCTGTGTACAATGTATAGTAACAGAGAGCTGGTAATCAGTGCTGGGGGCAGGTTGGACTAGGAGGCACAAGGCCAGTTGTCCTGTAGTGATAATCTCCTGCTGATATAACACTGATGTTACTGAAACAACAAAACACAGCCCAGTAAGTGACCCATCACTGTAATCATGGACTCTGCTCCCACATTAAGATGGTCTCAGATTGCATTCCATGGAAGTGAATGGAGAAAGCTATGGATGCTCATCCACCTCTTCATTTCCGAATGACATTAGATGATGCCCCGTTCTCGAGATACAGTCATGACTGAAAGTGTTGGCACCCTTGAAATTGTTCCATAAAATGAAATATTTCTCCCAGAAAATTATTGCAATTACACATGTTTTGTTATACACGTGTTTATTTCCTTTGTATGAATGCGCTCCTCAGTGTCTCTGAAGGATGGCAGGCTGGATGGTCGCGTCCAGTTACTATGCAGCCTGCCATCTAAATGTAGCAGAGCTTGTCCCGTCGCGCGACCCATGGATTATGTTCTTCACGTCAGAAAGATGAGGGCGAGGTTGGTTTATTATTTTATTTTTATTACAGGTGACATGGGATTCAGAGGAATGGGCGTAATGATAAGTAGGGTTTAATTTAGAAGATTAAAGGAGTCAGTGTGTTTATTTCAAATAAAACATTTTATTCTGGTTGTGGGTGTTTTTTTTTTAACATTTTACTTGCACTAAGGGGTTAGTAATGGGGGCATCTTATAGACGCCTCTCCATTACTAACCTGGGCTTGATGTCAGCTGGCATTATAAGCTGACATCAGCCCCAGCCCTATAACCCCACTTGCCACCACCACAGGGCAATGGGCAGACCAGAGGCTAAATGCCAGAATTGGCGCATCTTATGGATGCGCTATTTCTGGGGCGGCTGAGGGCTGGTGTTTGTAGTCTGGTAGGAGGCCAATATTCATGGCCCCTTCCTAGGCTAATAATATCAGCCCCAGCTGTCTGCCTGGCCTTTGCTAGCTGCTAAAATAGAGGGACCCCACGTCAATACTTTTTTGGGGTCCCCCAATCTAATAGCCAGTAAAGGCTAAGTATTCAGCTGGGGCTGATATTAGTAGCCTGGGAAACTCCATGGGTATTACTCTCTTCCAGACTAAAAACATCAGCCCCCGCTGTCTGCTTACCCTCTGCTGGTGTGTAAAATTACGGGAGACCCCACATAATTTTTTTTTTACATTCTTTAATTTCACAATAAATGACAAGTACAGTAACCAGTACTGTCACTGTACTAATTATATAAGTCACTGACATCTTTCTATCTAACTATTCTATGTGTGTATAGCCACTCTCTCTATTCTATATTGTCGGGTACCGTTGTGATCTTACTGTATGCGGCTGATGAATTGTCAGGTTTCAAGGAGATGGGTGCACGAAAATCGGATGGCACTGGCATGGTCTGAGTGCCGTGCGATTTTTTTTCACGCACCCATTGACTTGCATTGGCAAGTCTCATCAGAGATACGCGGCAATATGCAGCATGCTGCAATTTTTTTTTCTCAGTCCGATTTCAGCTGAGAAAAAAATCGCAGATGAGCTGTACCTCATAGATTAACATTGTTCAGAGTGCAATCTGATATTTTATTGGATTGCACTCATCCATTTTTCTCGCAAATGAGTATGGGCCCTATCCGTAAAAATCGGATGGCATACGAATGGTCCGTATGCCATACGTTTTTTTTCTCGCACCCATTGACTTGCATTGGCGAGGCTCGTCCGATTTAGGGCGAGGGAGGGAGCCATAGGAGGGCAACAACCCAGCAGCAGGACCGTTACCTCCTCCTTTGTGCAAGGAGGAACAAGGAGGAACAGGAGGAGCACTGCCAGAGCCCTGCAAAATGACCTCCAGCAGGCCACAAATGTGCATGCGTCTGCACAAACGGTTATAAATCGACTCCATGAGGGTGGTATGAGGGCCCGACGTCCACAGATGGGGGTTGTGCTCACAGTCCAACACCGTGCAGGACGTTTGCATTTGCCACAGAACACCAGGATTGGCAAAGTCGCCACTGGCGCCTTGTGCTGTTCACAGATGAAAACAGGTTCACACTGAGCACATGTGTCAGACGTGACAGAGTCTGGAGACGCCGTGGAGAGTGATCTGCTGCCTGCAGCATCCTTCAGCATGACCGGTTTGGCAGTGGGTCAGTAATAGTGTGGGGTGGCATTTCTTTGGAGAGCCGCACAGCCCTCCATGTGCTCGCCAGAGGTAGCCTGACTGTCATTAGGTACCAAGATGAGATCCTCAGACCCCTTGTGAGACCATATGCTGGTGCGGTTGGCCCTTGGTTCCTCCTAATGCAGGACAAAGCAGTCATCAAAGCAAAAGGTGGCTACTTTGAAGAACCTAGAATATAAGACATATTTTCAGTTGTTTCACACTTTTTTGTTAAGTATATAATTCCACATGTGTTAATTCATAGTTTTGATGCCTTCAGTGTGAATGTACAATTTTCATAGTCATGAAAATACAGGAAAATCTTTAAATGAGAAGGTGTGTCCAAACTTTTGGTCTGCACTGTACATATAGATATATACAGATTGATAGATACATATACAAATTCAGATATATATAGAGATGCTTCTCACAAAATTTGAATATCATCAAAAAGTTAATTTATTTCAGTTCTTCAATACAAAAAGTGAAACTCATATTATATAGAGTCATTACAAACAGAGTGATCTATTTCAAGTGTTTATTTCTGTTAATGTTGATGATTATGGCTTACAGCCAATGAAAATACAAAAGTCATTATCTCAGTAAATTAGAATAATTAACAAAAAACACCTGCAAAGGCTTCTCTTACGCTTTTAAAAAGGTCCCTTGTTCTGTTTCAGTAGGCTCCATGGGGAAGACTGCTGACTTGACAGATGTTCAGAAGGCAGTCATTGACACACTCCACAAGGAGGGTAAGCCACAAAAGGTCATTGGTAAAGAAGCTGGCTGTTCACAGACTGCTGTATCCAAGCATATTAATTGAAAGTGGAGTGGAAGGAAAAAGTTTGGTAGAAAAAGGTGCGCAAGCAATCGGGGGCAACAGCAATTTTAAGATCTCTCCACAGGTGTTCGATGGGATTTGGATCCAGACTCATTGCTGGCCACTTCAGAACGCTTTGTTCCATCTAATTCTGGGTGCTTCTTGAAGTATGTTTGGGGTCATTGTCCTGCTGGAAGACCCATGACCTAGGATGCAAACCCAGCTTTCTGACACTGTGCACTATATTGCGACCCAAAATCCTTTGGTAATCTTCAGATTTCATGATGCCTTGCACACAGTCAAGGCACACTGACTGTGTGCAAGGCAGCAAAAACAATCCGGAAACATCTTTGAGCCTCCACCATATTTGACTGTAAGTACTGTGTTCTTTTCTTTGTAGGCCTCATTCCGTTTTCAGGAAACAGTAGAATGATGTGCTTTACCTAAAAGCTCTATCTTGGTCTCATCTGTCCACAAGATGCTTTCCTAGAAGGATTTTGGCTTACTCATGTACATTTTGCCAAACTGCAGTCTAGCTTTTTTATATCTATGTGTCAGCTGTGGGGTCCTCCTGAGTTTCCTGCCATAGAATTTCATTTCATTCAAATGTCGACTGATGGTTCGTGCTGACACTGATGCACCCTGAGCCTGCAGGACAGATTGAATTTGTTTGGAACTCGATTGGGGCTGGTTATCTACCATCTGGAGTATCCTGCATTGCAATCTTTCATCAATTTTTCTCTGCCGTCCACGTCCAGGAAGATTAGCTACAGTTCCATGGGTTGTAAATGTCTGATTATGTTGCGCTTCGTGAACAGAACATTAAGACCCCTGGAGATGGACTTGTAACCTCGATATTGTTGATATTTTTCAACAATTTTGATTTTCAAATCCTTAGACAGTTTTCTTCTCCTCTTTCTGTTCTCCATGCTTAGTGTGGAACACACAATGCAAAGATTGAGTCAACTTATCCCCCTTTTATCTGGTTTCAGATGTGATTTTCATATTACGCACACCTGTCACAAGTGAGTTTGAACGAGCATCACATGCTTGAAGCAAAGTTGTTCACCCACAATTTTGAAAAGGTGCCAACCATTTTGTCTGGCCCATTTTTGGAGTTTTGTGTGAAATTATGTCCAATTTGCCTTGTTTTCTCTGTTTTTTTTTGTGTTGTTCCAATACACACAAAGGAAATTAACATGTATGTAACAAAACATGTGTAATTGCAATAATTTTCTGGGAGAAATACTTCATTTTCTGGAACAATTTCAAGGGTGTCAACACTTTCGACCATGACTGTATGTCTGGGTCCCTGTGTTGGGATGTGTTGTTTTCTGGCTCCATCTGGCCACCAAGGACACAGCTGAAGGACCTCTACTAATCTATGAATATTGATGACCTACTCTACAGATAGACCATCAGTATCAAAGTACTGGACAACCCCTTTAAGCTTTCAAGAAACCAAGATAGAAAAGGGTCATGGATAAATTTTGGATTTGTTAATGAGGCTTCCAACACAACAGCACCGTAGCTAATTCTCCTTTCAAACATATTGCAATCTATTTAAATTGATAAATATACAAATTGTGTAACATTTCTTTGTTACCGAGCATCTTCACGATGGAGATTTTTCAGTGAGATATAACAGTGAGAGATGAAATATTCGGGTCACTTTCTGAAGCCACAGACACCACTTGTCCCTGAACTATGGAGCATTATTAGGATGTGATCCCTTATTATACAGTTGTATCTGTATGTATTTCAAAATTAGAGACCTGTAACAATGCGCCATTACCACAGTGTCCACTTGTTATTATATATATTGGATAAATCAAGACAGCTCAGGATGCAGCAAGATAAGCACAAAGCAATGGAAATGTGCATTGATCTTTTCTAATTGGCACTGCTTTCCAATACACTACTTACTTCCATATTTTTGCCTTTAACGTGTACTAAAAATGAATGGCAAACACACTTTCCTCTTGTAGCACCAATTTTTACTCCATGGCCCCAATTCATCAAGACCGGCAATTTTCTCGACGGTCTTGATTAGGGGGACAGGTGGAGTCAGACATTCCTAATTTATGAAGAGGTGTGTTCACCTCTTCATGAATCAGGAGAGTCTGAAGAGTGGCGTGCGCCTCTTTGCGCCACTCCAGAAATCATTCTCTATTCCCTACTCTAGTCCCTGACTGGAGTAAGATTTATGGTGTAAGGAATGCCACAACTTATCATGAATTAGAGGAGCTGAGACATCATGCACCCAGCGTTCCCCCGTCCAGCCCCAGCTCTGCTCATTTTATCAGAAACTGTTGTGAAAATGCCAAAAGTCCCAAAAGTTTTGCCCAAATCCAATTTGAGTAAAGATTTTGTGACTTTCAAAAGTGATTTACACCAGAATTATGGAGAAACTACTTTGATGAATTGGGGCCTAATGATAATTTTTTTGGATAGTATTTTGGTAGCATAGAGATTAAAGGGGTCATAAATTCTTACTTTAAAAAAAATAGCAAATAGTGTATATTCTCCTACCAATCTCCAGTTGCGTGTCTCCTAGCACTGCTCTTATCACTAGCCGGTCTCCATTGTGCCTCATACAGTCAGACGGGCATGCGTCTAGCCACAGAGGTGAACAGCGTCTACGGCCACATGTCTGTGCACCCAGAACAGGATGTATAGTGACCATCGCTGCACAGCTTGTGCTGGTCATATGGACATGTGACTACTACAACTAATCATCAGTGGTGATGCATTGGTCACCAGTGATTGGCTGCAGCTATCGTGTACCTTTCTAGCTGGATAAGCAAGCAGAGGCCACTACAGGGTGGAATCTAATAACCCTGAGGTCTAGGACAAGAAAGAGGTTTTACAAATATTCCTTACAGGTTAATGTAAGCATCTCCCAGTCCTGGTGGTCTAGGGTAAAAAGGGATTAATAGCATTTTTGGTAGTCTAGGCCAGTAAGGTGTTTTACCAGTATTCTTATCTCAGTCATTCATGGCTGAGACAGGAATATCTGTTTCAATGCACTTGGCCTTAAGTGGTTGGGGATACAGAAACAGCTGAGCCAGCTCAGCAAATATCACGGCCCACTCAACTGTTTCTGAAATCAAGACCACCTGTAGGCAGCACATAAAGACAGATATTCCTGTCTCAGTCATGAATGGCAGAGATGAAAAGGACATTAATATCAGCATCCCTGGTGGTCTAGGGCAGTAACAGTTTAATATCGGTATCCTTTGTGGCCTAATGCACTAAAAAGTTAATATCACTATTCCTGGTGGTCTAGGGTGGTGAAGGAGTTTGTGATACTTGGTGTTTGTATTCCCCAACACTCAAGGCTCCAGAGAGGGCCGGCGTCAGCACCCGGTGCTCCCGGGCAAGTGCCGGGGCCCTGAGTAGGCGGGGGGCCCACTCGCCGTCGGGCATCCCGCCGCGCTATGGGACCCGTGAGCGGAGGAGAGCGGTGCCATACTTACCTCTCCTTGTGCCTCCGCAGCAGCTCCTGTCTCTTCCGAGGCTTCTGCACAGTGACATCTCAGGTCAGAGGGCGCGGTGACATCTTTATACCACGCTCTCTCCTGAGCCGTCACAGCGCAGAGCAGGAAGATGCCGGCGCACGTGAGGAGTTCGGAGCAGCGGCAGCAGGTGAGAAGTGAGGTGAGTATTTGATTTTTTTTTTATTGTATGGAGGCATGGGGCATTATATAGTGGGGTGGGGGGTGTGACATCCTGCATGGGGCATTATAAACGAGGGGGGCTGTGACATCCTGCATGGGGTATTATATGGTGGGGTGGGGGTATGTGACATCCTGCATGGGGCATTATAAAAGAGGGGGGGTGACATCCTGCATGGGGCATTATATGGTGGAGTGGGGGTGTGTGACATCCTACTTGGGGCATTATAAACGAGGGGGGGTGTGACATCCTGCATGGGGCATTATAAATGAGGGGGTGTGTGACATCCTGCATGGAGCATTATATGGTGGGGTGGGGGGTGACATCCTGCATGGGGCATTATAAGCGAGGGGGGGTGTGACATCCTGCATGGGGCATTATAAGGGAAAGGGGGGGGTGACATCCTGCATGGGGCATTATATGGGGGGGAACAAGTGACATCCTGCATGGGGCATTATAAGGGTGGGGGATGTGAGACATCCTGCATGGGGCATTATAAGGGAGGAGGGTTTGGGTGTGACATCCTGCATGGGGCATTATAAGGGAGGTGGGGGGGTGTGACATCCTGCATGGGGCATTATAAGGGAGGGGTGTGTGACATCCTGCATGGGGCATTATATGGGGGGGAGTGACATCCTGCATGGGGCATTATAAGGGAGGGGGGTGTGACATCCTGCATGGGGCATTATAAGGGGGGGTGACATCCTGCATGGGGCATTATTAGTGGGGGTGACATCCTGCATGGGGCATTATAAGGGAGGGCGGTGTGACATCCTGCATGGGGCATTATAAGGGGGGTGGCATCCTGCATGGGGCATTATTAGTGGGGGTGACATCCAGCATGGGGCATTATATGGGGGGGGAGTGACATCCTGCATGGTGCATTATATGGGGGGGAAGTAACATCCTGCATGTGGCATTATAAGGGAGAGGGGGTGACATCCTGCATGGGGCATTATAAGGGAGGGGGTGTGTGACATCCTGCATGGGGCATTATAAGGGAGGGTGACATCCTGCATGGGGCATTATTAGGGGGGGTGACATCCTGCATGGGGCATTATATGGGGGGGTGACATCCTGCATGGGGCATTATATGGGGGGACAGCCTGCATGGGGCATTATGTGGGGGGAACAGCCTGCATGAGGCATTATGTGGGGGGAACAGCCTGCATGGAGTATTATGTGGGGGCGCAGCCTGCATGGAGCGTTATATGGGGGGCAGTATTCTGTATGGATCGTTATATGGGGGCCAGTATTCTGTATGGATCGTTATATGGGGGCCAGTATCCTATACGAAGCATTATACGGGGGCCAGTATCCTGTATGGAGCGTTATATGGGGGCCAGTATCCTGTATGGAGCCATTCGCCGGTTTCTGAGCTATTGTAGAATTTACAATAGATATCACTCATGTAATGTAAGAAGTGAAATCTTTGGCATTGTACTATATATATATATTTCTCTGCGGTATCTGTGCATCATGAATCGTGGTATGTGTTAAAGGGGCCCACTGAGACTCTTTTGCCCAGGGTCCACAAAACCTGGAGCCGGCCCTGGCTCCAGTCATGAATTCCTATAGGAGAGGACGTAGCAGTGCTGACTGAACAGCTTCAGGGTCTGTGTATGGGCAGAGCAATGCTCTGTCTGATTACGATTACGGGTGACCTCCCCATCAGTCTGGCAGCGCAACACCACTATATTAACACCATTGCCTCTTCTACTATCAGTGGCGGCGCAGAAACAGCACCATATATTCAAAGTTAACAGTCTGATCCATTTCAACCCAATTTCCACACTTTACACCCACCTGTTTAAAAGGGGTACTCTAAGCTAAGTATTTAAGGAATATGCATCGGATACGACTCCATTTCCATGGATGGGTGGGTGAAGGAATTAGTGTGGAAACCTGGAGCTATCAGGCTTTATGGCATGTTAAAAGATAGGATTATGCCTTAAGCTTCAAATAGTTGTACATAAATGCCCCCCAAAATTTCTGCTTAAGATGCAACAGAAATATCATCCCTGGACTTAACAGTGCCACATAAATAGAGTTTTACTCGACAATGTGCAATTTATTAACCCCTTCACGCCACAGCCATTTTTCGTTTTTGCGCTTTCATTTTTTGCTCCCCTTCTTCCCAGAGTCATAACTTTTTTATTTTTTTCATCAAGATGGCCGTGTAAAGGCTTGTTTTTTTGCGGGAAGAGTTGTATTTAGAGCGACACCATTGGTCTTGCAAAACAAGAAAAAAATTCCAAGTGCGGTGAAATTGCAAAAAAAAGTGCAATTCCAAAATTTTTTTTTTTTACCATGTTCACTAAATGCTAAAACTGACCTGCCATTATGATTCTCCAGGTCATTAAGAGTTTGTAGATACCAAACATGTATAGGTTCTTTTTTATTTAAGTGGTGAAAAAAAATTCCAAAGTTTGTTAAAAAAAAAAAAAGCCATAGCATCTCCATTTTTCGGGATCGAGGTCTGGGTGAGGGCTTATTTTTTGCGCGCCGAGCTGCCGTTTTTAATGATCCAATTTTGGGGTAGATACGATGTTTTAATCTGCTGTTATTGAATTTTATTGCAATGTTGTGGCAACCCAAAAAAATTAATTCTGGCGTTACACCGTTTATTGGATTAATTATTTTTATGTATTGATAGATCGGACGATTCTGAATGCGTCGATACCAAATATGTGTATTTTTTTTTTTTGTAAATGGGGCAAAAGTGGGGTGATTTGAACTTTTATATTTTTTTAATGTTTTAAATATTTTTAAAAACATTTTTTCTACTGTTTACTTGCTTCAATACTCTCCATGGGAGACTAGAAGCTGCGACCTTCCGATCACCTGTGTTACACATAGCAGGGCTTCAGCTCATAGCAGATCGGCTATGACAATCACTGGAGTCTCCTGCAGACCCCGGGTTGTCATGCCAACCCATCTGCGCCCAGCGATCATGTGACAGGCGCACCAATGTATTTGACGCATTTCTGGTGCGGCCATTTTAAATGCCGCTGTCAGAGTTTGACAACGGCATTTAACATTTTAACAGCCGCTGGTGGATCGCGATTCCACCCGCGGCTGTTAGAAGCACATGACAGCTGATCAGCTGTCATGTGCCGGGAAAGATGCAGGCTCAGCGCCGGAGCCCGTATCAACGGGGGGAGACACGACATGTGCCGTATATATACGGCACATGTCATGAAGGAGTTAAAGGGGTTGTCTGGTGATAGATAACTTATTGATGACCTATCCAACCTAACACCTGGCACCCCCACAGAACAGCTGTTATTTGCGATGCCCGCGGCCGGTTGTAAACACATGGAAAGGAGCTGCAAAGTACAGAATAGGCAGTGTTCTGCAGTACCCAGCAGCGGCCACTACATATTGAATGGAGCTGCGCTTTGCAACTCCGTTCCATGTGTTTACTTCTAGCTGACACCGGAGCAGCAGATAATCGGCTGGGATGTCAGGTGTCACACCCCAACCTTACAGTTATGACAGCACAACCCTTTTAAATCTCCTAAATAAAGAATTGTGAACAATGGCCTCTCGTGCAGGGATGTGTGCTCATAGCCTTCGCATATATAATTTATACAGTCACAATATAAAGTGGATAAAGACATGGCTCAGTTCATGATAACACAATTTAGGATTGTAGTAATAATAATAGAAGAGTGATTGTAAAATATCTAATTACATTGGTAATTCGTTAATTTAACAGTGAAACAAGCTTCACACAATGTCATTAGCGGAATAGCACGTTGTAAGTCTGAAGGCCGCATTGTTTCTAGCGAATCATTCAGATTGCTAAAATGAAAAATAATAGTATAGAACAAAATCATGTAGGGGGAAATTATAACTTACGACTGGATGTTAAAGTCATTTCTAGAGATACATGGAAAGCGCAACAGACCACTAAGAGGCTCTCATATCTGCATTCCCTTGAACTAAATAAAGGTCATGTGAAAATCTCAAAAATTAATATATCGTTTTCATTATGTGTTCACTGTGAAAGGCACCGGCCGCTTAATCTTTAACAAATAAGGGAGGTGGGGGAAAATAATTTTGTTATACTTACAAATATTAGTCACATAAAAAATAATTAAATAAGTATTACAACTTCCCTGCCGATCTCCTCCTTTGTGATGATAAGTTATTCATCACAGTAGTCCGACCAGTGCAACACCCACCGATCTGAGAACAAGGTTTCAGAACCATATTGGAATGAAGTATTGGCGCCCCCACCCTCCTTCCTGCACACTAACTCCTTGTTTTTGTCTATGAGAAGGATTTTGCTGTGTACAGGTCTACTGTGTTTTCCCGAAAATAAGACAGTGTCTTATTACAATACAATATTATGACAATAGTATAATACAATACATTATACAATACTATAATGTGTAATATTTTTTGCTACGAAAGATGAGTTATAAGATGACTCATTTTCAAGGGACTTCTTTTTTTTCCATGAATAACAATCCACATTTATTCTTGAACACAAAATCAACATTTATTGAAATATAATCATGTCGTCACACACACACACTGTATATACACACATACTGCACATACACTGCTGCTCAACATTATTGGCACCCCTTCATTTTTTTCATAGACTGTACAATATCTTCAGAAATAAATGGAAATGTACCAAAGTTATATCCTCAGGATTTTTTAATTAGTGGTGCAAAGTAATACAACAATAAATCATTGATTTTCAACTTCCATGTTGCAATTAAAAAAAAAACCTGAATAAACAGCATGTGCAGCAATAAAGGCCCCCCTAATTAATACTTGGTTGCAGACCCTTTGGCATTGCTGACAGCCTCCAAATGTTTCTTGTAGCCATCTATAAGCTTCTTGCTCTTCTCAGCTGAAATTTTCTCCCACTCTTCCTCTGCAGTTTGTTCAAGCTCTTGAATGTTTTCAGGGTTCTTTTTCCCAATGGCAGATTTCAGCTCATCCCAAAGATTTTCAATGGGATTGAGGTCAGGGCTCATTGCTGGCCATTTTAAACAGTCCATTTTCTCTTTTCAACCATTCCTGTGTACTTTTGGATGTGGCTTTGGTTCATTGTCTTGCTGGAGGACCCATGATCTTCGACTCAAACCAAGTTTTCTTACACTGGGTAGGACATTTTGCTCTAAAATCTTTTGATAATTCTTTGATTTCATGATTCCTGTGATACGGTCAAGCTCTCCAGTACCAGACGCAGCAAAGAAACCCACAGCATTATGGATCCTCCACCATGCTTAACTGTTGGTAAGTAGTGATGAGCGAGCGTGCTCGCCACTGCTCAGTACTCGCCAGAGCATCTCACTGCTCGAGATGCTCGGCGAGTATTTTCGGGATGCTCGGGCCGGAGCTCGGGTCCCCGCCCCACATGTTTGGCGTTCTTTAGATATACAATTAACATGCAGGGATTGCCTGCCACTCACTGTAATGCCGTAGCCATGTTGGCTGTGGCATTACAGTGATTGGCTGGCTGCATAGCGTCATCAGGTCCATATAAAACCTGGTGATCCTATGCTCGTCACAGTCTACCCCGGAAACAAGCAGAGTAGGGAGAGGTGCTGCTGAGTGAGGGACAGAATTGGTGGTTGTTTTAGTCAGGTATTCCACAGCTATATATACATCTAAACTAACAATCCTTCTGAGGACTAATCCAGCTGCATATATTCCTGGTGATAGCAGGAGTTAGGCAGGCAGGGTTTGTGGCAGTGTATACAGCACAATAGGGTCCATTGCATGTTCTGTCTGCTGCTGTTACAGATATCCATAGCCCTACATGTCAGGGCTATTTTTTTACTCTTAATCCTAATTATTTGCTTAAAAAGCAACAGTACTCAATTTTTCTGCTCCATTTGCTTGATAGCAGAATACAGGCAGATTTTTTTTATTTTATTCGCACTGCTCTATTATGGAAGCAGAGAAAATTTTCCATCATCAGACATGATCCCATATTACTGCCGTAATAATACAGACATTTTTTGGAGCGTGCCAAATTTTACTCTCTATTTAAAGTCAGCCAGCTGTGTTTTGTTGAACCTATTCACGCTTGGTCACTAACCAATGCCACATTTATAAGGCCACTTCCTAAAACCGTGGTCATCAGACGTGATCCCATATTACTGCGGTAATAATTGTGACATTTTTTTGAGTGGGCCAAATATTACCCTCAATTTAAAGTCAACCAGCTGTGTTTTGTTGAACCTATTTACACTTGGTCACTGACCAATACCACATCTATGAGACCACTTCCTAAAACTGTAACTGTGGTCATCGTATGGGATCCCATTTTACTGCGGTAATAATACTGACACTTTTTGGAGTGGGCCAAATATTATCCTCCATTTAAAGTCAGCCAGCTGTGTTTTCTTGAACCTATTCACACTTGGTCGCTGACCAATATTATACTACAAGGACACTGACTAAAAACGTGGATATCACAAGTGATCCCATATTACTGTGGTAATAATACAGACATTTTCTGGAGAGGGTCAAATATTACACTCCATTTAAAATGGTCAAGATGCGTGGCAAGGGACGGGGAAGTGGACGTGGTGGTGATGGTGCACGCAGAGGCCAAGGCTGTAGGCAAGATGAAACTGTGCCTGCTGGGGGAACACAACAAACACCCACATCATGTCGAACTACCTTCCTGTCCAAATTACTAAGGGGCCGTGGAACACAACTGTTGAAGCCAGAGCAGTGTGAAAAGGTTGTTGGTTGGATATCAGATAATGCTTCTTGTCAGTTTGCCACCATCACCACCCTGTCTTCCACAAGGTCAAGTCTCAGTAGCCGTGAGTCTGGACCACATATTCCTCACCTGATCCTCCTTCCTCGCACCATGCCAAGTGCCTGGAAACAACTGATTCCACACTTGGACACTCCGAAGAGCTGTTCACTTTTCCTTTTATATATTCAGGCCTCCCGCCCGGCCCACTTCAAGTGGGGCAAGAGGAGATCACATGTAGTGATGCCCAAATATTTGAGCAGCCACGGTCACACAAAGGCGACGGTGGGAAAATGCAATTACTGTCACAAGAGGTGGATGATGATGAGACACAATTGTCAGAAAGTCAGGAGGAGGACCAGGGTGCGGAATTGGAAGACGAGGTGGTCGACGATGATGTCACTGACACAACCTGGCAAGGTGACATGCATAGCGGGATTGCAGGCCCTGGGTCAATCAGGGTTGCCCCCACATTCTACAGCTCCTGCTAGAAGTACTGCAGCACTACCTTGGCCTAGTGGCATCAGGAACTGCTGAAGCTAATATGCTTAAGGGACAAACTGCACACCTCTGAAGAGTTGTTGACAGCTGTAACAGAGCAGGCAGATCTGTGGCTACTACCGCTGAACCTACAGCCAGGCATGGTCGTGTGTGACAATGGCCGGAACCTGGTGGCAGCTCTGAAGCTATGCAACCTCACACACATACCATGCCTGACCCATGTGCTCATCCTGGTTCAGCGGTTTCTCAAAACCTACCCAGATCTGCCTGAGCTGCTTTTCAAAGTACGCCGTGTGTGTGCCCATTTTCGAAAGTCACCTATAGCTTCCGCCGCCCTCGCCGTGCTTCAGCAGCGTTTGCACCTTCCAGCTCACCGACTGGTGTGCAATGTCACCAGGCATTGGAACTCAACCTTGCAGACGTTGAGAACGATTTGTGAGCAGCAGAGGGCAGTTGATGAGTACCAGCTTCATTCAGGTCAGCCTTTGCACATAAGAACTGATGAGTGGGCATGGATGTCAGACATCTGTGCCATCCTCCAAAACTTTTAGTACTCCACCAAGATGGTAAGCGGCGATGACGCCATAATGAGCATCACCATCCCGCTTCTCTGTCTTTTGAAACACTCGCTGCTCACAATTAAAGAGGAGGCATTGCAGGCAGAGCACGATGAGATGGAGCAAGGAACCATACAGGGTGATGCCACACAGCCTAGCCTGATCTCGTCCCAACGCAGATTGGGTGATAATGAGGAGGAGGAGGAACAGGAGCTGGTTTTGTGCACTACAGACTACCATCAGACCAACATTCATACTGTCTGTTCAGCATAGATGGCCTGAGGAAAGGGAAAACAAGGATGAGGAGAGCAACAACACGCTACAAGGAAAACTTTCTATCTCTCCTTCCCCCGGTGGAGAGGTCTAGTAAAATGTTGCAGTACCAGAAGGCCCTTGTTGCAGAAAACGCTGGTGGCAGAGGTCACAGTTCCTTGGACAATGAAGATGTACAGGTGAGGGAGACACAAATATGATGCAGCAAAGGCAGGGGAACACTGTCAAAGGTGTGGGATAGTTTTCTCAGACCCTCCCAGCGCCCAGGCCCTGATGCGCGGGGTACCCTGACAAGGAGGGAAAAGTTTTGGAAGATGCTGAAGGAGTAACTTGCCGACTGTACCAACGTCCTCCGTGATTCCTCTGTGCCTTATAATTATGGGGTATCCAAACTGGACATGTGGCAAGAACTGTCTCTCTACGCCGTGGAGGTCCTGGCCTGCCCTGCCGCTAGCGTTTTGTCAGAGGGGGTTTTTAGTGCTGCCGGGGGCATTATAACTGATAGGCGCATCCGCCTGTCAACTGAAAATGATGACAGGCTGACTCTTATTAAAATGAACAAGGGCTGGATTGGGCCAGACTTCTCAAATCCAGCAGCAGAACATAAAGTCAAATCCAGTGGCTTTTTTGGGGGGGTCTATTCCCATGCATCTCTTCAGACCCAGACATGGGTATACGCTTCCTCATTTTTTCTATTTTCTGTTGTCCTCCTTCTCCTCATCCTCCATCACCATATCACCAGGGTGACCGTGATGCAACACCCACATAATTTTTTTTAAGGGTGTTTATGATGTCCGTAGGAAATTTTTTTAGAGGCCTACCTCTAACATTCTGTATGTTATACAGAATGTTCATGTATACCCCCCAGGGGTAAATGTTTTTCAGCCCATGCATTTAGTGCATAGGCATTACCAGTATAGGAGACCCAATCCTTAACAATGGTAACAATTTTTTTAATGAGGACCTCCTCTACATCTCTTCAAAGGAGTATTGGAGTGCGTCCATTTTTTTGGCAGCCCTTGCAGTCACTACATGAGCATTACCACTATAGGAGACCCATTCCTGTTATGATCTGCAACATGTACTAAGGAAAGATAGGGGAAAGCTGTCCCTACAGTAAGACAAAGCTGAATCCCTAGGATGTAGCGGGCTGCCTGTTCCTAGCGAACAGACCCGCCTTAGTCCTCGGCTAGTCTGAATGAAGACATAAGCATATAGCATTAAGGAAGGGGTCCCTAAAAGAACTAAGTATTCAAAAAGAATATTACATTTCAAAATCAGTGTCACATGTAAATATCTTTTGTTCATTTCAGAGAGACAACCTTTACATTGGTGATAAAAAAGACATACCAGACTGCTCAGAATCAAATGTGTAGGGAGAGAACGGGCGGTGTGCCTCAGGGAATATACATCAATACCTATGGATGCACATGGATAGCCCGATTAGATAATGGTCGTGGTGAAAAGACTAAACTGCAGGGAAGTTGTGCTAGAAAAAAAGTACCTGTAATGCCGTGTGTGGGGTCTTGGCGCTTGAACGCGGTATCCACCGCTGGTTCGGTGTGGTCCCAGTGTATGATATGCCTCTGCACTGTTTAAATGCATAGAGGGGCGGGACTAGTGAATGTGTGGGCCAATAGTGTGAGATCTCCGTTTGTGGGGGTAGGGCCCTTGCACAGGAAGTAGTAGCCTCAAGGTGAGGCAGGGATGGGCTGTCTTAGAGGCCAATGCGGTGTGGATGGGTTATTCCGGCCGTGACGTCACCGGATGTGACGCGCGGCACGTGCGTACCAGGAAGTCCTCGGAGTTATGGGCGTGTGTTCCATTGTCCCGGAAGTGCACGCTCTCTAATGAAAGTGTGCGTTCCTCAGGCCTTAAGGGTGTAGATTCTTATAATGGTAGTCTGGCTGCGTTCCAGGTCCCAGAAGTGCGCGCTCTGTGGCCAAGGATGTGCATTCCAAGGGCTGTGAGGTGGATATCCTGTGCAGTGGCAGAGTGATAGATCCATAATAAATGTCCCACAGTTCATGGCAGAGAGTAACATGTTGTCTGTAACACAAAATAAGTAATCAAGACCAATTACATCCGTAGAGTGAAAACACGGTTCAAAATTGTCATAGCACGAATTTGCGCATTATCAGAATTTAGGGTATGCTCCGAGTGAAAAGTAAAAATTACATTTGAGAACTGGGGCCTCTAATATTGTAACCTGAGGGGAAGTGGGTGAAAGAAATCTTAATTAAATAAAGAAAATTAAGTCATAGTCCCTGTTCAGACCCTTGGGGGCAAGGGACTGAAGTTCGTGTATCCAGTATGCCTCCCGACGTTTCAAGAGGCGTTTACATGTGACACTGATTTTGAAATGTAATATACTTTATTTATTTTTCTGATTATGATTTTGTTCTCATTCTGTAGACTACACTGATGAAGGCCGTATGTCTAGGCCGAAACGTTTGTTTTTGTTTGGGACTGCATTAAATTCCACATAAATTCATGTTTGAGTGCCAAGGTTATTCTTTAAGCACCTAAAAGAACTAAGGACTGGGACAAAAATGGGACCCCTCCTAAACAGAGAAGTTGTTGCAGAACACAAAAAGACAAACTGACAAAAGGTACTAGAGGTCCTAGAGGGACCAAGCGAACTAACAGAGAAAGGCACCGAAGCACCAGGCTAGAGAAGCGGTCAAACACTGAAGTCCAGCACAGCCAGAAGGGCGGAGCTGGAATATAAAGGCAGCCCTTGCAGTCACAGCATACGCAATAACAGTATAAGAGACCCACTCCTTTATAGCGGACCTCCAGGTGGGCCGCCGAAAAAATGCTTGAGTTTTCCATAGACTTACATTGGGCTTGTTGCTCGGCCCATGCACTAGAGCATTCCAATTTGCTCTACTCGAGCAACGAGTACCCGAGCATTTTAGTGCTCGCTCATCACTATTGGTAAGGTGTTCTTTTCATTATAAGCTTCATTGTGCCATCTGTAAATAAACTGTTGTTTTTTTTGCATTGCCAAAAAACTCTATTTTTGTTTCATCTGTTCACAGAACATTTTCACACAAGGATTGTGGTTGTTCAAGATATTCTTTGGCAAAGATCAGTCCTTCCATTTTATGTCTTTTCTTCAGCAATAATTTCTTCCTTGGCTTTCGCCCACAAAACTCTGCTCGGTTTAGTGTGCTGCATATGGTAATTGTTGAATCCATGACTCCAGACTGTTCCGGGTTCGCCTTTAGGTCTTTGGATGTTTGATGTGGTGTTTTTTCCACCATTCGAAAACTGCTCTTGTCAATTTTCCTCTTTCCCCGACGTCCAGGGAGGTTCTTGACGGTTCCATTCTTGGCAAACTTCTTAATAACATTGTGCACTGTTGAAACTGGGATACCAAGGTCTTTGGAAATGGCCTTATACCCTTTGGAAGTCTTGTGTTTGCTAATATAAGCAGTTCTGATGTCCTTAGACAGCTCCTTTGTCTTCACCATTGTGGCAAAGAAACAGGGCCTACCATGTGACTTTTTAAAACACTGAAGTCATCATTCATTGACTAATTCATGTCACATGGGCACCGACAATTAATCTCAGGTGAATCTCTTTTGTGATTTACCACAGGTGAGTCAATATGTGTTTCTATACTAAATTAATGTAAAGGGCGCCAATACCAGTGTCACAGCAAGCTTTACGTTTTTTTTATTTTTCCCTCCCGTTGTTTTTTTTTGTTAATTATTGTTTATCATTTGCTCTTTTGTATTTAACACGAGGGCTCTATACAAAAAAACTGTTTCACTTGATTTATTTTTTTCAGGAGATATTCCACATTATGGGTGCCAATAACGATGAGGACTGTACACACGTATATGACTCGCCCCCTGGGCCGTGGGGCACTCGAGACCGGACTTCAGGGCAATGCTGGGAGTAGTAGTGGCGACCCGGTCCCGTGGCTCAGGGTGGTCAGACCAGTGGTAGTCAATGATGTGTTTTAGGTAATGTCCGACTACGCCACCCGTGGATTGCGGTCAGGGAGGACAGCCGCTGCAAGGCAGACCGCTGAGGCTGGTGTTGGGGATGCAGCAGGGAATAGTACAACTCCCCACGGGAGGAGTGTAGCCTCAGGGCAGTGTGATAGGATGCTGGGGGTGATGGTGCAGGCGCAGCAGTAACCACACAGAGTCCAATAATGCAGTCCAGGGTCTTTTACTGATCTTATCATAGACCAAACAGGAGTACAGGGTAGGATTGGACCTGGGTGTCTGAGGGCATTTGGGCGAGCTCCGCTGGTCAGGGTGAGTGGGTAGGCCTACCGTTCTCTTTCTGCCCTTGCTGACGATCTCCCCCTTTAGTGGTATGATAGCCCACGTCCCTGAGCTTGCCGTGTACTACACCTGTATGGCTTGCGACTCGGGCCTTAGGTACCTGTAGCTTCTCCGTGCTGTACCGGTCCCTCTGTGTGGCGGAACCTCCAGGCTTCTTGGCCAAGGGACCTGCAATCCCTTGCGAGTTGGTTTTCTGCTGCAGGGCTTGCAACCCTAACAGCATCGGACCCCAGTTTCCGGTATGTGGTTTCTCTCTGCCAGGACCGGCTCTCGTCGCCTCTGTCCCTGGCTTTCTGTTCCTCCTTTGCCTCCTGGACTCCTCAGCTGCGGCTGACCTGACCCTCTCTTCTGGGAACCCTTCTGGATACTTCAGAAGTGGGTCCTGGTCACTCTAACCCTGCCCTCAGTACCAGTTTTTATAGGGGCAGCCTGCTCCCCCCTACTGGCCTGGGACAGGAGGTGCTGCATGCAAATGGTCCATGACCAGAGAACCTCCCTCCTGCTCTCAGACACAGCCTTACAAGTTTGTGGCATCCAGGCCTGGGGTGACACATATATACACACATACTGCATATACATACACACTGCACATACTCACGTAAATACACACACACTGCATATACACATATATATATATACACACACACTGCATATACACATGTATATACAGACACTGCACATACATACCAGCTTGTCTCCTCTTCAGTTCATGACCGTTATATTACCAAAGGTCCTTAAGCAGTGTTAGGCCACAGCCCCACTATCAGTATTTGGTCAGTATTCAGTCAGTATTTTTTCTCAAGATTGGGAGCCAAAACCAGGTGAGGAACAATCAAAGAAAAGGTATAATAGAAAGAAATGCACCAATTCTGCATTTATCACCCACTCCTGGTTTTGGCTCCCACTCCTGAGAAAAAATACTGACCAAATACTGATAGTGGGGCCGTGGCCTACACCTTGGAATAGAAATACTTGGGGTGGGGCCCCTAAGAGAGTGTGGGGGGGGGGGGGGGGGGCTGAATAGTTTACCTGATTTCCCACCCCCCTAAAAACAGCCCTGACAGTAACTAGGGCTTATTTTTGGAATAGGGCTTATATATTCAAGCATACTACAAAAGTCTTGTAAAATTATGCTAGGATTTATTTTCGGGGAAGGTCTTATTTTCAAGGAAACATGGTATCTCCTTCAGTCCCATAGACAATTAAGAAAATGGTGGTGAGCATGCGGGATCATCACACTATTCAAATGAAGGACTCTAAAATTCATGGGTTCAGAGGAGGGCCCAGAAGTTGAACCTCCAGCGATCAACAACATACCACCTATCAACCCTTTGTGTAAAAATTCTATGTAAGTCTATGTATGAGATGAATGATGCAGAAAAACATGTTTTCTTAGCTTGGATTTTTTTGGTTGCTGTCAGTCACACATATTGCATGATTTCCAAATACAGTCAACCATTCACCACTTTCTCCAAGTGCATTGAGCAGTTGTTTTTAATTATGCTCTTAATCTGGCAGTATTAGAATGGCATTGCGCTGGTTAGTCATTTACTGATCTTATGTGTATGGAATGGAACGATAGCATTCAAACACAGCTAATTCTGTTTTATGCACATTTATTCAGCGCCACCATATTCTACTGAGCTTTACAGAAATTTTTCAACACTGTCCCCAATGGGGCTCACAATCGTAATACCTTATCAGTATGTCTTTGGAGTGTGGGATTAAATCTGAGTACCCAGAGGAAACCCAAGTAGAACATACAGCAATGTTGCTTTACAGTGCTGGGGTCCTGGGTTCAAATCCCACCAAGGACAACATCTGCATGGAGTTTGTATGTTCTCCCTGTGTTTGCGTGGGTTTCCTCCGGGTTCTCCGGTTTCCTCCCACACTCCAAAAACATACTGATAGGGGATTTAGATTGTGAGCCCCAATGGGGACAGTGCCCATAATGTCTGTAAAGCACCATGGAATTAAAGGCGCTATATAAGTGAGTAAAATAAATAAAATCCTGATTGCAGTGAGGAAGAACAGCAGACCGGAAATCCCATTCTTGTGATTCATGGAGGTCCTATCTATGGGGTCCCCAGTGTCCAGTTATTTAACAATCATTGGATAAATGTCTTTCATAGGAAAACCCCTTTAACTGCTATTGCTACACCTTGTGCATAACCACTACTATGTCCAGTATGAATGATAAGCGGTAATTAGCCCCACTTACCTGTGTGCCTCATACCAGCTAACACGGTTATTTGTATGCTACAAGCCTGACTACAAGCCTGATAGTATATTCATCTAAAAACAACGTGCCCTCTAGCCATAAGTGACCATTTAATGTGCAGCCAATTTGTGGACTGAGCTAACATTAAAGGGATTGTCCATTACTTAAATATTGACGATTTATGTATCCGATAGGTCATCAATATCAGATCGTGTGGTCTGACACTTGGCCATCCCACATATCAGCTGTTATTAGCTCTCGTGGTCGCCAGATGTAAAGAGTGTACTGAGCATTCAGAGAACAGCTCCCTCCCCTGTGGAATGGCCATGCCAAGAACTGCAGCTCAGCTCCAATTTAGTTGAATAGAAAGCATAAAAGGGTAAAGTATTAGGAACGGGTACTGACAATTTACATTATTAACGGATAAATGATGACGGTCTCATGTTCACTAAGAAAAAAATTACAAATTAATACATGGAGAATACCCTTTTAAGGCATGAGGGACAACATTGAAGTAAAAATGAAGCCTATGAGTGACCCCAAGATTTCTGCATGGAGAACAACTGGTCAACAATCACTGAAAATAGAGAGGAGGAACCTCCTGATACACCCAATTACCTAATAGGCATCCACCATTGGGGATTATGGCACGACTCCACCCAACAGTTGTAATCATTACATAATTAATATCTCCTACATGAAAAATAAGATGTTAACTATCCAACTTGCCAGTGAACTGAATGCCGCTCCGTGTACAAGTATGCCAGAAGACATTGTGGAGGAAGGGCAGGAAGTGCTGATGAAAAGAGATTCGTGAGAAACATGAAAATAGCAACATCTTTTTATAAACCAACTCACTAAAAACAGTCTGTCACGTATACTTCACATTGCATTGAATATTAGAATAAATCTTGCTTTTGTTTAAATAGAAAAATTGTAGTTTTAGGTAAGAATATTATTCACCAAATTCCATATTTGATAAAAAGTAGAAGTTTAGCAGGTTCCCCAATCATAAACTAACCCGAAGGCTTTCTCCTTCTGTGATTTATGGGGGAACATTGCTACAAGTGTTCAATGTTCCTGCAGCGCCACTACTGGGGAAATTAAGCATTACATTAAAATCAATGCACTGTTCACATAATGTGTGGACGAGTCTGGTCTTTCAGTGTCGTGAGTGGCACTCTCCATTCTGGATATTGATGAAGAACTTGAACAGGAATCTCACTTTCTATTACAGGGAATCTGTCACCAGGTTTTTGCTATGAAGTCTGAGAGCAGCATGATGTAGGGGCAGAGACCCTGATTCCGGTGATTTATCACCTTCTGGACTGCTTGCTATCATTTTGATAAAATCACTGTTTTATCTGTTGCAGATCCAGCAATTCTCTGAATTCAGAGCTCTGTATAACCCCACCCCCACCACTGATTAGCAGCTTTCTGTGTACGCTGCGCATAGGCAGAAAGCTGCCAATGAGTGGTGGGGGTGGGGTTACACAGAGCAGGAGGACTACATGGCACAAGACAACTAGTCTTCTAGTGATAATCTCCTACTAATAAAGCACTGATTTTATTGAGACTACAACAAGCAGTCCAGTAAGTGACACATAATTGGAATCAGCCTTTCTGACCCCACATCATGCTGCTCTTGGATTATATAACAAAAACCTGCTGACAGATTGTTCAATTTGTGTTAGTCCTGAGCCGTGACACAAATGAGCAAAGTAGATTTCTATTTACGGCGTCCATCAATAGTGATGGGATTACATATTTTATTTCATAATTTATGTATCTAAAAAGAATGTAAAAAAGATAAAAAAAGGCGCACATCGATGGCATGCAAAGCCAAAACTAATAGCATCTATGTAGAAACTGGGCTGTGACACAACTATATTCATTAATAAATCAGTGACCCACACAGGAGCCTCAGATGAATGTCAATGGTGTTCATGGAGACTGTCAAAGAAAATGAGGCTATTGTCCTGATAGGCTGGTAGGAACTCAGCCAGCACTTCCTGCAGAACGACAATGATGGAGTACGGTAATGGAGCTGGGACACTGCATAGGCTGATCGCCTCCTTAATGACTCTGGAAGGCCGCGTTTCACTCATCTCCTGGTCAGATGAAAATTAGCTTCTTTTTTTTTTGCTGCTTTATACAGTTCAGCAAAATTGATTCATTTCATATTAAGATTCAAAGCTGTACCAGGAATTACAACTCCAGCAAGCAAGATCATCTATGGTTAGTGCGAAGATACCATCCTGTCACTGCTACTTGTACAACTTACTTTCATAAGATGCAAAACCCATTGCTGTGTGCACTGGGCGATGCTCCGAACATGTCTATAGGGCCTCATTTACTGGATGTATTCCCAAAAATGTATCTTTTACATACATCTGGGTGGTATGCATGCATAAAAAAAAAATTCTACCCGTACTGGAGAAAGTAATCAAATACTCAATTTCATGTAGATGCATCTTGCAAAAAATAATTTATTGCACAATATGCTAGGTTTCGCACAGGCTAGTGACCCATCAATAAACGAAGATCCACATAAGACGTGGTATCCGCTGTTGTTTTTTTCTCATTAGGTCACGTTCACACGTTCAGTATTTGGTCAGTATTTTACATCAGTATTTGTAAGCTAAAACCTGGAGTGGGTGATAAATACTGAAGTGGTGACGGGTTTCTTTTATACTTTTCCACCGATTGTTTCACTCCTGATTTTGGCTTACAAATACTGCTGTAAAATACTGACCAAATACTGAACGTGTGAACGTGGCCTTAAAGTCAGTTACTTATCAAGGTGCTACTCCTCATGGAGACAAACCTGACCTTCTTTCCTCCTATAAGGATGAAGAGAACAGACAGCTGGCAGTCCACAATTAGATGATTGAAATCAGCATAAAAACAGATAAATCCATCAATTGCACTGTTTCACCATTACCGGCTTCTTCAGGGGCATGCCCATTCATTAACACCACCATATTTATATAACCACAGGTTAGTCCCGTTCACACATAATACATAAAAAATAACAGTAAAAATATTACAGCATAGAGTCTATTATCATTTCCAGAGCGTGATAACCTGCGGAGCTTGTTCGCGTTTTTGTTTCCTGAATCTAATTGACTTATCGTGGAGTTCATTTTTTCCTGTTCAGAGTCAATGGGTTATGAATCGCAGACAATTGAATAGATTACAGTTATATGCTGGAAGTATTCCCTGATGTACACATCAAACGGACGCCCTGAATGCAGTGTGAATGGAGCTTTACTGACAGCCTTATATTAATGCAGGAATATTAATGATGTTGTTATATGTAAGATGTGACTTGCCGAGATATAATTACAGCTGACTATATCCAGTAAAGAGATTTGTCCCTGTCGGTGATGGACATATCTGGACAATCAGACGCAGGCCGCACATGGCGCCCTGACTATATCTGTATGGCGGTGACATCCCAGCAGCACCAGAGAAAGCTCTGACTGCACATTGTCTGCATATGCCCAATTACTCATGATTATTAGTCCTGTAAAGGTCAGGCATGTCTATAAATACTTCCAGACGAGGGAGGGCATGCTGCTGGTGCAACAACTAGAGTGACCTCTGGATCATGTTGCCAGCTCCTGTACCTCTTGCTTCCTGTCTGACTCCTGACCTGCGGAGGCTCTGGCTCTGCTTTTTTTCTTATGTTTCATGACTCCTTTCCTAGTTTGCAGCTACACAAGGAAGCCCCAGGCTCAGCTTGTAAATCGAAAACTTACTATTCCAGCAGAAAACTGACATGGTTATTTATGCGCCTCCGCTTAGGTATGTCTCTGCTCCTAAAAGTCATTGCCAAGGTAAAACGAAGCCCCACCTTAGGAACTGCCTCCCAGCATGAATTAGGCACTAACATACATCCCCCAAAATAACACTAATGGGGGCATTCTAGTAATCACCTTCAGCGGCTGCTTGGTAGACCAATGAGCAAAACACAGGACATTTTTCAACAGCCTTTATTTTTCTTTAAGTAGTCTTTGTCTAAAATAAACTAATCTTTACTGTATTTTATTTACTTTTTTTTATTTATTTTGCTTTTTATTTTTTAACTATAACCCATTACAAAAGGCATATGTACCATAAAGGCAGTCCATGTGTCTGCACTGGGCCTTTAGAGAAAAGAGTCTTAAAGGGAACCTGTCGCCAGGTTTTTCCCATATATCCTACAGCCACCACCGTTCAGCCCCATGTGACAGCATTCTAATATCCTGTATATATGACTCTAATTCGCCCTGTAAGGCAAAAAAAATCACCTTTTATTATACTCACCTACAGGGAGGTCCAGTCCGATGGGCATCCCTGGTCTTGACCTCCTCTCTTCTTCCTCCTCTGCTTCATGTGGATGACGCGTCCTACATTATCCAAACACTGTCCCCTTTCCCGCTCCTGCACAGGCGCACTTCTCTCTGTCCTACTGAGGGCAGAGCAAAGTACTGTTCTGCGCATGAGTGGGGAAAGGCCAAAGCGCGCTGGCGCATGCGCATTACAGTGCTTCGCTCTGCCCTCAGCAAAGAAAAGTGCACAGGAGCGTGAAGGTAACACTGTGTGGATAACGTAAGACACATCATCCACACAAAGCAGAGAAGGAGGATGGGATCGCAAGAAGAGAGGAGGCGCCGGACCAAGACCAGCGATGCCCAACGGTCCAGAACACTCTATAGGTAAGGATAATAAGAGGGGTTTTTTTTGCCTTACAGGGCGATTTGGAGTCATATGAAGTTGCCACGCCCCCAGGGCAATGGGATACTCGGAGTCCGGGCCGATAGATGCTGGGGGGAAAGGGATATGTCACAGGGGCTGGCCCGGTCTGTGGCCCAGGGCGGTCAACTAAAAGGGGGGAGAGTTTATATGGGGTTTATAGTTCGATCGTGTCGTGCTGTTCCTTCACCTGTCGCTTGGTAGTAGGACCTTCTGCTGGCAACCACTATCCCTGGTAACGCTGGGGCCTTCGTGGTTCCTGGTCCTGTTAAGGGTTTAGCTTCAGGTCGGCCAGGGACTTGTAGTCCTCCTGGTAAGCCGGTGATCCCTACTGGGTATAAAGGACCCTGTAGGCGTGGACCCGGTGTCCGGTTTGTATATTCGGGGTGAGCCTATGATGCTCTTCTGCCCCCTCAACTCCTCTCTCCTCTCCTCCTCGCCCTTGGCCACATTCGGGGCCCTCAGAACACAGCAGCAGTCTTCGCTGCTCTCAACGTCAGCACGCTCTCAGACTCTCTGACTCTGTCTGACTGACTCTCTCTTCTCACTGACTGCCTGGCTCCACCCTCCATATATATATATATCCCTAACGGGCTCCCTCTGGTGGTATGAGGTGGAAGGGTGGAGGTGTTTGTATGTAGTGAGGGCCTCTTGTGGAGAAGTCCATCCATGCACCCTGGGTCCTGTGGTACCTGTGAACAGCAGGGTGCCACATTCCCCCCGAATACAATTCAGTACTCCTGGACTGAAGCATTTTGCAAAACAGGTTAACAACAGTGACAACAATAATAATTATAACAACAATTAAGTTACAGTATGTCCCGTAACCAGGTCCATTTCACCGATGAAAGTGTAACAAGGGTAACAAGAGGGACCCGCCTGAAAACCCTCAACGTAGGCCCTGGGCGTGGCTACAGGGCACAAGTGATCCAGGTGCTGGACCACGTCTTCGGCCACGCCAAACAGGTTTTTGTCCTGTGGTCATTTAAGGGGGCACTTTGATAAGTGCAAACTATATACAACAACAGTTTTTGGCTGCTCACAGTCCTGAGCCTACAAGTCTTTGTGCCCTGACTGGTAACTAAATGAACACATATTATTTCAGTTTATACAATAAATAATAGGCAATACCCAACTGGGTAACTATTTACAATGTAGACACTTTGTGCTTATTCCCTAAACCAGGCAGGGATTTGTCCTTGTGTGCTGTGTGTGGACCTTCGTAGCACTGGGGTGTCACTAGTGTCTGGGCATGCACTTTCTGTTAATCTAGCAGGTGTACGTGCTGATAGATTATAGAACTGGCTTAATCTCTCTATGGGACTGGCAAGTACACTGTCCACTGGGCCTTCAGACTCTGTCTCAACGGGTGATCCTCCTCTTACTGGGGACTCTTCCAGTTCCTGAGCAGGTTCTTCTAGAGCGCTCACAGGTTCTTTTTGTGGCTTATAGAAGTGTATTACGGGTATAATCACTTCTCCATCAAGTTGAGGCCAGTCCGCAGGGAAATCTCCTAGAACTGTGTGAAGCACATCTTCCTTGGGTTCTTCCGGTGCTATAGGAGGTACTTCTTCTTCCGTTGTCTTCAGTAGACTTGGACACACTTTCAGATGGTCTCTTGAGACTGTTGCAGTTGTTTTACCTCCATCTTTGCTAATCAGGCAGGTTTTACTGTTGTCAAATTTGGAGTTCAGCACTGTGTAGGGCTCTCTTTCCCACTGGTCATCGAGCTTGTGACTTCTTCTCTTCCGCTTTAGCACTATCTCTTCAGGTGCCAAGGGCTCTGCTGGCGCATGTTTATTGTACTGTTCTCCTTGTTTTTTCCTTACTCTGTTTAGACTGTCTTCGACACAGGCCTGTACTCTCCTGTACTGCTCTTGCCGATTTGTATCCCAGTCTTCAGTGGACATATCTGCTGCAGGTTCTACCACTCCGAGTTCCAGGTCCATGGGCAAGTTCCCAGGTCTTGCTCTCATGAGGTGCGCTGGGGTACAGTTTGTAGAACTCACAGGTATGTGATTGTACAGATCTACAAGGTCAGGTGGCTTGTCTGGCCACTGATTTCTTTCTTCCAAAGGTAAGGTTTTCAGCAGGTCTATGACGATGTTGTTCATTTTCTCACACAAACCATTGGTCTGAGGGTGATACGGCGTAGTCCGGATCTTTTTGCATCCGTACAGATGACAGAATTCTTTAAACAGCTCGGCTTCAAAGGCAGGGCCTTGATCCGTCAGCACTTTGTCCGGGTATCCATGGGGCCTGCAGAAGTATGCTTGGAACGTTCTCGCTGCAGTTTCTGCTGTCAGATCCTTGACAGGGGCTACCACCAGGAACCGGGAATAGTGATCCACCATGGTCAGGGCATAGGAGTAGCCTGACCTGCTGGGTGACAGCTTGACGTGATCCAGAGTGACGATCTCCAGGGGCTGGGTTGTCTTGATGGACTGCAAGGGTGCTTTCTGGCTACCGTAGTCTTTTCTTCTGAGGCTACAGGGCCCACAATTCCGGCACCACCTCTCTATAGAGCTCCGCATTCCAACCCAGTACAACCGGTCCTTCAGCAGGGTTTCCAGCTTCTTCCAGCCAAAGTGACCTGCTTGATCGTGGTAGGCTTCCAACACCATCTGGATATCCATCCTGGGTACAACAATCTGCCACACCATTTCATGGTTCTTGGGGTTGACATATCTTCTACACAGCTTCTCTCTGTAGATGAACAGCCGGCTTCTTTCATTCCACAGTTGCTTGGCTTGTGGAGGAGCATCCTTCTCCAGGTGAGAACCTTCCTGGATGATCAGTCTTTTGATGAGGCTGACAACCGGGTCACTGTCTTGAGTCTCCTTCCAACTGTGGTGGGGTAGAGGATTCAGCGTTCTTCCATGACATCTCCTGGTGGCGTGTTCCTCGTGGACCACTCCGCTTCAGTGGAAAGCTGGTAATTCAACTTCCTCTAAGTCAATCACTTCATCCTCGGTGTCTGACTGGTGAGGCATCCTTGACAGGGCATCAGCATTGGTGTTCTTGTGACCTGCCCGGTACTTGATGGTGAACTGATAATTTGACAGTCTGGCCACCCAACGCTATTCCATAGCTCCCAACCTGGCTGTCTCCAGGTGTGTCAAGGGATTGTTGTCAGTAAAGGCTGTGAATTTCGTTGAGGCTAGGTAATGCTTGAACCTTTCAGTGATAGCCCGGACCAAGGCCAGGAACTCCAGCTTGAAGGAACTGTAGTTCTCCGGGTTCCTCTCGGTAGGGCGTAGCTTCCTGCTAGAATACGCAATTACCTTCTCTCTTCCATTTTGCTTCTGGGACAACACAGCTCCCAGTCCCTCGTTGCTGGCATCGGTGTACAGCAGGAAAGGCTGGCTGTAGTCAGGGTAAGCCAGGATTTCTTCACCAGTCAGGATTTCCTTCATTACTGCAAAGGATTCAGCCTGTTCTTTGCCCCAATGGAATGGGGGACTCTTTCCTCTTTTGGACTGTCCTACCAGGAGGTCTTGTAGAGGTGCTACCTTTTTGGTATAGTCCTTTATGAACCTCCTGTAGTAACCAACCAGTCCCAGGAATTGCCGTACTTCTTTGATTCTTCTCGGGCTCAGGCCACTTCTGGATGGCAGTGACCTCCGGGTCTGGTGCTACTCCCTCCAAGCTGACTACGTGCCCCAGGTACTGAACCTTCTGCTTGAGCAAGTGGCATTTAGAAGGTTTTAGTTTCATCCCATACCGGGACAATGCTTCAAATACCTCTGCCAGGTGCTTCAGATAGTCGTCATACGTCCGCGAGTACACGATAGCGTCATCCAGGTACAGCAGCACTGTCTCGAAGTTCCGATGTCCAAAGCAACACTCCATCAGCTTCTGGAACGTTCCGGGTGCATTGCAGAGTCCAAACGGCATACTGTTGAACTCGCACAGTCCCATCGGGGTGGTGAAGGCCGTCTTCTCCCGGTCTTCCTCAGCGACAGAGACTTGCCAGTACCCGCTAGTGAGATCCAGTGTAGAGAAGTAATTGGCAGATTTTAGTGCAGCCAGGGATTCCTCTATACGGGGCAAAGGGTATGCATCTTTATGTGTTATGCGATTAATCTGTCTATAATCTACACACATCCTCATGCTACCGTCCTTTTTCCTGACCAGGACCAGGGGAGCTGCCCAAGGGCTACAGCTATCCCTTACTACCCCTGCCTTTTTCATGTCATGCAACATTTCTTTGGCTTTCTGATAATGTGCTAGTGGTATGGGTCGGTAATGCTCCTTAATGGGTGGATGGTTACTGGTGGGTATGTAGTGTTGTACCCCTTTAACCCTTCCAAAGTCAAGTGGGTGTTTACTAAACACTTGTTCATATTACTGAACCACTCTGTAAACACTGTGTTTCTGATGGACAGGAGTGGCGTCAGTCCCAACATGGAGCTGTTGACACCAATGCTCCAGCTGAGCTTCGGAGTCATTGTCCACCACTGTATCTGGTGAGGTCAAGGATTCCACTGTGTGTATGGCATCATCATTCACAGTATACAATTTAGCAACAGTGGCATACCTTGGAAATTTGACTTCCTCTTCCCCACAATTTAGAAGACGTATGGGTACCCTCCTATTGCGTACGTCAACTACCCCTCTAGCAGTTAAGAGTGTAGGTCTGTGCTCTGAGCTAATGGGCTCCACTACCGCCTGGTAGTTCTGTCCCTTGAGACCTATTGCTGCCCTACACCAAATCAGCATCTCACTCTTTTTGGGAATCACAATGGGTATCGGGTCTGTCACCCGTACATTACCAATCTCACCACCTGTTAGCTTTACCTGTTGCTGGTACAGGAGGACTCAAATCTCTCTCTGGAGCACCTTCCTCTGCCCTGGTTTGGCAGTATCAGCAATCTGTTGGAGCAAAAACAACACTTCTCCCAAACAGTTACCAACAATATTTGTACCAAGTATCATATACAAGTTTGTATCACCAGGGTTAGATTCTATGACAATTCGTCCTTAGTCCTTTAGTTCCACTCTCCCCACCTTCACTGTCACGTCCTTAACCCCTACTAGGTTAAGAGGAAGACCGTTAGAGGCATACACAGAGAGGTTCGGGGCTGGCGGGTGGAGTTCATCTATGGACCAGTACCTTTTGTAGAGGACATCAGGTATGATGGTTACATGTGAGCCGGTGTCCAGTAATGCAGATGTTGCTATGTCGTCCAGCACGATGGACAGGAAAGGCCTTCCTCCTACGAACCGGTGGTACCAGCTTGATGGGCCTGGTTGATTTACTCCTGGGTGTCAGCCCTCGGCCCCAGGGTTTGCCCATTTAAAGGACAGTTCCGCGCGGTGTGGCCTGCCTTGTGGCAGCGGTAGCAGATGAAGTCTCCTGGAGGGCGACGTTGATCGTTGGTCCTCCCACGGGGTGGCGTTGTCCTCCTACGGGGTGGTGTCGTCCTCCTACGGGGTGGTGTCGTCCTCCTTCTTCTCCTCATCCAGGGGACATCCTCAGGACTGTCGGCGAGTAGGATCCTTCCTTCTGGCTCAGGCTCCGCCTGTAGCTGCAGGGTGCTCAGGACAGTGGCCAGGGTTTTACTCAGCTGACGCACTTCAGAGCGCAGGCTGTCCAGCTCACTAGGGGGCACTGTTTGCATCTTTGTTTCAGCCGTCAATGAAGGAGCAGTGGGTGCAGCGGCCACTGGGGTGGCCCCACCCTGGTAACACTGGATAGCAGTCCCTGATGTTTCCAGGGGCTGTAGACCCTTAATAGCCATGTCCTTCAGGGTGTCAAAGGTGGCATCTGGATGATCTAATGCCCACCACCGTACGGTTCTGCTCTCCTCCTGGGACCTCAACCCCCGGATGAATTGTTCTGTCAGCATTTTATTCTCTTCTTGTATGCTGGCTGGACCAACCTGTTTCAGGGACTGCAGGGCTTCCTGTAAGCGCCAAGCATAGTCCCGGATACCGTCCTCAAGTTTCTGGGTACAGTGGTAGAACCTCATCCGGAGATCTGTCTCAGTGCGGTTTTCAAAGACAGTTTGCAGTCTCTTAAAGATAATGGATACTGATTCCTGGTCTCCGGCTGGCCAGGTTTCAACTTCCCGCTCTGCGGCACCAGTCAATTGTCCCAGCACAACAGCAGCTTTCTGCTTACCAGTCTTTGAATACATGTCCAATACACCGCATATCTTTCTCTTGAATCCAGACAGGGTGTCTGGTTTGCCATAATACCGGGGAAGCCATTTTGTTCCAGGGATATACGGCAGGGTCATGGGTATCAACGGAGTCATGACCCCTGCTGGTGGGACGGCCGCTCCAGCCTTTGCAGCGCCGGGCGCAAGTTGAGCATCGAGAGCGTTATCCGGTGCTCTGGCGTCTTGCTGGTCATCGGCCATGGTTGCTCCCCCCTAGTGAACCGTAGCCTACCTCCTGTTTCTTTAATCGGGTAGGCCGCAGCTCCGCAGACGACGGTCTCCTTCCAGGACCTGACGCTTCCAGGTGCTGCGTCAGAGCGCAAGGCGGGGCTTGAGCTTCGCGCGCTTCTAGCAGTCACGCCTCTCCGATTCCCGCGGTTATGCCCCTCTTCTTCCCGCGTGGCGACTAAAAAATGGCGGACATTGGCGGGAAACAGTGGCGATTGTCAGGAAAACTTCACCACGGTATGCGACACAGTTCTTTAAGGCGCACAGTACCCGGTGGCAACGGGCACGCAATCTTGTTTGTGACGCCAGAAGTTGTCGCGCCCCCAAGGCAATGGGGTACTCAGAGTCCGGGTCGATAGATGCTGGGGGAAATGGATATGTCACAGAGGCTGGCCCGGTCCATGGCCCAGGGCGGTCAACTAAAAGGGGGGAAAGTTTATATGGGGTTTATAGTTCGATCGTGACGCCGCCTGTGGTTTCTGGTAATTTGTACCAGCGCTGCTGCAGACCTAGGAGGCAGTTGATAAGGCAGCTGGGATGGAACGGCTCCCCACAGGTGGAGCGGGCCTCAGGGCAGGGTAGAGTTTGATGGTGAGTGGTGATGCTGGGACCTGTAGTGCAGGCGGAATGGCGCAGCAGGAGTAACTGACAGAGACAGGGGATTCGCTTCAATACCTTTACTGGTGCGGATATCAGGTACGGTCCAGGGTACTCAGTAGGATGGGTGCACTTCAGGACATCTCCCCAGTGAGCGGGTATAAGGCCTCCTGGTCCGTGTCTGCCTCTCTGTATGATCCTGGCCAGCCTGCAACTGGGCCTAGCTTATGTGTCGTGCTGTTCCTTCACCTGTCGCTTGGTAGTAGGACATTCTGCTTGCAACCACTATCCCTGGTAACGCTGGGGCCTGCGTGGTTCCTGGTCCTGTTTAGGGTTTAGCTTCAGGTCGGCCAGGGACTTGTAGTCCTCCTGGTATGCCGATGATCCCTACTGGGTATAAAGGACCCTGTAGGCGTGGACCCGGTGTCCGGTTTGTATATTCAGGGTGAGCCTATGATGCTCCTCTGCCCCCTCAACTCCTCTCTCCTCTCCTCCTCGCCGTCGGCCACACTCGGGGCCCTCAGAACACAGCAGCAGACGTGCTGCGTGTTCGCTGCTCTCAGCGTCAGCACGCTCTCAGACTCTCTGACTCTGTCTGACTGACTCTCTCTTCTCACTGACTGCCTGGCTCCACCCTCCATATATATATCCCTAACGGGCTCCCTCTGGTGGTATGAGGTGGAAGGGTGGAGGTGTTTGTATGTAGTGAGGGCCTCTTGTGGAGAAGTCCATCCATGCACCCTGGGTCCTGTGAATAGCAGGGTGCCACAATAGCATTTTAGAAGGCTGTCACATGGGGCTGAAAGGTGCTGGCCGTATATGGGAAAAACCTGATGACAGGTTCCCTTTAAAGCTGATCATACACTTGAGAACCATCTCTTCCAGCTCCTCCATAAACACAAATAGGGGGGAGAGGCCGCTAATCAGTTGTTTGGCAGATGTCACTGAAATCGGCAGAGGTGGCTGACCTAAGTCTAACATGAGCGGGCGGTGGTGGGGGAGCTATGGTGGCTTGTTGTTTTTTGTAATTTTTTTTTATTGGGAGAGGAGCACTATGCAGGACACAATAATCAAAAAAAAGTTTTATTGCAGTAGAGCAAGAGAGTAAAGAATTGGCCGAGATGTCATGGAAATGGGGTGGAGAAGGAAACAGACAAGAGACCCGTTTTTATAGGTTAATGACAGAAGTCAGCTAACACAAACTGAGGGAAGCAGCCATATGGAATTATAGAAATCTATAATGGAAAGTTACAAATAGGCTAAGAAAGTTGAAAGATCTAATTAGTACTCCCCACATTACAGAACTTCAGTCAAACTTCTCTTCTGCAACCCAACAGAAGAGTCCTTGATGATAAGCAGAAGCACAACTTCACTTTCCTATGTCTCACTACAAAATCTGTAACTTTACATGTTGGTATAGTAGTATAATAGCGATGTACTGATGGCCCAGAAAATACATGCACACAGTGCCTTAGAAATAAGTCTTATAGCTATGTCACACAATCTGGATAATACATACAATAATATATAACCACAGGTACGTGATGTCACAGAACTGGAATATTAATAACAGTGATGCCACAAAACTGGATAATAAGCACAGTGATGTCACAGTACAGAAATAATACACACAGTGATGTCACAGAATAGGGATAATAAACACAGTAATATCACAGTACAGGGATAATACAGGGTTGTCACAATACAGGTAAATAAATGTAGTGATGTCACAGTACAGGGATAATGTACACAGTGATGTCACAGTAGAGAGATAATGTACACAGTGATGTCACAGTACAGGGATAATACACACAGTGATGTCACAGTACAGAGATAATGTACACAGTGATCTCACAGTACAGGGATAATACACACAGTGATGTCACAGTACAGAGATAAAAAACACAGTGATGTCACAGTACAGGGATAATAAGCACAGTGATGTCACAGTACAGAGATAATAAACACAGTGATGTCACAGTACAGAGATAATAAACACAGTAATGTCACAGTACATGGATAATACAGGGTTGTCACATTACAGGGATAATAAACACAGTGATGTCACAGTACAGGGATAATAAACACAATGATGTCACAGTACAGAGATAATAAACACAGTGATGTCACAGTACAGGGATACTACACACAGTGATGTCACAGTACTGAGATAATAAACACAGTGATGTCACAGTACAGGGATAATAAACACAGTGATGTCACAGTATATGGATAATAAACACAGTGATGTCACAGTACAGGGATAATACACACAGTGATGTCACAGTACAGAGATATTAAACACAGTGATGTCACAGTACAGAGATAATAAACACAGTGATGTCACAGTACAGGGATAATAAACACAGTGATGTCACAGTACAGGGATAATATACACAGTGATGTCACAGTACAGGGATAATAAACACAGTGATGTCACAGTACAGGGATAATAAACAGTGATGTCACAGTACAGGGATAATACACACAGTGATGTCACAGTACAGAAATAATAAACACAGTGATGTCACAGTACAGGAATAATACACACTGTAATGTCACAGTACAGAGATAGTAAACGCAGTGATGTCACAGTACAGGGATAATAAACACAGTGATGTCACAGTACAGGAATAATACACACAGTGATGTCAAAGTACAGGGATAATAAACACAGTGATGTCAGTGTACTAAGATAATAAACACAGTGATGTCACATTACAGGGATAATAAACACAGTGATGTCACAGTACAGGGATAATTAACACAGTGATGTCACAGTACAGGGATAATAAACACAGTGATGTCACAGTACAGGGATAATATACACAGTGATGTCACAGTACAGGGATAATAAACACAGTGATGTCACAGTACAGGGATAATAAACAGTGATGTCACAGTACAGGGATAATACACACAGTGATGTCACAGTACAGAAATAATAAACACAGTGATGTCACAGTACAGGAATAATACACACTGTAATGTCACAGTACAGAGATAGTAAACGCAGTGATGTCACAGTACAGGGATAATAAACACAGTGATGTCACAGTACAGGAATAATACACACAGTGATGTCAAAGTACAGGGATAATAAACACAGTGATGTCAGAGTACTAAGATAATAAACACAGTGATGTCACATTACAGGGATAATAAACACAGTGATGTCACAGTACAGGGATAATTAACACAGTGATGTCACGGTACAGGAATAATACACACAGTGATGTCACAGTACAGGGAAAACACACACAGTGATGTCACAGTACAGACAGAATAAACACAGTGCTGTCACAGTACAGGGATAATACACACAGTGATGTCACAGTACAGGGATAACACACACAGTGATGTCACAGTACAGGGATAATACACCCAGTGATGTCACAGTACAGGGATAATACACACAGTGATGTCACAGTACAGAGATATTAAACACAGTGATGTCACAGTACAGAGATAATAAACACAGTGATGTCACAGTACAGGGATAATAAACACAGTGATGTCACAGTACAGGGATAATATACACAGTGATGTCACAGTACAGGGATAATAAACACAGTGATGTCACAGTACAGGGATAATAAACAGTGATGTCACAGTACAGGGATAATACACACAGTGATGTCACAGTACAGAAATAATAAACACAGTGATGTCACAGTACAGGAATAATACACACTGTAATGTCACAGTACAGAGATAGTAAACGCAGTGATGTCACAGTACAGGGATAATAAACACAGTGATGTCACAGTACAGGAATAATACACACAGTGATGTCAAAGTACAGGGATAATAAACACAGTGATGTCAGTGTACTAAGATAATAAACACAGTGATGTCACATTACAGGGATAATAAACACAGTGATGTCACAGTACAGGGATAATTAACACAGTGATGTCACAGTACAGGGATAATAAACACAGTGATGTCACAGTACAGGGATAATATACACAGTGATGTCACAGTACAGGGATAATAAACACAGTGATGTCACAGTACAGGGATAATAAACAGTGATGTCACAGTACAGGGATAATACACACAGTGATGTCACAGTACAGAAATAATAAACACAGTGATGTCACAGTACAGGAATAATACACACTGTAATGTCACAGTACAGAGATAGTAAACGCAGTGATGTCACAGTACAGGGATAATAAACACAGTGATGTCACAGTACAGGAATAATACACACAGTGATGTCAAAGTACAGGGATAATAAACACAGTGATGTCAGAGTACTAAGATAATAAACACAGTGATGTCACATTACAGGGATAATAAACACAGTGATGTCACAGTACAGGGATAATTAACACAGTGATGTCACGGTACAGGAATAATACACACAGTGATGTCACAGTACAGGGAAAACACACACAGTGATGTCACAGTACAGACAGAATAAACACAGTGCTGTCACAGTACAGGGATAATACACACAGTGATGTCACAGTACAGGGATAACACACACAGTGATGTCACAGTACAGGGATAATACACCCAGTGATGTCACAGTACAGGGATAATACACACAGTGATGTCACAGTACAGAGATAATAAACACAGAAATGTCACAGTACAGGGATAATAAACACAGTGATACCACAGTAGAGAAATAATACATACAGTGATGTCACAGTACAGAAATAATAAACACAGTGATGTCACAGTACAGTGATAATAAACACAGTGATGTCACAGGACAGGGATAATAAACACAGTTATGTCACAGTACTGGGATAATAAACACAGTGATGTCACAGAACAGGGATAATAAACACAGTGATGTCACAGTACAGGGATAATACACACAGTGATGTCACAGTACAGAGATAATACACACAGTGATGTCACAGTACAGGGATAATAAACACAGTGATGTCACAGTACAAGGGTAATTAACACAGTGATGTCACAGTACAGGAATAATAAACACAGTGATGTCACAGTACATAGATAATAAACACAGTGATGTCACAGTACAGGTATAATAAACACAGTGATGTCACAGTACAGGGATAATAAAACACAGTGTTGTCACAGTACAGGGATAATAAACACAATGATGTCACAGTACAGGGATAATACACACAGTGATGTCACAGTACAGGGATAATACACACAGTGATGTCACAGTACAAAGATAATAAACACAGTGATGTCACAGTTCAGGGATAATACACACAGTGGTGTGACAGTACAGAGAAAATAAACACAGTGATGTCACATTACAGAGATATTAAACACAGTGATGTCACAGTGCAGGGATAATAAACACAGTGATGTCCCAGTACAGGCATAGTACACACAGTGATGTCACAGTGCAGCGATAATAAACACAGTGATGTCACAGTACAGGGATAATAAACACAGTGATGTCACAGTACAGGGATAATAAACACAGTGATGTCACAGTACAGGGATAATAAACACAATGATGTCACAGTACAGGGATAATAAACACAGTGATGTCACAGTACAGGGATAATATACACAGTGATGTCACAGTACAGGGATAATAAACACAGTGATGTCACAGTACAGGGATAATATACACAGTGATGTCACAGTACAGGGATAATAAACACAGTGATGTCACAGTACAGGGATAATAAACAGTGATGTCACAGTACAGGGATAATACACACAGTGATGTCACAGTACAGAAATAATAAACACAGTGATGTCACAGTACAGGAATAATACACACTGTAATGTCACAGTACAGAGATAGTAAACGCAGTGATGTCACAGTACAGGGATAATAAACACAGTGATGTCACAGTACAGGAATAATACACACAGTGATGTCAAAGTACAGGGATAATAAACACAGTGATGTCAGAGTACTAAGAAAATAAACACAGCGATGTCACATTACAGGGATAATAAACACAGTGATGTCACAGTACAGGGATAATTAACACAGTGATGTCACGGTACAGGAATAATAAACACAGTGATGTCACAGTACAGGGATAACACACACAGTGATGTCACAGTACAGACAGAATAAACACAGTGATGTCACAGTACAGGGATAATACACACAGTGATGTCACAGTACAGGGATAACACACACAGTGATGTCACAGTACAGGGATAATACACCCAGTGATGTCACAGTACAGGGATAATACACAAAGTGATGTCACAGTACAGAGATAATAAACACAGAAATGTCACAGTACAGGGATAATAAAACAGTGATGTCACAGTACAGGGATAATAAACACAGTGATACCACAGTAGAGAAATAATACATACAGTGATGTCACAGTACAGAAATAATAAACACAGTGATGTCACAGTACAGGGATAATAAACACAGTGATGTCACAGGACAGGGATAATAAACACAGTGATATCACAGTACTGGGATAATAAACACAGTGATGTCACAGAACAGGGATAATAAACACAGTGATGTCACAGTACAGGGATAATACACACAGTGATGTCACAGTACAGAGATAATACACACAGTGATGTCACGGTACAGGGATAATAAACACAGTGATGTCACAGTACAGGGGTAATAAACACAGTGAGGTCACAGTAAAGGAATAATACACACTGTGATGTCACAATACAGAACTAATAAACACAGTGATGTCACAGTATAGGGATAATAAACACAGTGATGTCACAGTACAGGAATAATAAACACAGTGATGTCACAGTACTGGGATAATAAACACAGTGATGTCACAGTACAGGGATAATAAACACAATGATGTCACAGTACAGGGATAATACACACAGTGATGTCACAGTACAGGGATAATACTCACAGTGATGTCACAGTACAGGGATAATAAACACAGTGATGTCAAAGTACAGGGATAATACAACAGTAATGTCACAGTACAGGGATAATACACACAGTGATGTCACAATACAGCGATAATAAACACAGTAATGTCACAGTACAGGGATATTAAACACAGTGATGTCACAGTACAGACATAATAAACAGTGATATCACAGTACAGACATAAACACAGTGATGTCACAGTACAGACATAATAAACACAGTGATGTCACAGTACAGAGATAATACACACAGTGATGTCACAGTACAGGGATAATAAACACAGTGATGTCACAGTACAGGGGTAATAAACACAGTGATGTCACAGTACAGGAATAATGCACACTGTGATGTCTCAGTACAGAAATAATAAACACAGTGATGTCACAGTATAGGGATAATAAACACAGTGATGTCACAGTACAGGAATAATAAACACAGTGATGTCACAGTACTGGGATAATAAACACAGTGATGTCACAGTACAGGGATAATACACACAGTGATGTCACAGTACAGGGATAATAAACACAGTGATGTCACAGTACAGGGATAATACACACAGTGATGTCACAGTACAGAGATAATACACCCAGTAATGTCACAGTACAGAGATAATAAACACAGTGATGTCACATTACAGGGATATTAAACACAGTGATGTCACAGTACAGGGATAATAAACAGTGATGTCACAGTACAGCGAAAATAAGCACAGTGATGTCACAGTACAGGGATAATACACACAGTGATTTCAAAGTACAGGGATAATAAACACAGTGATATCACAGTACAGGGATAATACACACAGTGATGTCACAGTACAGAGATAATAAACACAGTGATGTAACAGTACAGGAATAATAAACTCAGTGATGTCACAGTACAGGGATAATAAACACAGTGATGTCACAGTACAGGAATAATACACACAGTGATGTCACAGTACAGGAATAATACACACAGTGAAGTCACAGTACAGAAATAATAAACACAGTGATGTCACAGTACAGGGATAATAAACACAGTGATGTCACAGTACAGGGATAGTGCACACAGTGATGTCACAGTACAGGGATAATACACACAGTGAAGTCACAGTACAGAAATAATAAACACAGTGATGTCACAGTACAGCGATAATAAGCACAGTGATGTCACAGTACAGGGATAATAAACACAATGATGTCACAGTACAGGGATAATAAGCACAGTGATGTCACAGTACAGAGATAATAAACACAGTGATGTCACAGCACAGGGATAATAAACACAGTGATGTCAAAGTACAGGGATAATACAACAGTGATGTCACAGTACAGGGATAATACACACAGTGATGTCACAATACAGCGATAATAAACACAGTAATGTCACAGTACAGGGATATTAAACACAGTGATGTCACAGTACAGACATAATAAACAGTGATATCACAGTACAGACATAAACACAGTGATGTCACAGTACAGACATAATAAACACAGTGATGTCACAGTACAGAGATAATACACACAGTGATGTCACAGTACAGGGATAATAAACACAGTGATGTCACAGTACAGGGGTAATAAACACAGTGATGTCACAGTACAGGAATAATACACACTGTGATGTCTCAGTACAGAAATAATAAACACAGTGATGTCACAGTATAGGGATAATAAACACAGTGATGTCACAGTACAGGAATAATAAACACAGTGATGTCACAGTACTGGGATAATAAACACAGTGATGTCACAGTACAGGGATAATACACACAGTGATGTCACAGTACAGGGATAATAAACACAGTGATGTCACAGTACAGGGATAATACACACAGTGATGTCACAGTACAGAGATAATACACACAGTAATGTCACAGTACAGAGATAATAAACACAGTGATGTCACATTACAGGGATATTAAACACAGTGATGTCACAGTACAGGGATAATAAACAGTGATGTCACAGTACAGCGAAAATAAGCACAGTGATGTCACAGTACAGGGATAATACACACAGTGATTTCAAAGTACAGGGATAATAAACACAGTGATATCACAGTACAGGGATAATACACACAGTGATGTCACAGTACAGAGATAATAAACACAGTGATGTAACAGTACAGGAATAATAAACTCAGTGATGTCACAGTACAGGGATAATAAACACAGTGATGTCACAGTACAGGAATAATACACACAGTGATGTCACAGTACAGGAATAATACACACAGTGAAGTCACAGTACAGAAATAATAAACACAGTGATGTCACAGTACAGGGATAATAAACACAGTGATGTCACAGTACAGGGATAGTGCACACAGTGATGTCACAGTACAGGGATAATACACACAGTGAAGTCACAGTACAGAAATAATAAACACAGTGATGTCACAGTACAGCGATAATAAGCACAGTGATGTCACAGTACAGGGATAATACACACAGTGATTTCACAGCACAGAGATAATAAACACAGTGATATCACAGTACAGGGATAATACACACAGTGATGTCACAGTACAGAGATAATAAACACAGTGATGTCACAGTACAGGAATAATAAACTCAGTGATGTCACAGTACAGGGATAATAAACACAGTGATGTCACAGTACAGGAATAATACACACAGTGATGTCACAGTACAGAAATAATAAACACAGTGATGTCACAGTACAGGGATAATAAACACAGTGATGTCACAGTACAGGGATAATAAGCACAGTGATGTCACAGTACAGGAATAATACACACAGTGATGTCACAGTACAGGGATAATAAACACAGTGATGTCACAGTACAGAGATAATGAACACAGTGATATCACAGTACAGGAATAATAAACACAGTGTTGTCACAGTACTGCGATAATAAATTCAGTGATGTCACAGGACAGGCATAATAAACACTGTGAGGTCACAGTACTGGGATAATAAACACAGCGATGTCACAGTACAGGGATAATACCCACAGTGATGTCACAGTACAAAGATAATAAACACAGTGATGTCACAGTTCAGGGATAATACATACAGTGATGTCACAGTACAGGGATAATAAACACAGTGATGTCACAGTACAGGGATAATACCCACAGTGATGTCACAGTACAAAGATAGTAAACACAGAGATGTCACAGTTCAGGGATAATACATACAGTGATGTCACAGTACAGGGATAATAAACACAGTGATGTTACAGTACAGGAATAATAAACACAGCGATGTCACAGTACAGGAATAATAAACACAGTGATGTCACAGTACTCGGATCATAAACACAGTGATGTCACAGTACAGGGAAAACACACACAGTGATGTCACAGTACAGACATAATAAACACAGTGAGGTTACAGTACTGGGATAGTAAACACAGCGATGGCACAATACTGGGATAATAAACACAGTGATGTCACAGTACAGGGATAATAAACACAGTGATGTCACAGTACAGGGATAATACACACAGTGATGTCACAGTACAGGAATAATACACACAGTGATGTCACAGTACAGAGATAATAAACACAGTGATGTCACAGTACAGAGATAATAAACACAGTGATGTCACAGTACAGGAATAATACACACAGTGATGTCACAGTACAGGGATAATAAACACAGTGATGTCACAGTACAGGGATAATAAACACAGTGATGTCACAGTACAGGAATAATACACACAGTGATGTCACAGTACAGGGATAATAAACACAGTGATGTCACAGTACAGGGATAATAAACACAGTGATGTCACAGTACAGAGATAATAAACACAGTGATGTCACAGTACAGGGATAATAAACACAGTGATGTCACAGTACAGGAATAATACACACAGTGATGTCACAGTACAGGGATAATAAACACAGTGATGTCACAGTACAGAGATAATAAACACAGTGATGTCACAGTACAGGGATAATAAACACAGTGATGTCACAGTACAGAGATAATAAACACAAAGATGTCACAGTACAGGGATAATACACACAGTGGTGTCACAGTACAGAGATAATAAACACAGTGAAGTCACAGTACAGGGATAATAAACACAGTGATGTCACAGTACATGGATAATAAACACAGTGATATCACAGTACAGAGATAATACACACAGTAATGTCACAGTACATAAATAGTGAACACAGTGATGTCACAGTACAGGGATAATAAACACAGTGATGTCACAGTACAGGGATAATAAACACAGTGATGTTATAGTACAGGAATAATAAACACAGTGATGTCACAGTACTGGGATAATAAACACAGTGATGTCACAGGACAGGGATAATAAAAACTGTGATGTCCCAGTACTGGGATAATAAACACAGTGATGTCACAGTACTGGGATAATAAACAAAGTGATGTCACAGTGCAGGGATAATACACACAGTGATGTCACAGTACAGACATAATAAACACACTGATGTCACAGTACAGGGATAATACACACAGTGATGTCACAGTACAGGAATAATAAACACAGTGATGTCACAGTACTGGGATCATAAACACAGTGATGTCACAGTACAGGGATAACACACACAGTGATGTCACAGTAAAGACATAATAAACACAGTGATGTAACAGTACAGGGATAATAAACACAGTGATGTCACAGTACAGGGATAATAAACACAGTGATGTCACAGTACAGGGATAATAAACAAAGTGATGTCACAGTACAGGAATAATAAACACAGTGATGTCACAGTACTGGGATAATAAACACAGTGATGTCACAGTACAGGGATAATAAACACAATGATGTCACAGTACACGGATAATAAACAAAGTGATGTCACAGTACAGGGATAATACACACAGTGATGTCACAGTACAGGGATAATACTCACAGTGATGTCACAGTACAGAGATAATAAACAAAGTGATGTCACAGTACAGGGATAATAAACACAGTGATGTCAAAGTACAGGGATAATAAACACAGTGATGTCACGGTACAGGGATAATACACACAGTGATGTCACAGTACAGCGATAATAAACACAGTAATGTCACAGTACAGGGATATTAAACGCAGTGATGTCACAGTACAGGGATAACACACACAGTGATGTCACAGTACAGACATAATAAACACAGTGATGTCACAGTACAGACATAATAAACACACTGATGTCACAGTACAGGGATAATACACACAGTGATGTCACAGTACAGGGATAATAAACACAGTGATGTCACAGTTCAGGGATAATACACACAGTGATGTCACAGTACAGGTATAATAAACACAGTGATGTCACAGTGCAGGGATAAGAAAACAGAGTGTTGTCACAGTACAGGGATAATAAACACAATGATGTCACAGTACAGGGATAATACACACAGTGATGTCACAGTACAGGGATAATACACACAGTGGTGTGACAGTACAGAGAAAATAAACACAGTGATCTCACATTACAGAGATATTAAACACAGTGATGTCACAGTGCAGGGATAATAAACACAGTGATGTCCCAGTACAGGGATAGTACACACAGTGATGTCACAGTACAGCGATAATAAACACAGTGATGTCACAGTACAGGGATAATAAACACAGTGATGTCACAGTACAGGGATAATAAACACAGTGATGTCACAGTACAGAAATAATAAACACAGTGATGTCACAGTATAGGGATAATAACACAGTGATGTCACAGTACAGGGATAACACACACAGTGATGTCACAGTACAGACATAATAAACACAGTGATGTCACAGTACAGACATAATAAACACAGTGATTTCACAGTACAGGGATAATACACAAAGTGATGTCACAGTACAGGGATAATAAACACAGTGATGTCACAGTACAGAGATAATAAACACAGTGATGTCACAGTACAGGGATAATAAACACAGTGATGTCAAAGTACAGGGATAATACAACAGTGATGTCAGAGTACAGGGATAATACACACAGTAATGTCACAGTACAGACATAATAAACAGAGATGTCACAGTACAGACATAATAAACACAGTGATGTCACAGTACAGACATAATAAACACAGTGATGTCACAGTACAGAGATAATACACACAGTGATGTCACAGTACAGGGATAATAAACACAGTGATGTCACAGTACAGGGGTAATAAACACAGTGATGTCACAGTACAGGAATAATACACACTGTGATGTCACAGTACAGAAATAATAAACACAGTGATGTCACAGTATAGGGATAATAAACACAGTGATGTCACAGTACAGGAATAATAAACACAGTGATGTCACAGTACTGGGATAATAAACACAGTGATGTCACAGTACAGGGATAATACACACAGTGATGTCACAGTACAGTTATAATAAACACAGTGATGTCACAGTTCAGGGATAATACACACAGTGATGTCGATGTCACAGTACAGGGATAATAAACTCAGTGATGTCACAGTACAGGGATAATAAACACAGTGATATCACAGTACAGGAATAATACACACAGTGAAGTCACAGTACAGAAATAATAAACACAGTGATGTCACAGTACAGGGATAATAAACACAGTGATGTCACAGTACAGGGATAGTGCACACAGTGATATCACAGTACAGCGATAATAAACACAGTGATGTCACAGTACAGGGATAATAAACACAGTGATGTCACAGTACAGGGATAATAAGCACAGTGATGTCACAGTACAGGGATAATAAACACAATGATGTCACAGTACAGGGATAATAAACAGTGATGTCACAGTACAGGTATAATAAGCACAGTGATGTCACAGTACAGGGATAATACACACAGTGATTTCACAGTACAGGGATAATAAACACAGTGATATCACAGTACAGGGATAATACACACAGTGTTGTCACAGTACAGAGATAATAAACACAGTGATGTCACAGTACAGGAATAATAAACTCAGTGATGTCACAGTACAGGGATAATAAACACAGTGATGTCACAGTACAGGAATAATACACACAGTGAAGTCACAGTACAGAAATAATAAACACAGTGATGTCACAGTACAGGGATAATAAACACAGTGATGTCACAGTACAGGGATAATAAGCACAGTGATGTCACAGTACAGGAATAATACACACAGTGATGTCACAGTACAGGGATAATAAACACAGTGATGTCACAGTACAGAGATAATAAACACAGTGATGTCACAGTACAGGTATAATAAACACAGCGATGTCACAGTACAGGGATAATAAACCCAATGATGTCACAGTACAGGGATAATAAACAAAGTGATGTCACAGTACAGGGATAATACACACAGTGATGTCACAGTACAGAGATAATAACCAGAGTGATGTCACAGTACATGGATAATGAACACAGTGATATCACAGTACAGGAATAATAAACACAGTGATGTCACAGGACAGGCATAATAAACACTGTGAGGTCACAGTACTGGGATAATAAACACAGCGATGTCACAGTACTGGGATAATAAACACAGTGATGTCACAGTACAGGGATAATACCCACAGTGATGTCACAGTACAAAGATAATAAACAGTGATGTCACAGTTCAGGGATAATACATACAGTGATGTCACAGTACAGGGATAATAAACACAGTGATGTTACAGTACAGGAATAATACACACAGCGATGTCACAGTACAGGAATAATAAACACAGCGATGTCACTGTACAGGAATAATAAACACAGTGATGTCACAGTACTCGAATCATAAACACAGTGATGTCACAGTACAGGGAAAACACACACAGTGATGTCACAGTACAGACATAATAAACACAGTGAGGTCACAGTACTGGGATAATAAACACAGCGATGTCACAGTACTGGGATAATAATACAGTGATGTCACAGTACAGGGATAATAAACACAGTGATGTCACAGTACAGGAATAATACACACAGTGATGTCACAGTACAGGGATAATAAACACAGTGATGTCACAGTACAGAGATAATAAACACAGTGATGACACAGTACAGGGATAATAAACACAGGGATGTCACAGTACAGAAATAATAAACACAAAGATGTCACAGTACAGGGATAATAAAGAAAATGATGTCACAGTACAGGGATAATACACACAGTGAAGTCACAGAACAGAGATAATAAACACAGTGAAGTCACAGTACAGGGATAATAAACACAGTGAAGTCACAGTACAGGGATAATAAACACAGTGATATCACAGTACAGAGATAATACACACAGTGATGTCACAGTACATAAATAGTGAACACAGTGATGTCACAGCACAGGGATAATAAACACAGTGATGTCACAGTAAAGGGATAATAAACACAGTGATGTTATAGTACAGGAATAATAAACACAGTGATGTCACAGTACTGGGATAATAAACACAGTGATGTCACAGGACAGGGATAATAAACACTGTGATGTCCCAGTACTGGGATAATAAACACAGTGATGTCACAGTACTGGGATAATAAACAAAGTGATGTCACATTACAGGGATTTTAAACACAGTGATGTCACAGTACAGGGATAATAAACAGTGATGTCACAGTACAGCGAACATAAGCACAGTGATGTCACAGTACAGGGATAATACACACAGTGATTTCAAAGTACAGGGATAATAAACACAGTGATATCACAGTACAGGGATAATACACACAGTGATGTCACAGTACAGAGATAATAAACACAGTGATGTAACAGTACAGGAATAATAAAATCAGTGATGTCACAGTACAGGGATAATAAACACAGTGATGTCACAGTACAGGAATAATACACACAGTGATGTCACAGTACAGGAATAATAGACACAGTGAAGTCACAGTACAGAAATAATAAACACAGTGATGTCACAGTACAGGGATAATAAACACAGTGATGTCACAGTACAGGGATAGTGCACACAGTGATGTCACAGTACAGGGATAATACACACAGTGAAGTCACAGTACAGAAATAATAAACACAGTGATGTCACAGTACAGCGATAATAAGCACAGTGATGTCACAGTACAGGGATAATACACACAGTGATTTCACAGCACAGAGATAATAAACACAGTGATATCACAGTACAGGGATAATACACACAGTGATGTCACAGTACAGAGATAATAAACACAGTGATGTCACAGTACAGGAATAATAAACTCAGTGATGTCACAGTACAGGGATAATAAACACAGTGATCTCACAGTACAGGAATAATACACACAGTGATGTCACAGTACAGAAATAATAAACACAGTGATGTCACAGTACAGGGATAATAAACACAGTGATGTCACAGTACAGGGATAATAAGCACAGTGATGTCACAGTACAGGAATAATACACACAGTGATGTCACAGTACAGGGATAATAAACACAGTGATGTCACAGTACAGAGATAATGAACACAGTGATATCACAGTACAGGAATAATAAACACAGTGTTGTCACAGTACTGCGATAATAAATTCAGTGATGTCACAGGACAGGCATAATAAACACTGTGAGGTCACAGTACTGGGATAATAAACACAGCGATGTCACAGTACAGGGATAATACCCACAGTGATGTCACAGTACAAAGATAATAAACACAGTGATGTCACAGTTCAGGGATAATACATACAGTGATGTCACAGTACAGGGATAATAAACACAGTGATGTCACAGTACAGGGATAATACCCACAGTGATGTCACAGTACAAAGATAATAAACACAGAGATGTCACAGTTCAGGGATAATACATACAGTGATGTCACAGTACAGGGATAATAGACACAGTGAAGTCACAGTACAGAAATAATAAACACAGTGATGTCACAGTACAGGGATAATAAACACAGTGATGTCACAGTACAGGGATAGTGCACACAGTGATGTCACAGTACAGGGATAATACACACAGTGAAGTCACAGTACAGAAATAATAAACACAGTGATGTCACAGTACAGCGATAATAAGCACAGTGATGTCACAGTACAGGGATAATACACACAGTGATTTCACAGCACAGAGATAATAAACACAGTGATATCACAGTACAGGGATAATACACACAGTGATGTCACAGTACAGAGATAATAAACACAGTGATGTCACAGTACAGGAATAATAAACTCAGTGATGTCACAGTACAGTGATAATAAACACAGTGATCTCACAGTACAGGAATAATACACACAGTGATGTCACAGTACAGAAATAATAAACACAGTGATGTCACAGTACAGGGATAATAAACACAGTGATGTCACAGTACAGGGATAATAAGCACAGTGATGTCACAGTACAGGAATAATACACACAGTGATGTCACAGTACAGGGATAATAAACACAGTGATGTCACAGTACAGAGATAATGAACACAGTGATATCACAGTACAGGAATAATAAACACAGTGTTGTCACAGTACTGCGATAATAAATTCAGTGATGTCACAGGACAGGCATAATAAACACTGTGAGGTCACAGTACTGGGATAATAAACACAGCGATGTCACAGTACAGGGATAATACCCACAGTGATGTCACAGTACAAAGATAATAAACACAGTGATGTCACAGTTCAGGGATAATACATACAGTGATGTCACAGTACAGGGATAATAAACACAGTGATGTCACAGTACAGGGATAATACCCACAGTGATGTCACAGTACAAAGATAATAAACACAGAGATGTCACAGTTCAGGGATAATACATACAGTGATGTCACAGTACAGGGATAATAAACACAGTGATGTTACAGTACAGGAATAATAAACACAGCGATGTCACAGTACAGGAATAATAAACACAGTGATGTCACAGTACTCGGATCATAAACACAGTGATGTCACAGTACAGGGAAAACACACACAGTGATGTCACAGTACAGACATAATAAACACAGTGAGGTTACAGTACTGGGATAGTAAACACAGCGATGGCACAGTACTGGGATAATAAACACAGTGATGTCACAGTACAGGGATAATAAACACAGTGATGTCACAGTACAGGAATAATACACACAGTGATGTCACAGTACAGGGATAATAAACACAGTGATGTCACAGTACAGAGATAATAAACACAGTGATGTCACAGTACAGGGATAATAAACACAGTGATGTCACATTACAGAGATAATAAACACAAAGATGTCACAGTACATGGATGAGAAAAAAAAAAGTGATGTCACAGTACAGGGATAATACACACAGTGGTGTCACAGTACAGAGATAATAAACACAGTGAAGTCACAGTACAGGGATAATAAACACAGTGATGTCACAGTACATGGATAATAAACACAGTGATATCACAGTACAGAGATAATACACACAGTAATGTCACAGTACATAAATAGTGAACACAGTGATGTCACAGTACAGGGATAATAAACACTGTGATGTCACAGTACAGGGATAATAAACACAGTGATGTTATAGTACAGGAATAATAAACACAGTGATGTCACAGTACTGGGATAATAAACACAGTGATGTCACAGGACAGGGATAATAAAAACTGTGATGTCCCAGTACTGGGATAATAAACATAGTGATGTCACAGTACTGGGATAATAAACAAAGTGATGTCACAGTGCAGGGATAATACACACAGTGATGTCACAGTACAGACATAATAAACACACTGATGTCACAGTACAGGGATAATACACACAGTGATGTCACAGTACAGGAATAATAAACACAGTGATGTCACAGTACTGGGATCATAAACACAGTGATGTCACAGTACAGGGATAACACACACAGTGATGTCACAGTACAGACATAATAAACACAGTGATGTAACAGTACAGGGATAATAAACACAGTGATGTCACAGTACAGGGATAATAAACACAGTGATGTCACAGTACAGGGATAATAAACACAGTGATGTCACAGTACAGGAATAATAAACACAGTGATGTCACAGTACTGGGATAATAAACACAGTGATGTCACAGTACAGGGATAATAAACACAATGATGTCACAGTACACGGATAATAAACAAAGTGATGTCACAGTACAGGGATAATACACACAGTGATGTCACAGTACAGGGATAATACTCACAGTGATGTCACAGTACAGAGATAATAAACAAAGTGATGTCACAGTACAGGGATAATAAACACAGTGATGTCAAAGTACAGGGATAATAAACACAGTGATGTCACCGTACAGGGATAATACACACAGTGATGTCACAGTACAGCGATAATAAACACAGTAATGTCACAGTACAGGGATATTAAACGCAGTGATGTCACAGTACAGGGATAACACACACAGTGATGTCACAGTACAGACATAATAAACACAGTGATGTCACAGTACAGACATAATAAACACACTGATGTCACAGTACAGGGATAATACACACAGTGATGTCACAGTACAGGGATAATAAACACAGTGATGTCACAGTACAGGGATAATACACACAGTGATGTCACAGTACAGGTATAATAAACACAGTGATGTCACAATACAGGGATAAGAAAACAGAGTGTTGTCACAGTACAGGGATAATAAACACAATGATGTCACAGTACAGGGATAATACACACAGTGATGTCACAGTACAGGGATAATACACACAGTGGTGTGACAGTACAGAGAAAATAAACACAGTGATCTCACATTACAGAGATATTAAACACAGTGATGTCACAGTGCAGGGATAATAAACACAGTGATGTCCCAGTACAGGGATAGTACACACAGTGATGTCACAGTACAGCGATAATAAACACAGTGATGTCACAGTACAGGGATAATAAACACAGTGATGTCACAGTACAGGGATAATAAACACAGTGATGTCACAGTACAGAAATAATAAACACAGTGATGTCACAGTATAGGGATAATAACACAGTGATGTCACAGTACAGGGATAACACACACAGTGATGTCACAGTACAGACATAATAAACACAGTGATGTCACAGTACAGACATAATAAACACAGTGATTTCACAGTACAGGGATAATACACAAAGTGATGTCACAGTACAGGGATAATAAACACAGTGATGTCACAGTACAGAGATAATAAACACAGTGATGTCACAGTACAGGGATAACACACACAGTGATGTCACAGTACAGACATAATAAACACAGTGATGTCACAGTACAGACATAATAAACACAGTGATTTCACAGTACAGGGATAATACACAAAGTGATGTCACAGTACAGGGATAATAAACACAGTGATGTCACAGTACAGAGATAATAAACACAGTGATGTCACAGTACAGGGATAATAAACACAGTGATGTCAAAGTACAGGGATAACACACACAGTAATGTCACAGTACAGACATAATAAACAGAGATGTCACAGTACAGACATAATAAACACAGTGATGTCACAGTACAGACATAATAAACACAGTGATGTCACAGTACAGAGATAATACACACAGTGATGTCACAGTACAGGGATAATAAACAGTGATGTCACAGTACAGGGGTAATAAACACAGTGATGTCACAGTACAGGAATAATACACACTGTGATGTCACAGTACAGAAATAATAAACACAGTGATGTCACAGTATAGGGATAATAAACACAGTGATGTCACAGTACAGGAATAATAAACACAGTGATGTCACAGTACTGGGATAATAAACACAGTGATTTCACAGTACAGGGATAATACACACAGTGATGTCACAGTACAGTTATAATAAACACAGTGATGTCACAGTACAGGGATAATACACACAGTGATGTCACAGTACAGGGATAATAAACTCAGTGATGTCACAGTACAGGGATAATAAACACAGTGATATCACAGTACAGGAATAATACACACAGTGAAGTCACAGTACAGAAATAATAAACACAGTGATGTCACAGTACAGGGATAATAAACACAGTGATGTCACAGTACAGGGATAGTGCACACAGTGATATCACAGTACAGTGATAATAAACACAGTGATGTCACAGTACAGGGATAATAAACACAGTGATGTCACAGTACAGGGATAATACACACAGTGATTTCACAGTACAGGGATAATAAACACAGTGATATCACAGTACAGGGATAATACACACAGTGATGTCACAGTACAGAGATATTAAACACAGTGATGTCACAGTACAGGAATAATAAACTCAGTGATGTCACAGTACAGGGATAATAAACACAGTGATGTCACAGTACAGGAATAATACACACAGTGAAGTCACAGTACAGAAATAATAAACACAGTGATGTCACAGTACAGGGATAATAAACACAGTGATGTCACAGTACAGGGATAATAAGCACAGTGATGTCACAGTACAGGAATAATACACACAGTGATGTCACAGTACAGGGATAATAAACACAGTGATGTCACAGTACAGAGATAATAAACACAGTGATGTCACAGTACAGGTATAATAAACACAGCGATGTCACAGTACAGGGATAATAAACCCAATGATGTCACAGTACAGGGATAATAAACAAAGTGATGTCACAGTACAGGGATAATACACACAGTGATGTCACAGTACATAGATAATAACCAGAGTGATGTCACAGTACATGGATAATGAACACATTGATATCACAGTACAGGAATAATAAACACAGTGATGTCACAGGACAGGCATAATAAACACTGTGAGGTCACAGTACTGGGATAATAAACACAGCGATGTCACAGTACTGGGATAATAAACACAGTGATGTCACAGTACAGGGATAATACCCACAGTGATGTCACAGTACAAAGATAATAAACAGTGATGTCACAGTTCAGGGATAATACATACAGTGATGTCACAGTACAGGGATAATAAACACAGTGATGTTACAGTACAGGAATAATACACACAGCGATGTCACAGTACAGGAATAATAAACACAGCGATGTCACTGTACAGGAATAATAAACACAGTGATGTCACAGTACTCGAATCATAAACACAGTGATGTCACAGTACAGGGAAAACACACACAGTGATGTCACAGTACAGACATAATAAACACAGTGAGGTCACAGTACTGGGATAATAAACACAGCGATGTCACAGTACTGGGATAATAAATACAGTGATGTCACAGTACAGGGATAATAAACACAGTGATGTCACAGTACAGGAATAATACACACAGTGATGTCACAGTACAGGGATAATAAACACAGTGATGTCACAGTACAGAGATAATAAACACAGTGATGTCACAGTACAGGGATAATAAACACAGTGATGTCACAGTACAGAAATAATAAACACAAAGATGTCACAGTACAGGGATAATAAAGAAAATGATGTCACAGTACAGGGATAATACACACAGTGAAGTCACAGTACAGAGATAATAAACCCAGTGAAGTCACAGTACAGGGATAATAAACACAGTGAAGTCACAGTACAGGGATAATAAACACAGTGATATCACAGTACAGAGATAATACACACAGTGATGTCACAGTACATAAATAGTGAACACAGTGATGTCACAGCACAGGGATAATAAACACAGTGATGTCACAGTACAGGGATAATAAACACAGTGATGTTATAGTACAGGAATAATAAACACAGTGATGTCACAGTACTGGGATAATAAACACAGTGATGTCACAGGACAGGGATAATAAACACTGTGATGTCCCAGTACTGGGATAATAAACACAGTGATGTCACAGTACTGGGATAATAAACAAAGTGATGTCACAGTACAGGGATAATACACACAGTGATGTCACAGTACAAAGATAATAAACACAGTGATGTCACAGTTCAGGGATAATACATACAGTGATGTCACAGTACAGGGATAATAAACACAGTGATGTTACAGTACAGGAATAATAAACACAGTGATGTCACAGTACAGGAATAATAAACACAGTGATGTCACAGTACTGGGATCATAAACACAGTGATGTCACAGTACAAGGATAACATACACAGTGATGTCACAGTACAGACATAATAAACACAGTGATGTAACAGTACAGGGATAATAAACACAGTGATGTCACCGTACAGGGATAATACGCACAGTGATGTCACAGTACAGAGATAATAAACACAGTGATGTCACAGTACAGGGATAATAAACACAGTGATGTCACAGTACAGGAATAATAAACACAGTGATGTCACAGTACTGGGATAATAAACACAGTGATGTCACAGTACTGGGATAATAAACACAGTGATGTCACAGTACAGGGATAGTGCACACAGTGATATCACAGTACAGTGATAATAAACACAGTGATGTCACAGTACAGGGATAATAAACACAGTGATGTCACAGTACAGGGATAATACACACAGTGATTTCACAGTACAGGGATAATAAACACAGTGATATCACAGTACAGGGATAATACACACAGTGATGTCACAGTACAGAGATATTAAACACAGTGATGTCACAGTACAGGAATAATAAACTCAGTGATGTCACAGTACAGGGATAATAAACACAGTGATGTCACAGTACAGGAATAATACACACAGTGAAGTCACAGTACAGAAATAATAAACACAGTGATGTCACAGTACAGGGATAATAAACACAGTGATGTCACAGTACAGGGATAATAAGCACAGTGATGTCACAGTACAGGAATAATACACACAGTGATGTCACAGTACAGGGATAATAAACACAGTGATGTCACAGTACAGAGATAATAAACACAGTGATGTCACAGTACAGGTATAATAAACACAGCGATGTCACAGTACAGGGATAATAAACCCAATGATGTCACAGTACAGGGATAATAAACAAAGTGATGTCACAGTACAGGGATAATACACACAGTGATGTCACAGTACATAGATAATAACCAGAGTGATGTCACAGTACATGGATAATGAACACATTGATATCACAGTACAGGAATAATAAACACAGTGATGTCACAGGACAGGCATAATAAACACTGTGAGGTCACAGTACTGGGATAATAAACACAGCGATGTCACAGTACTGGGATAATAAACACAGTGATGTCACAGTACAGGGATAATACCCACAGTGATGTCACAGTACAAAGATAATAAACAGTGATGTCACAGTTCAGGGATAATACATACAGTGATGTCACAGTACAGGGATAATAAACACAGTGATGTTACAGTACAGGAATAATACACACAGCGATGTCACAGTACAGGAATAATAAACACAGCGATGTCACTGTACAGGAATAATAAACACAGTGATGTCACAGTACTCGAATCATAAACACAGTGATGTCACAGTACAGGGAAAACACACACAGTGATGTCACAGTACAGACATAATAAACACAGTGAGGTCACAGTACTGGGATAATAAACACAGCGATGTCACAGTACTGGGATAATAAATACAGTGATGTCACAGTACAGGGATAATAAACACAGTGATGTCACAGTACAGGAATAATACACACAGTGATGTCACAGTACAGGGATAATAAACACAGTGATGTCACAGTACAGAGATAATAAACACAGTGATGTCACAGTACAGGGATAATAAACACAGTGATGTCACAGTACAGAAATAATAAACACAAAGATGTCACAGTACAGGGATAATAAAGAAAATGATGTCACAGTACAGGGATAATACACACAGTGAAGTCACAGTACAGAGATAATAAACCCAGTGAAGTCACAGTACAGGGATAATAAACACAGTGAAGTCACAGTACAGGGATAATAAACACAGTGATATCACAGTACAGAGATAATACACACAGTGATGTCACAGTACATAAATAGTGAACACAGTGATGTCACAGCACAGGGATAATAAACACAGTGATGTCACAGTACAGGGATAATAAACACAGTGATGTTATAGTACAGGAATAATAAACACAGTGATGTCACAGTACTGGGATAATAAACACAGTGATGTCACAGGACAGGGATAATAAACACTGTGATGTCCCAGTACTGGGATAATAAACACAGTGATGTCACAGTACTGGGATAATAAACAAAGTGATGTCACAGTACAGGGATAATACACACAGTGATGTCACAGTACAAAGATAATAAACACAGTGATGTCACAGTTCAGGGATAATACATACAGTGATGTCACAGTACAGGGATAATAAACACAGTGATGTTACAGTACAGGAATAATAAACACAGTGATGTCACAGTACAGGAATAATAAACACAGTGATGTCACAGTACTGGGATCATAAACACAGTGATGTCACAGTACAAGGATAACATACACAGTGATGTCACAGTACAGACATAATAAACACAGTGATGTAACAGTACAGGGATAATAAACACAGTGATGTCACCGTACAGGGATAATACGCACAGTGATGTCACAGTACAGAGATAATAAACACAGTGATGTCACAGTACAGGGATAATAAACACAGTGATGTCACAGTACAGGAATAATAAACACAGTGATGTCACAGTACTGGGATAATAAACACAGTGATGTCACAGTACTGGGATAATAAACACAGTGATGTCACAGTACAGGGATAGTGCACACAGTGATATCACAGTACAGTGATAATAAACACAGTGATGTCACAGTACAGGGATAATAAACACAGTGATGTCACAGTACAGGGATAATACACACAGTGATTTCACAGTACAGGGATAATAAACACAGTGATATCACAGTACAGGGATAATACACACAGTGATGTCACAGTACAGAGATATTAAACACAGTGATGTCACAGTACAGGAATAATAAACTCAGTGATGTCACAGTACAGGGATAATAAACACAGTGATGTCACAGTACAGGAATAATACACACAGTGAAGTCACAGTACAGAAATAATAAACACAGTGATGTCACAGTACAGGGATAATAAACACAGTGATGTCACAGTACAGGGATAATAAGCACAGTGATGTCACAGTACAGGAATAATACACACAGTGATGTCACAGTACAGGGATAATAAACACAGTGATGTCACAGTACAGAGATAATAAACACAGTGATGTCACAGTACAGGTATAATAAACACAGCGATGTCACAGTACAGGGATAATAAACCCAATGATGTCACAGTACAGGGATAATAAACAAAGTGATGTCACAGTACAGGGATAATACACACAGTGATGTCACAGTACATAGATAATAACCAGAGTGATGTCACAGTACATGGATAATGAACACATTGATATCACAGTACAGGAATAATAAACACAGTGATGTCACAGGACAGGCATAATAAACACTGTGAGGTCACAGTACTGGGATAATAAACACAGCGATGTCACAGTACTGGGATAATAAACACAGTGATGTCACAGTACAGGGATAATACCCACAGTGATGTCACAGTACAAAGATAATAAACAGTGATGTCACAGTTCAGGGATAATACATACAGTGATGTCACAGTACAGGGATAATAAACACAGTGATGTTACAGTACAGGAATAATACACACAGCGATGTCACAGTACAGGAATAATAAACACAGCGATGTCACTGTACAGGAATAATAAACACAGTGATGTCACAGTACTCGAATCATAAACACAGTGATGTCACAGTACAGGGAAAACACACACAGTGATGTCACAGTACAGACATAATAAACACAGTGAGGTCACAGTACTGGGATAATAAACACAGCGATGTCACAGTACTGGGATAATAAATACAGTGATGTCACAGTACAGGGATAATAAACACAGTGATGTCACAGTACAGGAATAATACACACAGTGATGTCACAGTACAGGGATAATAAACACAGTGATGTCACAGTACAGAGATAATAAACACAGTGATGTCACAGTACAGGGATAATAAACACAGTGATGTCACAGTACAGAAATAATAAACACAAAGATGTCACAGTACAGGGATAATAAAGAAAATGATGTCACAGTACAGGGATAATACACACAGTGAAGTCACAGTACAGAGATAATAAACCCAGTGAAGTCACAGTACAGGGATAATAAACACAGTGAAGTCACAGTACAGGGATAATAAACACAGTGATATCACAGTACAGAGATAATACACACAGTGATGTCACAGTACATAAATAGTGAACACAGTGATGTCACAGCACAGGGATAATAAACACAGTGATGTCACAGTACAGGGATAATAAACACAGTGATGTTATAGTACAGGAATAATAAACACAGTGATGTCACAGTACTGGGATAATAAACACAGTGATGTCACAGGACAGGGATAATAAACACTGTGATGTCCCAGTACTGGGATAATAAACACAGTGATGTCACAGTACTGGGATAATAAACAAAGTGATGTCACAGTACAGGGATAATACACACAGTGATGTCACAGTACAAAGATAATAAACACAGTGATGTCACAGTTCAGGGATAATACATACAGTGATGTCACAGTACAGGGATAATAAACACAGTGATGTTACAGTACAGGAATAATAAACACAGTGATGTCACAGTACAGGAATAATAAACACAGTGATGTCACAGTACTGGGATCATAAACACAGTGATGTCACAGTACAAGGATAACATACACAGTGATGTCACAGTACAGACATAATAAACACAGTGATGTAACAGTACAGGGATAATAAACACAGTGATGTCACCGTACAGGGATAATACGCACAGTGATGTCACAGTACAGAGATAATAAACACAGTGATGTCACAGTACAGGGATAATAAACACAGTGATGTCACAGTACAGGAATAATAAACACAGTGATGTCACAGTACTGGGATAATAAACACAGTGATGTCACAGTACTGGGATAATAAACACAGTGATGTCACAGTACAGGGATAATACACACAGTGATGTCACAGTACAGGGATAATAAACACAGTGATGTCACAGTACAGGGATAATACACACAGTGATGTCACAGTACAGAGATAATACACACAGTAATGTCACAGTACAGAGATAATAAACACAGTGATGTCACATTACAGGGATATTAAACACAGTGATGTCACAGTACAGGGATAATAAACAGTGATGTCACAGTACAGCGAAAATAAGCACAGTGATGTCACAGTACAGGGATAATACACACAGTGATTTCAAAGTACAGGGATAATAAACACAGTGATATCACAGTACAGGGATAATACACACAGTGATGTCACAGTACAGAGATAATAAACACAGTGATGTAACAGTACAGGAATAATAAACTCAGTGATGTCACAGTACAGGGATAATAAACACAGTGATGTCACAGTACAGGGATAGTGCACACAGTGATGTCACAGTACAGGGATAATACACACAGTGAAGTCACAGTACAGAAATAATAAACACAGTGATGTCACAGTACAGCGATAATAAGCACAGTGATGTCACAGTACAGGGATAATAAACACAATGATGTCACAGTACAGGGATAATAAGCACAGTGATGTCACAGTACAGGGATAATACACACAGTGATTTCACAGCACAGAGATAATAAACACAGTGATATCACAGTACAGGGATAATACACACAGTGATGTCACAGTACAGAGATAATAAACACAGTGATGTCACAGTACAGGAATAATAAACTCAGTGATGTCACAGTACAGGGATAATAAACACAGTGATGTCACAGTACAGTAATAATACACACAGTGATGTCACAGTACAGAAATAATAAACACAGTGATGTCACAGTACAGGGATAATAAACACAGTGATGTCACAGTACAGGGATAATAAGCACAGTGATGTCACAGTACAGGAATAATACACACAGTGATGTCACAGTACAGGGATAATAAACAGAGTGATGTCACAGTACATGGATAATGAACACAGTGATATCACAGTACAGGAATAATAAACACAGTGATGTCACAGGACAGGCATAATAAACACTGTGAGGTCACAGTACTGGGATAATAAACACAGCGATGTCACAGTACTGGGATAATAAACACAGTGATGTCACAGTACAGGGATAATACCCACAGTGATGTCACAGTACAAAGATAATAAACAGTGATGTCACAGTTCAGGGATAATACATACAGTGATGTCACAGTACAGGGATAATAAACACAGTGATGTTACAGTACAGTAATAATAAACACAGCGATGTCACAGTACAGGAATAATAAACACAGCGATGTCACAGTACAGGAATAATAAACACAGTGATGTCACAGTACTCGGATCATAAACACAGTGATGTCACAGTACAGGGAAAACACACACAGTGATGTCACAGTACAGACATAATAAACACAGTGAGGTCACAGTACTGGGATAATAAACACAGCGATGTGACAGTACTGGGATAATAAATATAGTGATGTCACAGTACAGGGATAATAAACACAGTGATGTCACAGTACAGGAATAATACACACAGTGATGTCACAGTACAGGGATAATAAACAAAGTGATGTCACAGTGCAGAGATAATAAACACAGTGATGTCACAGTACAGGGATAATAAACACAGTGATGTCACAGTACAGAGATAATAAACACAAAGATGTCACAGTACAGGGATAATAAAGAAAGTGATGTCACAGTACAGGGATAATACACACAGTGGTGTCACAGTACAGAGATAATAAACACAGTGAAGTCACAGTACAGGGATAATAAACACAGTGATGTCACAGTACATGGATAATAAACACAGTGATATCACAGAACAGAAATAATACACACAGTGATGTCACAGTACATAAATAGTGAACACAGTGATGTCACAGCACAGGGATAATAAACACAGTGATGTCACAGTACAGGGATAATAAACACAGTGATGTTATAGTACAGGGATAATAAGCACAGTGATGTCACAGTACTGGGATAATAAACACAGTGATGTCACAGGACAGGGATAATAAACACTGTGATGTCCCAGTACTGGGATAATAAACAGAGTGATGTCACAGTACTGGGATAATAAACAAAGTGATGTCACAGTACAGGGATAATACACACAGTGATTTCACAGTACAAAGATAATAAACACAGTGATGTCACAGTTCAGGGATAATACATACAGTGATGTCACAGTACAGGGATAATAAACACAGTGATGTTACAGTACAGGAATAATAAACACAGTGATGTCACAGTACAGGAATAATAAACACAGTGATGTCACAGTACTGGGATCATAAACACAGTGATGTCACAGTACAGGGATAACACACAAAGTGATGTCACAGTACAGACATAATAAACACAGTGATGTAACAGTACAGGGATAATACCCACAGTGATGTCACAGTACAGGGATAATAAACACAGTGATGTCACCGTACAGGGATAATACGCACAGTGATGTCACAGTACAGAGATAATAAACACAGTGATGTCACAGTACAGGGATAATAAACACAGTCATGTCACAGTACAGGAATAATAAACACAGTGATGTCACAGTACTGGGATAATAAACACAGTGATGTCACAGTACAGGGATAATAAACACAATGATGTCACAGTACACGGATAATAAACAGTGATGTCACAGTACAGGGATAATACACACAGTGATGTCACAGTACAAGGATAATACTCACAGTGATGTCACAGTACAGAGATAATAATCACAGTGATGTCACAGTACAGGGATAATAAACACAGTGATGTCAAAGTACAGGGATAATAAACACAGTGATGTCACGGTACAGGGATAATACACACAGTGATGTCACAGTACAGCGATAAACACAGTAATGTCACAGTACAGGGATATTAAACACAGTGATGTCACAGTACAGGGATAACACACACAGTGATGTCACAGTACAGACATAATAAACACAGTGATGTCACAGTACAGGGATAATACACACAGTGATGTCACAGTACAGGGATAATAAGCACAGTGATGTCACAGTACAGGGATAATACACACAGTGATGTCACAGTACATAGATAATAAACACAGTGATGTCACAGTACAGGTATAATAAACACAGTGATGTCACAGTACAGGGATAATAAAACACAGTGTTGTCACAGTACAGGGATAATAAACACAATGATGTCACAGTACAGGGATAATACACATAGTGATGTCACAGTACAGGGATAATACACACAGTGATGTCACAGTACAAAGATAATAAACACAGTGATGTCACAGTTCAGGGATAATACACACAGTGGTGTGACAGTACAGAGAAAATAAACACAGTGATGTCACATTACAGAGATATTAAACACAGTGATGTCACAGTGCAGGGATAATAAACACAGTGATGTCCCAGTACAGGCATAGTACACACAGTGATGTCACAGTGCAGCAATAATAAACACAGTGATGTCACAGTACAGGGATAATAAACACAGTGATGTCACAGTACAGGGATAATAAACACAGTGATGTCACAGTACAGGGATAATAAACACAATGATGTCACAGTACAGGGATAATAAACACAGTGATGTCACAGTACAGGGATAATATACACTGTGATGTCACAGTACAGGGATAATAAACACAGTGATGTCACAGTACAGGGATAATATACACAGTGATGTCACAGTACAGGGATAATAAACACAGTGATGTCACAGTACAGGGATAATAAACAGTGATGTCACAGTACAGGGATAATACACACAGTGATGTCACAGTACAGAAATAATAAACACAGTGATGTCACAGTACAGGAATAATACACACTGTAATGTCACAGTACAGAGATAGTAAACGCAGTGATGTCACAGTACAGGGATAATAAACACAGTGATGTCACAGTACAGGAATAATACACACAGTGATGTCAAAGTACAGGGATAATAAACACAGTGATGTCAGAGTACTAAGAAAATAAACACAGTGATGTCACATTACAGGGATAATAAACACAGTGATGTCACAGTACAGGGATAATTAACACAGTGATGTCACGGTACAGGAATAATACACACAGTGATGTCACAGTACAGGGATAACACACACAGTAATGTCACAGTACAGACAGAATAAACATAGTGATGTCACAGTACAGGGATAATACACACAGTGATGTCACAGTACAGGGATAACACACACAGTGATGTCACAGTACAGGGATAATGCACCCAGTGATGTCACAGTACAGGGATAATACACACAGTGATGTCACAGTACAGAGATAATAAACACAGAAATGTCACAGTACAGGGATAATAAAACAGTGATGTCACAGTACAGGGATAATAAACACAGTGATACCACAGTAGAGAAATAATACATACAGTGATGTCACAGTACAGAAATAATAAACACAGTGATGTCACAGTACAGGGATAATAAACACAGTGATGTCACAGGACAGGGATAATAAACACAGTGATGTCACAGTACTGGGATAATAAACACAGTGATGTCACAGAACAGGGATAATAAACACAGTGATGTCACAGTACAGGGATAATACACACAGTGATGTCACAGTACAGAGATAATACACACAGTGATGTCACAGTACAGGGATAATAAACACAGTGATGTCACAGTACAGGGGTAATAAACACAGTGAGGTCACAGTACAGGAATAATACACACTGTGATGTCACAGTACAGAAATAATAAACACAGTGATGTCACAGTATAGGGATAATAAACACAGTGATGTCACAGTACAGGAATAATAAACACAGTGATGTCACAGTACTGGGATAATAAACACAGTGATATCACAGTACAGGGATAATAAACACAATGATGTCACAGTACAGGGATAATACACACAGTGATGTCACAGTACAGGGATAATACTCACAGTGATGTCACAGTACAGAGATAATAAACACAGTGATGTCACAGTACAGGGATAATAAACACAGTGATGTCAAAGTACAGGGATAATACAACAGTGATGTCACAGTACAGGGATAATACACACAGTGATGTCACAATACAGCGATAATAAACACAGTAATGTCACAGTACAGGGATATTAAACACAGTGATGTCACAGTACAGACATAATAAACAGTGATATCACAGTACAGACATAAACACAGTGATGTCACAGTACAGACATAATAAACACAGTGATGTCACAGTACAGAGATAATACACACAGTGATGTCACAGTACAGGGATAATAAACACAGTGATGTCACAGTACAGGGGTAATAAACACAGTGATGTCACAGTACAGGAATAATACACACTGTGATGTCTCAGTACAGAAATAATAAACACAGTGATGTCACAGTATAGGGATAATAAACACAGTGATGTCACAGTACAGGAATAATAAACACAGTGATGTCACAGTACTGGGATAATAAACACAGTGATGTCACAGTACAGGGATAATACACACAGTGATGTCACAGTACAGGGATAATAAACACAGTGATGTCACAGTACAGGGATAATACACACAGTGATGTCACAGTACAGAGATAATACACACAGTAATGTCACAGTACAGAGATAATAAACACAGTGATGTCACATTACAGGGATATTAAACACAGTGATGTCACAGTACAGGGATAATAAACAGTGATGTCACAGTACAGCGAAAATAAGCACAGTGATGTCACAGTACAGGGATAATACACACAGTGATTTCAAAGTACAGGGATAATAAACACAGTGATATCACAGTACAGGGATAATACACACAGTGATGTCACAGTACAGAGATAATAAACACAGTGATGTAACAGTACAGGAATAATAAACTCAGTGATGTCACAGTACAGGGATAATAAACACAGTGATGTCACAGTACAGGAATAATACACACAGTGATGTCACAGTACAGGAATAATACACACAGTGAAGTCACAGTACAGGGATAATAAACACAGTGATGTCACAGTACAGAGATAATGAACACAGTGATATCACAGTACAGGAATAATAAACACAGTGTTGTCACAGTACTGCGATAATAAATTCAGTGATGTCACAGGACAGGCATAATAAACACTGTGAGGTCACAGTACTGGGATAATAAACACAGCGATGTCACAGTACAGGGATAATACCCACAGTGATGTCACAGTACAAAGATAATAAACACAGTGATGTCACAGTTCAGGGATAATACATAAAGTGATGTCACAGTACAGGGATAATAAACACAGTGATGTCACAGTACAGGGATAATACCCACAGTGATGTCACAGTACAAAGATAATAAACACAGAGATGTCACAGTTCAGGGATAATACATACAGTGATGTCACAGTACAGGGATAATAAACACAGTGATGTTACAGTACAGGAATAATAAACACAGCGATGTCACAGTACAGGAATAATAAACACAGTGATGTCACAGTACTCGGATCATAAACACAGTGATGTCACAGTACAGGGAAAACACACACAGTGATGTCACAGTACAGACATAATAAACACAGTGAGGTTACAGTACTGGGATAGTAAACACAGCGATGGCACAGTACTGGGATAATAAACACAGTGATGTCACAGTACAGGGATAATAAACACAGTGATGTCACAGTACAGGAATAATACACACAGTGATGTCACAGTACAGGGATAATAAACACAGTGATGTCACAGTACAGAGATAATAAACACAGTGATGTCACAGTACAGGGATAATAAACACAGTGATGTCACAGTACAGAGATAATAAACACAAAGATGTCACAGTACAGGGATGAGAAAAAAAAAAGTGATCTCACAGTACAGGGATAATACACACAGTGGTGTCACAGTACAGAGATAATAAACACAGTGAAGTCACAGTACAGGGATAATAAACACAGTGATGTCACAGTACATGGATAATAAACACAGTGATATCACAGTACAGAGATAATACACACAGTAATGTCACAGTACATAAATAGTGAACACAGTGATGTCACAGTACAGGGATAATAAACACAGTGATGTCACAGTACAGGGATAATAAACACAGTGATGTTATAGTACAGGAATAATAAACACAGTGATGTCACAGTACTGGGATAATAAACACAGTGATGTCACAGGACAGGGATAATAAAAACTGTGATGTCCCAGTACTGGGATAATAAACACAGTGATGTCACAGTACTGGGATAATAAACAAAGTGATGTCACAGTGCAGGGTTAATACACACAGTGATGTCACAGTACAGACATAATAAACACACTGATGTCACAGTACAGGGATAATACACACAGTGATGTCACAGTACAGGAATAATAAACACAGTGATGTCACAGTACTGGGATCATAAACACAGTGATGTCACAGTACAGGGATAACACACACAGTGATGTCACAGTACAGACATAATAAACACAGTGATGTAACAGTACAGGGATAATAAACACAGTGATGTCACAGTACAGGGATAATAAACACAGTGATGTCACAGTACAGGAATAATAAACACAGTGATGTCACAGTACTGGGATAATAAACACAGTGATGTCACAGTACAGGGATAATAAACACAATGATATCACAGTACACGGATAATAAACAAAGTGATGTCACAGTACAGGGATAATACACACAGTGATGTCACAGTACAGGGATAATACTCACAGTGATGTCACAGTACAGAGATAATAAACAAAGTGATGTCACAGTACAGGGATAATAAACACAGTGATGTCAAAGTACAGGGATAATAAACACAGTGATGTCACGGTACAGGGATAATACACACAGTGATGTCACAGTACAGCGATAATAAACACAGTAATGTCACAGTACAGGGATATTAAACGCAGTGATGTCACAGTACAGGGATAACACACACAGTGATGTCACAGTACAGACATAATAAACACAGTGATGTCACAGTACAGACATAATAAACACACTGATGTCACAGTACAGGGATAATACACACAGTGATGTCACAGTACAGGGATAATAAACACAGTGATGTCACAGTACAGGGATAATACACACAGTGATGTCACAGTACAGGTATAATAAACACAGTGATGTCACAGTACAGGGATAAGAAAACAGAGTGTTGTCACAGTACAGGGATAATAAACACAATGATGTCACAGTACAGGGATAATACACACAGTGATGTCACAGTACAGGGATAATACACACAGTGGTGTGACAGTACAGAGAAAATAAACATAGTGATCTCACATTACAGAGATATTAAACACAGTGATGTCACAGTGCAGGGATAATAAACACAGTGATGTCCCAGTACAGGGATAGTACACACAGTGATGTCACAGTACAGCGATAATAAACACAGTGATGTCACAGTACAGGGATAATAAACACAGTGATGTCACAGTACAGGGATAATAAACACAGTGATGTCACAGTACAGAAATAATAAACACAGTGATGTCACAGTATAGGGATAATAACACAGTGATGTCACAGTACAGGGATAACACACACAGTGATGTCACAGTACAGACATAATAAACACAGTGATGTCACAGTACAGACATAATAAACACAGTGATTTCACAGTACAGGGATAATACACAAAGTGATGTCACAGTACAGGGATAATAAACACAGTGATGTCACAGTACAGAGATAATAAACACAGTGATGTCACAGTACAGGGATAATAAACACAGTGATGTCAAAGTACAGGGATAATACAACAGTGATGTCAGAGTACAGGGATAATACACACAGTAATGTCACAGTACAGACATAATAAACAGAGATGTCACAGTACAGACATAATAAACACAGTGATGTCACAGTACAGACATAATAAACACAGTGATGTCACAGTACAGAGATAATACACACAGTGATGTCACAGTACAGGGATAATAAACACAGTGATGTCACAGTACAGGGGTAATAAACACAGTGATGTCACAGTACAGGAATAATACACACTGTGATGTCACAGTACAGAAATAATAAACACAGTGATGTCACAGTATAGGGATAATAAACACAGTGATGTCACAGTACAGGAATAATAAACACAGTGATGTCACAGTACTGGGATAATAAACACAGTGATGTCACAGTACAGGGATAATACACACAGTGATGTCACAGTACAGTTATAATAAACACAGTGATGTCACAGTACAGGGATAATACACACAGTGATGTCACAGTACAGGGATAATAAACTCAGTGATGTCACAGTACAGGGATAATAAACACAGTGATATCACAGTACAGGAAGAATACACACAGTGAAGTCACAGTACAGAAATAATAAACACAGTGATGTCACAGTACAGGGATAATAAACACAGTGATGTCACAGTACAGGGATAGTGCACACAGTGATATCACAGTACAGCGATAATAAACACAGTGATGTCACAGTACAGGGATAATAAACACAGTGATGTCACAGTACAGGGATAATAAGCACAGTGATGTCACAGTACAGGGATAATAAACACAATGATGTCACAGTACAGGGATAATAAACAGTGATGTCACAGTACAGGTATAATAAGCACAGTGATGTCACAGTACAGGGATAACACACACAGTGATGTCACAGTACAGACAGAATAAACACAGTGATGTCATAGTACAGGGATAATACACACAGTGATGTCACAATACAGGGATAACACACACAGTGATGTCACAGTACATGGATAATACACACAGTGATGTCACAGTACAGAGATAATAAACACAGAAATGTCACAGTACAGGGATAATAAACACAGTGATACCACAGTACAGGGATAATAAACACAGTGATACCACAGTAGAGAAATAATACATACAGTGATGTCACAGTACAGAAATAATAAACACAGTGATGTCACAGTACAGGGATAATAAACACAGTGATGTCACAGGACAGGGATAATAAACACAGTGATGTCACAGTACTGGGATAATAAACACAGTGATGTCACAGAACAGGGATAATAAACACAGTGATGTCACAGTACAGGGATAATACACACAGTGATGTCACAGTACAGAGATAATACACACAGTGATGTCACAGTACAGGGATAATAAACACAGTGATGTCACAGTACAGGGGTAATAAACACAGTGAGGTCACAGTACAGGAATAATACAAACTGATGTCACAGTACAGTAATAATAAACACAGTGATGTCACAGTGCTGGGATAATAAACACAGTGATGTCACAGTACAGGAATAATAAACACAGTGATGTCACAGTGCTGGGATAATAAACACAGTGATGTCACAGTACAGGGATAATAAACACAATGATGTCACAGTACAGGGATAATACACACAGTGATGTCACAGTACAAGGATAATACTCACAGTGATGTCACAGTACAGAGATAATAAACACAGTGATGTCACAGTACAGGGATAATAAACACAGTGATGTCAAAGTACAGGGATAATACAACAGTGATGTCACAGTACAGGGATAATACACACAGTGATGTCACAGTACAGGGATATTAAACACAGTGATGTCACAGTACAGACATAATAAACAGTGATATCACAGTACAGACATAATAAACACAGTGATGTCACAGTACAGACATAATAAACACAGTGATGTCACAGTACAGAGATAATACACACAGTGATGTCACAGTACAGGGATAATAAACACAGTGATGTCACAGTACAGGGGTAATAAACACAGTGATGTCACAGTACAGGAATAATACACACTGTGATGTCTCAGTACAGAAATAATAAACACAGTGATGTCACAGTATAGGGATAATAAACACAGTGATGTCACAGTACAGGAATAATAAACACAGTGATGTGACAGTACTGGGATAATAAACACAGTGATGTCACAGTACAGGGATAATACACACAGTGATGTCATAGTACAGGGATAATAAACACAGTGATGTCACAGTACAGGGATAATACACACAGTGATGTCACAGTACAGAGATAATACACACAGTAATGTCACAGTACAGAGATAATAAACACAGTGATGTCACATTACAGGGATATTAAACACAGTGATGTCACAGTACAGGGATAATAAACAGTGATGTCACAGTACAGCGAAAATAAGCACAGTGATGTCACAGTACAGGGATAATACACACAGTGATTTCACAGTACAGGGATAATAAACACAGTGATATCACAGTACAGGGATAATACACACAGTGATGTCACAGTACAGAGATAATAAACACAGTGATGTAACAGTACAGGAATAATAAACTCAGTGATGTCACAGTACAGGGATAATAAACACAGTGATATCACAGTACAGGAATAATACACACAGTGAAGTCACAGTACAGAAATAATAAACACAGTACTGTCACAGTACAGGGATAATAAACACAGTGATGTCACAGTACAGGGATAGTGCACACAGTGATATCACAGTACAGCGATAATAAACACAGTGATGTCACAGTACAGGGATAATAAGCACAGTGATGTCACAGTACAGGGATAATAAACACAATGATGTCACAGTACAGGGATAATAAACAGTGATGTCACAGTACAGGTATAATAAGCACAGTGATGTCACAGTACAGGGATAATACACACAGTGATTTCACAGTACAGGGATAATAAACACAGTGATATCACAGTACATGGATAATACACACAGTGATGTCATAGTACAGAGATAATAAACACAGTGATGTCACAGTACAGGAATAATAAACTCAGTGATGTCACAGTAGAGGGATAATAAACACAGTGATGTCACAGTACAGGAATAATACACACAGTGATGTCACAGTACAGAAATAATACACATAGTGATGTCACAGTACAGGGATAATAAACACAGTGATGTCACACTACAGAGATAATGAACACAGTGATATCACAGTACAGGAATAATAAACACAGTGTTGTCACAGTACTGCGATAATAAATTCAGTGATGTCACAGTACAGGCATAATAAACACTGTGAGGTCACAGTACTGGGATAATAAACACAGCGATGTCACAGTACTGGGATAATAAACACAGTGATGTAACAGTACAGGGATAATACCCACAGTGATGTCACAGTACAAAGATAATAAACACAGTGATGTCACAGTTCAGGGATAATACATACAGTGATGTCACAGTACAGGGATAATAAACACAGTGATGTTACAGTACAGGAATAATAAACACAGCGATGTCACAGTACAGGAATAATAAACACAGTGATGTCACAGTACTCGGATCATAAACACAGTGATGTCACAGTACAGGGAAAACACACACAGTGATGTCACAGTACAGGCATAATAAACACAGTGAGGTCACAGTACTGGGATAATAAACACAGCGATGTCGCAGTACTGGGATAATAAACACAGTGATGTCACAGTACAGGGATAATAAACACAGTGATGTCACAGTACAGGAATAATACACACAGTGATGTCACAGTACAGGGATAATAAACACAGTGATGTCACAGTACAGAGATAATAAACACAGTGATGTCACAGTACAGGGATAATAAACACAGTGATGTCACAGTACAGAGATAATAAACACAAAGATGTCACAGTACAGGGATAAGAAAAAAAAAAGTGATGTCACAGTACAGGGATAATACACACAGTGGTGTCACAGTACAGAGATAATAAACACAGTGAAGTCACAGTACAGAGATAATACACACAGTAATGTCACAGTACATAAATAGTGAACACAGTGATGTCACAGTACAGGGATAATAAACACAGTGATGTCACAGTACAGGGATAATAAACACAGTGATGTTATAGTACAGGAATAATAAACACAGTGATGTCACAGTACTGGGATAATAAACACAGTGATGTCACAGGACAGGGATAATAAACACTGATGTCCCAGTACTGGGATAATAAACACAGTGATGTCACAGTACTGGGATAATAAACAAAGTGATGTCACAGTACAGGGATAATACACACAGTGATGTCACAGTACAAAGATAATAAACACAGTGATGTCACAGTTCAGGGATAATACATATAGTGATGTCACAGTACAGGGATAATAAACACAGTGATGTTACAGTACAGGAATAATAAACACAGTGATGTCACAGTACAGGAATAATAAACACAGTGATGTCACAGTACTGGGATCATAAACACAGTGATGTCACAGTACAGGGATAACACACACAGTGATGTCACAGTACAGACATAATAAACACAGTGATGTAACAGTACAGGGATAATAAACACAGTGATGTCACAGTACAGGGATAATAAACACAGTGATGTCACAGTACAGGGATAATAAACACAGTGATGTCACAGTACAGGAATAATAAACACAGTGATGTCACAGTACTGGGATAATAAACACAGTGATGTCACAGTACAGGGATAATAAACACAATGATGTCACAGTACACGGATAATAAACACAGTGATGTCACAGTACAGGAATAATAAACACAGTGATGTCACAGTATAGGGATAATAAACACAGTGATGTCACAGTACAGGGATAATAAACAAAGTGATGTCACAGTACAGGAATAATAAACACAGTGATGTCACAGTATAGGGATAATAAACACAGTGATGTCACGGTACAGGGATAATACACATAGTGATGTCACAGTACAGCGATAATAAACACAGTAATGTCACAGTACAGGGATATTAAACGCAGTGGTGTCACAGTACAGGGATAACACACACAGTGATGTCACAGTACAGACATAAAAAACACACTGATGTCACAGTACAGGGATAATACACAGTGATGTCACAGTACAGGGATATTAAACACAGTGGTGTCACAGTACAGAAATAATAAACACAGTGATGTCACAGTACAGGGATAATAAACACAGTGATGTCACAGTACAGGGATAACACACACAATGATGTCACAGCACAGAAAGAATAAACACAGTGATGTCACAGTACAGGTATAATACACACAGTGATGTCACAGTACAGGGATAACACACACAGTGATGTCACAGTACAGGGATAATACACCCAGTGATGTCACAGTACAGGGATAATACACACAGTGATGTCACAGTACAGAGATAATGAACACAGAAATATCACAGTACAGGGATAATAAAACAGTGATGTTACAGTACAGGGATAATAAACACAGTGATGTCACAGTACAAAAATAATAAACACATTGATGTCACAGTACAGGGATAATAAACACAGTGATGTTACAGGACAGGGATAATACACACAGTGATGTCACAGTACAGAGATAATACACACAGTGATGTCACAGTACAGGGATAATAAACACAGTGATGTCACAGTACAGGGATAATAAACACAGTGAAGTCACACTACAGGAATAATACACACTGATGTCACAGTACAGAAATCATAAACACAGTGATGTCACAGTATAGGGATAATAAACACAGTGATGTCACAGTACAGGAATAATAAACACAGTGATGTCACAGTACTGGGATAATAAACACAGTGATGTCACAGTAGAGGGATAATAAACACAGTGATGTCACAGTACAGGGATAATACACACAGTTATTTCACAATACAGGGATAATACAGTGATGTCACAGTACAGAGATAATAAACACAGTGATGTCACAGTACAGGGATAATAAACACAGTGATGTCAAAGTACAGGGATAATAAAACAGTGATGTCACAGTACAGGGATAATACACACAGTGATATCACAGTACAGTGATAATAAACACAGTAATGTCACAGTACAGGGATATTAAACACAGTGATGTCACAGTACGGACATAATAAACACAGTGATGTCACAGTACAGACATAATAAACACAGTGATGTCACAGTACAGACATAATAAACACAGTGATGTCACAGTATAGGGATAATACACACAGTGATCTCACAGTACAGGGATAATAAACACAGTGATGTCACAGTACAGGGATAATACACACAGTGATGTCACAGTACAAAGATAATACACACAGTAATGTCACAGTACAGAGATAATAAACACAGTGATGTCACATTACAGGGATATTAAACACAGTGATGTCACATTACAGGTATAATAAACACAGTGATGTCTCAGTTCAGGGATAATAAGCACAGTGATGTCACAGTACAGGGATAATAAACAGTGATGTCACAGTACAGGGATAATAAGCACAGTGATGTCACAGTACAGGGATAATACACACAGTGATGTCACAGTACAGGGATAATACACACAGTGATATCACAGTACAGGGATAATAAACACAGTGATATCACAGTACAGGGATAATACACACAATGATGTCACAGTACAGGGATAATAAACACAGTGATGTCACAGTACAGGGATAATAAACACAGTGATGTCACAGTACAGGGATAATAAACACAGTGATGTCACAGTACAGGGATAATAAACACAATGATGTCACAGTACAGGGATAATAAACAGTGATGTCACAGTACAGGGATAATAAGCACAGTGATGTCACAGTACAGGGATAATACACACAGTGAGATCACAGTACAGGGATAAAAAACACAGTGATATCACAGTACAGGGATAATACACACAGTGATCTCACAGTACAGGGATAATAAACACAGTGATGTCACAGTACAGGAATAATACACACAGTGAAGTCACAGTACAGAAATAATAAACACAGATGTCACAGTACAGGGATAATAAACACAATGATGTCACAGTACAGGGATAATAAACACAATGATGTCACAGTACAGGGATAATAAACAAAGTGATGTCACAGTACAGGGTTAATACACACAGTGAGGTCACAGTACAGAGATAATAAACACAGTGATGTCACAGTACAGGGATAATAAACAGAGTGATGTCACAGTACATGGATAATAAACAGTGATATCACAGTACAGAGATAATAAACACAGTGATGTTACAGTACAGGAATAATAAACACAGTGATGTCACAGTACAGGAATAATAAACACAGTGATGTCACATTACTGGGATCATAACACAGTGTTGTCACAGTACAGGGATAACACACACAGTGATGTCACAGTACAGACATAATAAACACAGTGATGTCACAGTACAGACATAATAAACACAGTGATGTCACAGTACAGGGATAAGAAACACAGTGATGTCACAGTACAGGAATAATACACACAGTGATGTCACAGTACAGGGATAATAAACACAGTGATGTCACAGTACAGAGATAATAAACACAGTGATGTCACAGTACAGGGATATTACCCACAGTGATGTCACAGTACAGGGATAATAAACACAGTGATGTCACCGTACAGGGATAATACACACAGTGATGTCACAGTACAGAGATAATAAGCACAGTGATGTCACAGTACAGGGATAATAAACACAGTGATGTCACAGTACAGGGATAATAAACACAGTGATGTCACAGTACAGGGATAATAAACACAGTGATGTCACAGTTCTGGGATAATAAACACAGTGATGTCACAGTTCTGGGATAATAAACACAGTGATGTCACAGTACAGGGATAATTTGCACAGTGATATCACAGTACAAAGATAATAAACACAGTGATGTCACAGTTCAGGGATAATACATACAGTGATGTCACAGTACAGGGATAATAAACACAATGATGTCACAGTACACGGATAATAAACACAGTGATGTCACAGTACAGGGATAATACACACAGTGCTGTCACAGTACAGGGATAATACTCACAGTGATGTCACAGTACAGAGATAATAAACACAGTGATGTCACAGTACAGGGATAATAAACACAGTGATGTCACAGTACAAGGATATTAAACACAGTGATGTCACAGTACAGGGATAATAAACAAAGTGATGTCACAGTACAGAAATAATAAACATAGTGATGTCACAGTACAGGGATAATAAACACAGTGATGTCATAGTACAGGAATAATACACACAGTGATGTCACAGTACAGGAATAATACACACAGTGATGTCACAGTACAGGAAAAATACACACAGTGATGTCACAGTACTGAAATAATAAACACAGTGATGTCACAGTATGGGGATAATACACACAGTGATGTCACAGTACAGGGATAATAAACACAGTGATGTCACAGTACAGGAATAATAGACACAGTGATGTCACAGTACATGGATTATAAACACAGTGATGTCACAGTACAGAGATAATAAACACAGTGATGTCACAGTACAGCGATAATAAACACAGTAATGTCACAGTACAGGGATATTAAACACAGTGATGTCACAGTACAGGGATAACACACACAGTGATGTCACAGTACAGACATAATAAATACAGTGATGTCATAGTACAGACATAATAACACAGTGATGTCACAGTACAGGGATAATACACACAGTGATGTCACAGTACAGGGATAATAAACACAGTGATGTCACAGTACTGGGATAATACACACAGTGATGTCACAGTACCGAGATAATAAACACAGTGATGTCACAGTACAGGGATAATAAACACAGTGATGTCACAGTACAGGGATAATAAACAGTGACATCACAGTACAGGGATAATAAACACAATGATGTCACCGTACAGGGATAATAAACACAGCGATGTCACAGTACAGGGATAATACACACAGTGATGTGACAGTACAGAGATAATAAACACAGTGATGTCACATTATAGGGATATTAAACACAGTGATGTCACAGTACAGGGATAGTACACACAGTGATGTCACAATACAGAGATAATAAACACAGTGATGTCACAGTACAGGGATAATAAGCACAGTGATGTCAAAGTACAGGGATAATAAACACAGTGATGTCACAGTACAGGGATAACAAACACAGCGATGTCACAGTACAGGGATAATAAACACAGTGATGTCACATTATAGGGAAAATAAACACAGTGATGTCAAAGTACAGGGATAATTAACACAGTGATGTCACAGTACAGGAATAATACACACAGTGATGTCACAGTACAGGGATAACACACACAGTGATGTCACAGCACAGAAAGAATAAACACAGTGATGTCACAGTACAGGGATAATACACACAGTGATGTCACAGTACATGGATAACACACACAGTGATGTCACAGTACAGACATAATAAATACAGTGATGTCATAGTACAGACATAATAACACAGTGATGTCACAGTACAGGGATAATACACAGAGTGATGTCACAGTACAGGGATAATAAACACAGTGATGTCACAGTACTGGGATAATACACACAGTGATGTCACAGTACCGAGATAATAAACACAGTGATGTCACAGTACAGGGATAATAAACACAGTGATGTCACAGTACAGGGATAATAAACAGTGATATCACAGTACAGGGATAATAAACACAATGATGTCACCGTACAGGGATAATAAACACAGCGATGTCACAGTACAGGGATAATACACACAGTGATGTGACAGTACAAAGATAATAAACACAGTGTTGTCACATTATAGGGATATTAAACACAGTGATGTCACAGTACAGGGATAGTACACACAGTGATGTCACAATACAGAGATAATAAACACAGTGATGTCACAGTACAGGGATAATAAGCACAGTGATGTCAAAGTACAGGGATAATAAACACAGTGATGTCACAGTATAGGGATATTAAACACAGTGATGTAACAGTACAGAAATAATAAACACAGTGATGTCACAGTACAGGGATAACACACACAGTGATGTCACAGCACAGAAAGAATAAACACAGTGATGTCACAGTACAGGGATAATACACACAGTGATGTCACAGTACAGGGATAACACACACAGTGATTTCACAGTACAGGGATAATACACCCAGTGATGTCACAGTACAGGGATAATACACACAGTGATGTCACAGTACAGAAATAATGTACACAGAAATATCACAGTATAGGGATAATACAACAGTGATGTTATAGTACAGGGATAATAAACATAGTGATATCACAGTACAGAGATAATACACACAGTGATGTCACAGTACAAAAATAATAAACACAGTGATGTCACAGTACAGGGATAATAAACACAGTGATGTCACAGGACAGGGATAATAAACACAGTGATGTCACAGTACTGGGATAATAAAAACAGTGATGTCACAGTACTGGGAAAATAAACACAGTGATGTCACAGTACAGGGATAATACAAACAGTGATGTCACAGTACAGAGATAATACACACAGTGATGTCACAGTACAGAAATAATAAACACAGTGATGTCACAGTATAGGGATAATAAACACAGTGATGTCACAGTACAGGAATAATAAACACAGTGATGTCACAGTACTTGGATAATAAACACACTGATGTCACAGTACAGGGATAATAAACACAACGATGTCACAGTACACGGTTAATAAACACAGTGATGTCACAGTACAGGGATAATAAACACAGTGATGTCACAGTACAGAGATAATAAACACAGTGATGTCACAGTACAGGGATAATAAACACAGTGATGTCACAGTACAGGGATAATAAACACAGTGATGTCAAAGTACAGGGATAATAAAACAGTGATGTCACAGTACAGGGATAATGCACACAGTGATATCACAGTACAGCGATAATAAACACAGTAATGTCACAGTACAGGGATATTAAACACAGTGATGTCACAGTACGGACATAATAAACACAGTGATGTCACAGTACAGACATAATAAACACAGTGATGTCACAGTACAGACATAATAAACACAGTGATGTCACAGTATAGGGATAATACACACAGTGATCTCACAGTACAGGGATAATAAACACAGTGATGTCACAGTACAGGGATAATACACACAGTGATGTCACAGTACAAAGATAATACACACAGTAATGTCACAGTACAGAGATAATAAACACAGTGATGTCACATTACAGGGATATTAAACACAGTGATGTCACATTACAGGTATAATAAACACAGTGATGTCTCAGTTCAGGGATAATAAGCACAGTGATGTCACAGTACAGGGATAATAAACAGTGATGTCACAGTACAGGGATAATAAGCACAGTGATGTCACAGTACAGGGATAATACACACAGTGATGTCACAGTACAGGGATAATACACACAGTGATATCACAGTACAGGGATAATAAACACAGTGATATCACAGTACAGCGATAATACACACAATGATGTCACAGTACAGGGATAATAAACACAGTGATGTCACAGTACAGGGATAATAAACACAATGATGTCACAGTACAGGGATAATAAGCACAGTGATGTCACAGTACAGGGATAATACACACAGTGATATCACAGTACAGGAATAAAAAACACAGTGATATCACAGTACAGGGATAATACACACAGTGATCTCACAGTACAGGGATAATAAACACAGTGATGTCACAGTACAGGAATAATACACACAGTGAAGTCACAGTACAGAAATAATAAACACAGATCTCACAGTACAGGGATAATAAACACACTGATGTCACAGTACAGGAATAATACACACAGTGATGTCACAGTACAGGAATAATACACACAGTGATGTCACAGTACAGGAAAAATACACACAGTGATGTCACAGTACTGAAATAATAAACACAGTGATGTCACAGTATGGGGATAATACACACAGTGAGGTCACAGTACAGGGATAATAAACACAGTGATGTCACAGTACAGGAATAATACACACAGTGATGTCACAGTACATGGATTATAAACACAGTGATGTCACAGTACAGAGATAATAAACACAGTGATGTCACAGTACAGCGATAATAAACACAGTAATGTCACAGTACAGGGATATTAAACACAGTGATGTCACAGTACAGGGATAACACACACAGTGATGTCACAGTACAGACATAATAAATACAGTGATGTCATAGTACAGACATAATAACACAGTGATGTCACAGTACAGGGATAATACACACAGTGATGTCACAGTACAGGGATAATAAACACAGTGATGTCACAGTACTGGGATAATACACACAGTGATGTCACAGTACCGAGATAATAAACACAGTGATGTCACAGTACAGGGATAATAAACACAGTGATGTCACAGTACAGGGATAATAAACAGTGATATCACAGTACAGGAATAATAAACACAATGATGTCACCGTACAGGGATAATAAACACAGCGATGTCACAGTACAGGGATAATACACACAGTGATGTGACAGTACAGAGATAATAAACACAGTGATGTCACATTATAGGGATATTAAACACAGTGATGTGACAGTACAGGTATAGTACACACAGTGATGTCACAATACAGAGATAATAAACACAGTGATGTCACAGTACAGGGATAATAAGCACAGTGATGTCAAAGTACAGGGATAATAAACACAGTGATGTCACAGTATAGGGATATTAAACACAGTGATGTCACAGTACAGAAATAATAAACACAGTGATGTCACAGTACAGGGATAATAAACACAGTGATGTCACAGTACAGGGATAACAAACACAGCGATGTCACAGTACAGGGATAATAAACACAGTGATGTCACATTATAGGGATAATAAACACAGTGATGTCACAGTACAGGGATAATTAACACAGTGATGTCACGGTACAGGAATAATACACACAGTGATGTCACAGTACAGGGATAACACACACAGTGATGTCACAGCACAGAAAGAATAAACACAGTGATGTCACAGTACAGGGATAATACACACAGTGATGTCACAGTACATGGATAACACACACAGTGATGTCACAGTACAGACATAATAAATACAGTGATGTCATAGTACAGACATAATAACACAGTGATGTCACAGTACAGGGATAATACACAGAGTGATGTCACAGTACAGGGATAATAAACACAGTGATGTCACAGTACTGGGATAATACACACAGTGATGTCACAGTACCGAGATAATAAACACAGTGATGTTACAGTACAGGGATAATAAACACAGTGATGTCACAGTACAGGGATAATAAACAGTGATATCACAGTACAGGGATAATAAACACAATGATGTCACGGTACAGGGATAATAAACACAGCGATGTCACAGTACAGGGATAATACACACAGTGATGTGACAGTACAGAGATAATAAACACAGTGATGTCACATTATAGGGATATTAAACACAGTGATGTCACAGTACAGGGATAGTACACACAGTGATGTCACAATACAGAGATAATAAACACAGTGATGTCACAGTACAGGGATAATAAGCACAGTGATGTCAAAGTACAGGGATAATAAACACAGTGATGTCACAGTATAGGGATATTAAACACAGTGATGTCACAGTACAGAAATAATAAACACAGTGATGTCACAGTACAGGGATAATAAACACAGTGATGTCACAGTACAGGGATAACAAACACAGCGATGTCAGTACAGGGATAATAAACACAGTGATGTCACAGTACAGGGATACTTAACACAGTGATGTCACGGTACAGGAATAATACACACAGTGATGTCACAGTACAGGGATAACACACACAGTGATGTCACAGCACAGAAAGAATAAACACAGTGATGTCACAGTACAGGGATAATACACACAGTGATGTCACAGTACAGGGATAACACACACAGTGATTTCACAGTACAGGGATAATACACCCAGTGATGTCATAGTACAGGGATAATGTACACAGAAATATCACAGTATAGGGATAATACAACAGTGATGTTATAGTACAGGGATAATAAACATAGTGATATCACAGTACAGAGATAATACACACAGTGATGTCACAGTACAAAAGTAATAAACACAGTGATGTCACAGTACAGGGATAATAAACACAGTGATGTCACAGGACAGGGATAATAAACACAGTGATGTCACAGTACTGGGATAATAAAAAGTGATGTCACAGTACTGGGATAATAAACACAGTGATGTCACAGTACAGGGATAATACACACAGTGATGTCACAGTACAGAGATAATACACACAGTGATGTCACAGTACAGAAATAATAAACACAGTGATGTCACAGTATAGGGATAATAAACACAGTGATGTCACAGTACAGGAATAATAAACACAGTGATGTCACAGTACTTGGATAATAAACACACTGATGTCACAGTACAGGGATAATAAACCCAACGATGTCACAGTACACGGTTAATAAACACAGTGATGTCACAGTACAGGGATAATACACACAGTGATGTCACAGTACAGAGATAATAAACACAGTGATGTCACAGTACAGGGATAATAAACACAGTGATGTCACAGTACAGGGATAATAAACACAGTGATGTCAAAGTACAGGGATAATAAAACAGTGATGTCACAGTACAGGGATAATGCACACAGTGATATCACAGTACAGCGATAATAAACACAGTAATGTCACAGTACAGACATAATAAACACAGTGATGTCACAGTACAGGGATAAAACACACAGTGATGTCACAGTACAGGGATAATAAACACAGTGATGTCACAGTACAGGGATAATACACACAGTGATGTCACAGTACAAAGATAATACACAGTAATGTCACAGTACAGAGATAATAATCACAGTGATGTCACATTACAGGGATATTAAACACAGTGATGTCACAGTAGAGGGATAATAAACACAGTGATGTCACAGTACAGGGATAGTACACACAGTGATATCACAGTACAGCGATAATAAACACAGTGATGTCACAGTACAGGGATAATAAACACAGTGATGTCACAGTACAGGGATAATAAACACAGTGATGTCTCAGTTCAGGGATAATAAGCACAGTGATGTCACAGTACAGGGATAATACGCACAGTGATGTCACAGTACAGGGATAATACACACAGTGATGTCACAGTACAGGGATAATACACACAGTGATGTCACAGTACAGGGATAATACACACAGTGATATCACAGTACAGGGATAATAAACACAGTGATATCACAGTACAGGGATAATACACACAATGATGTCACAGTACAGGGATAATAAACACAGTGATGTCACAGTACAGGGATAATAAACACAATGATGTCACAGTACAGGGATAATAAACAGTGATGTCACAGTACAGGGATAATAAGCACAGTGATGTCACAGTACAGGGATAATAAACACAGTAATGTCACAGTACAGGGATATTAAACACAGTGATGTCACAGTACGGACATAATAAACACAGTGATGTCACAGTACAGACATAATAAACACAGTGATGTCACAGTACAGACATAATAAACACAGTGATGTCACAGTACAGGGATAATACACACAGTGATCTCACAGTACAGGGATAATAAACACAGTGATGTCACAGTACAGGGATAATATACACAGTGATGTCACAGTGCAAAGATAATACACACAGTAATGTCACAGTACAGAAATAATAAACACAGTGATGTCACATTACAGGGATATTAAACACAGTGATGTCACAGTAGAGGGATAATAAACACAGTGATGTCACAGTACAGGGATAGTACACACAGTGATATCACAGTACAGTGATAATAAACACAGTGATGTCACAGTACAGGGATAATAAACACAGTGATGTCTCAGTTCAGGGATAATAAGCACAGTGATGTCACAGTACAGGGATAATAAACACAGTGATGTCTCAGTTCAGGGATAATAAACACAGTGATGTCACAGTACAGGGATAATACACACAGTGATATCACAGTACAGGGATAATAAACACAGTGATATCACAGTACAGGGATAATAAACACAGTGATATCACAGTACAGGGATAATACACACAGTGATGTCACAGTACAGGGATAATAAACACAGTGATGTCACAGTACAGGGATAATAAACTGATGTCACAGCAAAGGGATAATAAACACAGTGATATCACAGTACAGGGATAATAAACACAGTGATGTCACAGTACAGGGATAATACACACAGTGATATCACAGTACAGGGATAATAAACACAGTGATATCACAGTACAGGCATAATACACACAGTGATGTCACAGTACAGGGATAATAAACACAGTGATGTCACAGTACAGGAATAATACACACAGTGAAGTCACAGTACAGAAATAATAAACACAGATGTCACAGTACAGGGATAATAAACACAATGATGTCACAGTGCAGGGATAATAAACAAAGTGATGTCACAGTACAGGGTTAATACACACAGTGAGGTCACAGTACAGAGATAATAAACACAGTGATGTCACTGTATAGGGATAAAACACACAGTGAAGTCACAGTACAAAGATAATAAACACAGTGATGTCACAGTTCAGGGATAATACATACAGTGATATCACAGTACAGGGATAATAAACACAGTGATGTTACAGTACAGGAATAATAAAAACAGTGATGTCACATTACAGGAATAATAAACACAGTGATGTCACAGTACAGGAATAATAAACACAGTGATGTCACAGTACTGGGATCATAACACAGTGTTGTCACAGTACAGGGATAACACACACAGTGATGTCACAGTACAGACATAATAAACACAGTGATGTCACAGTACAGGGATAATAAACACAGTGATGTCACAGTACAGGGATAATAAACACAGTGATGTCACAGTACAGGAATAATACACACAGTGATTTCACAGTACAGGGATAATAAACACAGTGATGTCACAGTACAGAGATAATAAACACAGTGAAGTCACAGTACAGGGATAATACCCACAGTGATGTCACAGTACAGGGATAATAAACACAGTGATGTCACCGTACAGGGATAATACACACAGTGATGTAACAGTACAGAGATAATAAACAGTGATGTCACAGTCCAGGGATAATAAACACAGTGATGTCACAGTACAGACATAATAAACACAGTGATGTCACAGTACAGACATAATAAACAGAGTGATGTCACAGTACAGGGATAATACACACAGTGATGTCACAGTACAGGGATAATACACACAGTGATGTCACAGTACAGGGATAATACACACAGTGATGTCACAGTACAAAGATAATACACACAGTAATGTCACAGTACAGAGATAATAAACACAGTGATGTCACATTACAGGGATATTAAACACAGTGATGTCACAGTAGAGGGATAATAAACACAGTGATGTCACAGTACAGGGATAGTACACACAGTGATATCACAGTACAGCGATAATAAACACAGTGATGTCACAATACAGGTATAATAAACACAGTGATGTCACAGTACAGGTATAATAAACACAGTGATGTCTCAGTTCAGGGATAATAAGCACAGTGATGTCACAGTACAGGGATAATAAACACAATGATGTCACAGTACAGGGATAATAAACACAGTGATGTCACAGTACAGGGATAATAAACAGAGTGATGTCACAGTACATGGATAATAAACAGTGATATCACAGTACAGAGATAATACACACAGTGATGTCACAGTACAGAAATAGTGAACACAGTGATGTCACAGTACAGGGATAATACAAACAGTAATGTCACAGTACAGAGATAATAAACACAGTGATGTCACATTACAAGGATATTAAACACAGTGATGTCACAGTAGAGGGATAATAAACACAGTGATGTCACAGTACAGGGATAGTACACACAGTGATATCACAGTACAGCGATAATAAACACAGTGATGTCACAGTACAGGTATAATAAACACAGTGATGTCACAGTACAGGTATAATAAACACAGTGATGTCTCAGTTCAGGGATAATAAGCACAGTGATGTCTCAGTTCAGGGATAATAAGCACAGTGATGTCACAGTACAGGGATAATAAGCACAGTGATATCACAGTACAGGGATAATACACACAGTGATGTCACAGTACAGGGATAATACACACAGTGATATCACAGTACAGGGATAATAAACACAGTGATATCACAGTACAGGGATAATACACACAATGATGTCACAGTACAGGGATAATAAACACAGTGATGTCACAGTACAGGGATAATAAACACAATGATGTCACAGTACAGGGATAATAAACAGTGATGTCACAGTACAGGGTTAATACACACAGTGAGGTCACAGTACAGAGATAATAAACACAGTGATGTCAAAGTACAGGGATAATAAACAGAGTGATGTCACAGTACATGGATAATAAACAGTGATATCACAGTACAGAGATAATACACACAGTGATGTCACAGTACAGAAATAGTGAACACAGTGATGTCACAGTACAGGGATAATAAACACAGTGATGACACACTACAGGGATAATAAACACAGTGATGTTACAGTACAGAAATAATAAACACAGTGTTGTCACAGTACTGGGATAATAAACACAGTGATGTCACAGGACAGGGATAATAAACACAGTGATGTCACTGTACTGGGATAATAAACACAGTGATGTCACAGTACTGGGATAATAAACACAGTGATGTCACAGTATAGAGATAATACACACAGTGATGTCACAGTACAAAGATAATAAACACAGTGATGTTAGAGTAAAGGGATAATAAACACAGTGATGTCACAGTACAGGAATAATAAACACAGTGAAGTCACAGTACTGGGATCATAACACAGTGTTGTCACAGTACAGGGATAACACACACAGTGATGTCACAATACAGACATAATAAACACAGTGATGTCAAAGTACAGGGATAAGAAACACAGTGATGTCAGAGTACAGGAATAATACACACAGTGATGTCACAGTACAGGGATAATAAACACAGTGATGTCACAGTACAGAGATAATAAACACATTGATGTCACAGTACAGGGATATTACCCACAGTGATGTCACAGTACAGGGATAATAAACACAGTGATGTCACCGTACAGGGATAATACACACAGTGATGTCACAGTACAGAGATAATAAGCACAGTGATGTCACAGTACAGGGATAATAAACACAGTGATGTCACAGTACAGAGATAATAAACACAGTGATGTCACAGTACAGAAATAATAAACACAGTGATGTCACAGTACAGGGATAATAAACACAGTGATGTCACAGTTCTGGGATAATAAACACAGTGATGTCACAGTACAAAGATAATAAACACAGTGATGTCACAGTTCAGGGATAATACATACAGTGATGTCACAGTACAGGGATAATAAACACAGTGATGTTACAGTACAAGAATAATAAACACAGTGATGTCACAGTACAGGAATAATAAACACAGCGATGTCACACTACTGGGATCATAAACACAGTGATGTCACAGTACAGGGATAACACACACAGTGATGTCACAGTACAGGGATAATAAACACAGTGATGTCACAGTACAGGGACAATATCCACAGTGATGACACAGTACAGGGATAATAAACACAGTGATGTCACCGTACAGGGATAATACACACAGTGATGTCACAGTACAGGGATCATAAACACAGTGATGTCACAGTACAGGGATAATAAACACAGTGATGTCACAGTACAGGGATAATAAACACAGTGATGTCACAGTACAGGAATAATAAACACAGTGATGTCACAGTACTGGGATAATAAACACAGTGATGTCACAGTACAGGGATAATAAACACAATGATGTCACAGTACACGGATAATAAAAACAGTGATGTCACAGTACAGGGATAATACACACAGTGATGTCACAGTACAGGGATAATACACACAGTGATGTCAAAGTACAGGGATAAGAAACACAGTGATCTCACAGAACAGAGATAATAAACACAGTGATGTCACAGTACGGGGATAATAAACACAGTGATGTCAAAGTACAGGGATTATAAACACAGTGATGTCACAGTACTGGGATCATAAACACAGTGATGTCACAGTGCAGGGATAACACGCACAGTGATGTCACAGTACAGGGATAATAAACACAGTGATGTCACAGTACTGAGATAATAAACACAGTGATGTCCCAGGACAGGGATAATAAACACTGTGATGTCCCAGTACTGGGATAATAAACACAGTGATGTCACAGTACAGGGAAAATAAACAAAGTGATGTCACAGTACAGGGATAATACACACAGTGATGTCATAGTACAAAGATAATAAACACAGTGATGTCACAGTTCAGGGATAATACATACAGTGATGTCACAGTACAGGGATAATAAACACAGTGATGTCACAGTACAGGGATAATAAACACAATGATGTCACAGTACACGGATAATAAACACAGTGATGTCACAGTACAGGGATAATACACACAGTGATGTCACAGTACAGGGATAATACTCACAGTGATGTCACAGTACAGAGATAATAAACACAGTGATGTCACAGTACAGGGGTAATAAACAGAGTGATGTCAAAGTACAGGGATAATAAACACAGTGATGTCACGGTACAGGGATAATACACACAGTGATGTCACAGTACAGCGATAATAAACACAGTAATGTCACAGTACAGGGATATTAAACACAGTGATGTCACAGTACAGGGATAACACACACAGTGATGTCACAGTACAGACATAATAAACACAGTGATGTCACAGTACAGACATAATAAACACAGTGATGTCACAGTACAGGGATAATACACACAGTGATGTCACAGTACAGGGATAATAAACACAGTGATGTCACAGTACAGGGATAATACACACAGTGATGTCACAGTACAGAGATAATAAACACAGTGATGTCACAGTACAGGTATAATAAACACAGTGATGTCACAGTACAGACATAATAAACACAGTGATGTCACAGTACAGACATAATAAACACAGTGATTTCACAGTACAGGGATAATACACAAAGTGATGTCGCAGTACAGGGATAATAAACACAGTGATGTCACAGTACAGGGATAATACACACAGTGATGTCACAGTACAGAGATAATAAACACAGTGATGTCACAGTACAGGGATAATAAACACAGTGATGTCACAGTACAGGGATAATAAAACACAGTGATGTCACAGTACAGGGATAATAAACACAATGATGTCACAGTACAGGGATAATACACACAGTGATGTCACAGTACAGGGATAATACACACAGTGATGTCACAGTACAGAGAAAATAAACATAGTGATGTCACATTACAGAGATATTAAACACAGTGATGTCACAGTACAGGGATAATAAACACAGTGATGTCACAGTACAAGGATATTAAACACAGTGATGTTACAGTACAGGGATAACACACACAGTGATGTCACAGTACAGACATAATAAACACAGTGATGTCATAGTACAGACATAATAAACACAGTGATGTCACAGTACAGGGATAATAAACACAGTGATGTCACAGTACAGGGATAATAAACACAGTGATGTCACAGTACAGGAATAATACACACAGTGATGTCACAGTACAGGAATAATACACACAGTGATGTCACAGTACTGAAATAATAAACACAGTGATGTCACAGTATGGGGATAATACACACAGTGATGTCACAGTACAGGGATAATAAACACAGTGATGTCACAGTACATGGATTATAAACACAGTGATGTCACAGTACAGAGATAATAAACACAGTGATGTCAAAGTACAGCGATAATAAACACAGTAATGTCACAGTACAGGGATATTAAACACAGTGATGTCACAGTACAGGGATAACACACACAGTGATGTCACAGTACAGACATAATAACACAGTGATGTCACAGTACAGGGATAATACACACAGTGATGTCACAGTACAGGGATAATAAACACAGTGATGTCACAGTACAGGGATAATAAACACAGTGATGTCACAGTACAGGGATAATAAACACAGTGATGTCACAGTAAAGGGATAATAAACAGTGATATCACAGTACAGGGATAATAAACACAATGATGTCACCGTACAGGGATAATAAACACAGCGATGTCACAGTACAGGGATAATACACACAGTGATGTGACAGTACATAGATAATAAACACAGTGATGTCACATTATAGGGATATTAAACACAGTGATGTCACAGTAAAGGGATAGTACATACAGTGATGTCACAATACAGAGATAATAAACACAGTGATGTCACAGTACAGGGATAATAAGCACAGTGATGTCACAGTACAGGGATAATAAACACAGTGATGTCACAGTACAGGGATAATAAGCACAGTGATGTCACAGTACAGGGATAATAAACACAGTGATGTCACAGTATAGGGATATTAAACACAGTGATGTCACAGTACAGAAATAATAAACACAGTGATGTCACAGTACAGGGATAATAAACACAGTGATGTCACAGTACAGGGATAACAAACACAGCGATGTCACAGTACAGGGATAATAAACACAGTGATGTCACATTATAGGGATAATAAACACAGTAATGTCACAGTACAGGGATATTAAACACAGTGATGTCACAGTACAGGGATAACACACACAGTGATATCACAGTACAGAGATAATACACAGTGATGTCACAGTACAGAAACAGTGAACACAGTGATGTCACAGTACAGGGATAATAAACACAGTGATGTCACAGTACAGGGATAATAAACACAGTGATGTTACAGTACAGGAATAATAAACACAGTGATGTCACAGTACTGGGATAATAAACACAGTGATGTCACAGTATAGGGATAATACACACAGTGATGTCACAGTACAAAGATAAAAAACACAGTGATGTCACAGTTCAGGGATAATACATACAGTGATATCACAGTACAGGGATAATAAACACAGTGATGTTACAGTACAGGAATAATAAACACAGTGATGTCACAGTACAGGAATAATAAACGCAGTGATGTCACAGTACTGGGATCATAACACAGTGTTGTCACAGTACAGGAATAACACACACAGTGATGTCACAGTACAGACATAATAAACACAGTGATGTCACAGTACAGGGATAATAAACACAGTGATGTCACAGTACAGGAATAATACACACAGTGATGTCACAGTACAGGAATAATACACGCAGTGATGTCACAGTACAGGGATAATAAACACAGTGATGTCACCGTACAGGGATAATACACACAGTGATGTCACAGTACAGCGATAATAAACACAGTGATGTCACAGTACAGGGATAATACACACAGTGATGTCACAGTACAGGGATAATACACACAGTGATGTCACAGTACAAAGATAATACACACAGTGATGTCACAGTACAGAGATAATAATCACAGTGATGTCTCAGTACAGGGATAATAAACACAGCGATGTCACAGTACAGAAATAATAAACACAGTGATGTCACAGTAAAGTGATAATAAACACAGTGATGTCACAGTACAGGGATAATAAACACAGTGATGACACAGTACAGGGATAATAAACACAGTGATGTCACAGTACTGGGATAATAAACACAGTGATGTCACAGTACAGGGATAATAAACACAGTGATGTCATAGTACAGGGATAATACACACAGTGATGTCACAGTACAGGGATAACACACACAGTGATGTCACAGTACAGACAGAATAAACACATTGATGTCACAGTGCAGGGATAATACACACAGTGATGTCACAGTGCAGCGATAATGAACACAGTGATGTCACAGTACTGAGATAATAAACACAATGATGTCACAGTAGAGGGATAATAAACACAGTGATGTCACATTATAGGGATAATAAACACAGTGATGTCACAGTACAGGAACAATTAACACAGTGATGTCACGGTATAGGAATAATACACACAGTGATGTCACAGTACAGGGATAACACACACAGTGATGTCACAGCACAGAAAGAATAAACACAGTGATGTCACAGTACAGGGATAATACACACAGTGATGTCACAGTACAGGGATAACACACACAGTGATGTCACAGTACAGGGATAATACACCCAGTGATGTCACAGTACAGGGATAATACACACAGTGATGTCACAGTACAGAAATAATGAACACAGAAATATCACAGTACAGGGATAATACAACTGTGATGTTATAGTACAGGGATAATAAACATAGTGATATCACAGTACAGAGATAATACACACAGTGATGTCACAGTACAAAAATAATAAACACAGTGATGTCACAGTACAGGGATAATAAACACAGTGATGTCACAGGACAGGGATAATAAACACAGTGATGTCACAGTACTGGGATAATAAAAACAGTGATGTCACATTATAGGGATAATAAACACAGTGATGTCACAGTACAGGGACAATTAACACAGTGATGTCACAGTACAGGGATAATACACACAGTGATGTCACAGTACAGAGATAATACACACAGTGATGTCACAGTACAGGGATAATAAACACAGTGATGTCACAGTACAGGGATAATAAACACAGTGAAGTCACACTACAGGAATAATACACACTGTGATGTCACAGTACAGAAATAATAAACACAGTGATGTCACAGTATAGGGATAATAAACACAGTGATGTCACAGTACAGGAATAATAAACACAGTGATGTCACAGTACAGGGATAATAAACAGTGATGTCACAGTACAGGGATACTAAGCACAGTGATGTCACAGTACAGGGATAATACACACAGTGATATCACAGTACAGGGATAATACACACAATGATGTCACAGTACAGGGATAATACACACAATGATGTCACAGTACAGGGATAATAAACACAGTGATGTCACAGTACAGGGATAATAAACACAATGATGTCACAGTACAGGGATAATAAACAGTGATGTCACAGTACAGGGATAATAAGCACAGTGATGTTACAGTACAGGGATAATACACTCAGTGATATCACAGTACAGGGATAATAAACACAGTGATATCACAGTACAGGAATAATACACACAGTGATGTCACAGTACAGGGATAATAAACACAGTGATGTCACAGTACAGGAATAATACACACAGTGAAGTCACAGTACAGAAATAAAAAACACAGAGATGTCACAGTACAGGGATAATAAACACAATGATGTCACAGTACAGGGTTAATACACACAGTGAGGTCACAGTACAGAGATAATAAACACAGTGATGTCACAGTACAGGGATAATAAACACAGTGATGTCACAGTACATGGATAATAAACAGTGATATCACAGTACAGAGATAATACACAGTGATGTCACAGTACAGAAATAGTGAACACAGTGATGTCACAGTACAGGGATAATAAACACAGTGATGTCACAGTACAGGGATAATAAACACAGTGATGTTACAGTACAGGAATAATAAACACAGTGATGTCACAGTACTGGGATAATAAACACAGTGATGTCACAGTATAGGGATAATACACACAGTGATGTCACAGTACAAAGATAATAAACACAGTGATGTCACAGTTCAGGGATAATACATACAGTGATATCACAGTACAGGGATAATAAACACAGTGATGTTACAGTACAGGAATAATAAACACAGTGATGTCACAGTACAGGAATAATAAACGCAGTGATGTCACAGTACTGGGATCATAACACAGTGTTGTCACAGTACAGGGATAACACACACAGTGATGTCACAGTACAGACATAATAAACACAGTGATGTCACAGTACAGGGATAATAAACACAGTGATGTCACAGTACAGGAATAATACACACAGTGATGTCACAGTACAGGAATAATACACACAGTGATGTCACAGTACAGGGATAATAAACACAGTGATGTCACCGTACAGGGATAATACACACAGTGATGTCACAGTACAGCGATAATAAACACAGTGATGTCACAGTACAGGGATAATACACACAGTGATGTTACAGTACAGGGATAATACACACAGTGATGTCACAGTACAAAGATAATACACACAGTAATGTCACAGTACAGAGATAATAAACACAGTGATGTCACATTACAGGGATATTAAACACAGTGATGTCACAGTAGAGGGATAATAAACACCGTGATGTCACAGTACAGGGATAGTACACACAGTGTTGTCACAGTACAGGGATAATAAGCACAGTTATGTCACAGTACAGGGATAATACACACAGTGATGTCACAGTACAGAGATAATACACACAGTGATGTCACAGTACAGAGATAATAATCACAGTGATGTCTCAGTACAGGGATAATAAACACAGCGATGTCACAGTACAGAAATAATAAACACAGTGATGTCACAGTAAAGTGATAATAAACACAGTGATGTCACAGTACAGGGATAGTAAACACAGTGATGTCACAGTACAGGGATAATAAACACAGTGATGTCACAGTACTGGGATAATAAACACAGTGATGTCACAGTACAGGGATAATAAACACAGTGATGTCATAGTACAGGGATAATAAACACAGTGATGTCACAGTACAGGGATAATACACACAGTGATGTTACAGTACAGGGATAACACACACAGTGATGTCACAGTACAGACAGAATAAACACATTGATGTCACAGTGCAGGGATAATACACACAGTGATGTCACAGTGCAGCGATAATGAACACAGTGATGTCACAGTACTGAGATAATAAACACAATGATGTCACAGTACAGGGATAATAAACACAGTGATGTCACAGTACAGGGATAATACACAGTGATGTCACAGTACAGGGATAATAAACACAGTGATGTCACAGTACAGGGATAATAAACACAGTGATGTCACAGTACTGGGATAATACACACAGTGATGTCACAGTACAGGGATAACACACACAGTGATGTCACAGTACAGGGATAACACACACAGTGATGTCACAGTACAGGAATAACACACACAGTGATGTCACAGTACAGGGATTATACACACAGTGATGTCACAGTACAGGGATAATAAACACAGTGATGTCACAGTACAGGGATAATACACACAGTGATGTCACAGTACAGAGATAATAATCACAGTGATGTCACAGTACAGGAATAATACACACAGTGATGTCACAGTACAGGGATAATAAACACAGTGATGTCACATTACAGGGATAATACAGACTGTGATGTCACAGTACAGAGGTAGTAAACACAGTGATGTCACAGTTAAGGGATAATACACACAGTGATGTCACAGTACAGGGATAATAAACACAGTGATGTCACAGTACAGGGATAATACACAGTGATGTCACAGTACAGAGATAATAAACACAGTGATGTCACATTACAGGGATAATAAACACAGTGATGTCACAGTACAGGGATAATAAACACAGTGATGTCACAGTACAGGAATAACACACACAGTGATGTCACAGTACAGGGATTATACACACAGTGATGTCACAGTACAGGGATAATAAACACAGTGATGTCACAGTACAGGGATAACACACACAGTGATGTCACAGTACAGACAGAATAAACACATTGATGTCACAGTGCAGGGATAATACACAGTGATGTCACAGTGCAGGGATAACACACACAGTGATGTCACAGTACAAGGATAATAAACATAGTGTTGTCACAGAACAGGGATAATAAACACAGTGATGTCACAGTGCAAGGATAATAAACACAGTGATGTCACAGTACAGGAATAATACACACAGTGATGTCACAGTACAGGGATTATAAACACAGTGATGTAACAGTACAGGGATAACACACACAGTGATGTCACAGTACAGGGGTAATAAACACAGTGATGTCACAGTACAGGAATAATACCCACAGTGATGTCACAGTACACGGATAATAAACACAGTGATGTCACCGTACAGGGATAATACACACAGTGATGTCACAGTACAGAGATAATAAACACAGTGATGTCACAGTACAAGGATAATACACACAGTGATGTCACAGTACAGAGATAATACACACAGTGATGTCACAGTACAGAGATAATAATCACAGTGATGTCTCAGTACAGGGATAATAAACACAGCGATGTCACAGTACAGAAATAATAAACACAGTGATGTCACAGTAAAGTGATAATAAACACAGTGATGTCACAGTACAGGGATAATAAACACAGTGATGTCACAGTACAGGGATAATAAACACAGTGATGTCACAGTACTGGGATAATAAACACAGTGATGTCACAGTACAGGGATAATAAACACAGTGATGTCATAGTACAGGGATAATAAACACAGTGATGTCACAGTACAGGGATAATACACACAGTGATGTCACAGTACAGGGATAACACACACAGTGATGTCACAGTACAGACAGAACAAACACATTGATGTCACAGTGCAGGGATAATACACACAGTGATGTCACAGTGCAGTGATAATGAACACAGTGATGTCACAGTACTGAGATAATAAACACAATGATGTCACAGTACAGGGATAATAAACACAGTGATGTCACAGTACAGGGATAATACACAGTGATGTCACAGTACAGGGATAATAAACACAGTGATGTCACAGTACAGGGATAATAAACACAGTGATGTCACAGTACTGGGATAATACACACAGTGATGTCACAGTACAGGGATAACACACACAGTGATGTCACAGTACAGGGATAACACACACAGTGATGTCACAGTACAGGAATAACACACACAGTGATGTCACAGTACAGGGATTATACACACAGTGATGTCACAGTACAGGGATAATAAACACAGTGATGTCACAGTACAGGGATAATACACACAGTGATGTCACAGTACAGAGATAATAATCACAGTGATGTCACAGTACAGGAATAATACACACAGTGATGTCACAGTACAGGGATAATAAACACAGTGATGTCACATTACAGGGATAATACAGACTGTGATGTCACAGTACAGAGGTAGTAAACACAGTGATGTCACAGTTAAGGGATAATACACACAGTGATGTCACAGTACAGGGATAATAAACACAGTGATGTCACAGTACAGGGATAATACACAGTGATGTCACAGTACAGAGATAATAAACACAGTGATGTCACATTACAGGGATAATAAACACAGTGATGTCACAGTACAGGGATAATAAACACAGTGATGTCACAGTACAGGAATAACACACACAGTGATGTCACAGTACAGGGATTATACACACAGTGATGTCACAGTACAGGGATAATAAACACAGTGATGTCACAGTACAGGGATAACACACACAGTGATGTCACAGTACAGACAGAATAAACACATTGATGTCACAGTGCAGGGATAATACACAGTGATGTCACAGTGCAGGGATAACACACACAGTGATGTCACAGTACAAGGATAATAAACATAGTGATGTCACAGAACAGGGATAATAAACACAGTGATGTCACAGTGCAAGGATAATAAACACAGTGATGTCACAGTACAGGAATAATACACACAGTGATGTCACAGTACAGGGATTATAAACACAGTGATGTAACAGTACAGGGATAACACACACAGTGATGTCACAGTACAGGGGTAATAAACACAGTGATGTCACAGTACAGGAATAATACCCACAGTGATGTCACAGTACACGGATAATAAACACAGTGATGTCACCGTACAGGGATAATACACACAGTGATGTCACAGTACAGAGATAATAAACACAGTGATGTCACAGTACAGGGATAATACACACAGTGATGTCACAGTACAGAGATAATACACACAGTGATGTCACAGTACAGAGATAATAATCACAGTGATGTCTCAGTACAGGGATAATAAACACAGCGATGTCACAGTACAGAAATAATAAACACAGTGATGTCACAGTAAAGTGATAATAAACACCGTGATGTCACAGTACAGGGATAATAAACACAGTGATGTCACAGTACAGGGATAATAAACACAGTGATGTCACAGTACTGGGATAATAAACACAGTGATGTCACAGTACAGGGATAATAAACACAGTGATGTCATAGTACAGGGATAATAAACACAGTGATGTCACAGTACAGGGATAATACACACAGTGATGTCACAGTACAGGGATAACACACACAGTGATGTCACAGTACAGACAGAACAAACACATTGATGTCACAGTGCAGGGATAATACACACAGTGATGTCACAGTGCAGTGATAATGAACACAGTGATGTCACAGTACTGAGATAATAAACACAATGATGTCACAGTACAGGGATAATAAACACAGTGATGTCACAGTACAGGGATAATACACAGTGATGTCACAGTACAGGGATAATAAACACAGTGATGTCACAGTACAGGGATAATAAACACAGTGATGTCACAGTACTGGGATAATACACACAGTGATGTCACAGTACAGGGATAACACACACAGTGATGTCACAGTACAGGGATAACACACACAGTGATGTCACAGTACAGGAATAACACACACAGTGATGTCTCAGTACAGGGATTATACACACAGTGATGTCACAGTACAGGGATAATAAACACAGTGATGTCACAGTACAGGGATAATACACACAGTGATGTCACAGTACAGAGATAATAATCACAGTGATGTCACAGTACAGGAATAATACACACAGTGATGTCACAGCACAGGGATAATAAACACAGTGATGTCACAGTACAGGGATAATACAGACTGTGATTTCACAGTACAGAGATAGTAAACACAGTGTTCTCACAGTTAAGGGATAATACACACAGTGATGTCACAGTACAGGGATAATAAACACAGTGATGTCACAGTACAGGGATAATACACAGTGATGTCACAGTACAGAGATAATAAACACAGTGATGTCACATTACAGGGATAATAAACACAGTGATGTCACAGTACAGGGATAATAAACACAGTGATGTCACAGTACAGGAATAACACACACAGTGATGTCACAGTACAGGGATTATACACACAGTGATGTCACAGTACAGGGATAATAAACACAGTGATGTCACAGTACAGGGATAACACACACAGTGATGTCACAGTACAGACAGAATAAACACATTGATGTCACAGTGCAGGGATAATACACAGTGATGTCACAGTGCAGGGATAACACACACAGTGATGTCACAGTACAAGGATAATAAACATAGTGATGTCACAGAACAGGGATAATAAACACAGTGATGTCACAGTGCAAGGATAATAAACACAGTGATGTCACAGTACAGGAATAATACACACAGTGATGTCACAGTACAGGGATTATAAACACAGTGATGTAACAGTACAGGGATAACACACACAGTGATGTCACAGTACAGGGGTAATAAACACAGTGATGTCACAGTACAGGAATAATACCCACAGTGATGTCACAGTACACGGATAATAAACACAGTGATGTCACCGTACAGGGATAATACACACAGTGATGTCACAGTACAGAGATAATAAACACAGTGATGTCACAGTACAGGGATAATAAACACAGTGATGTCACAGTACAGAAATAATAAACACAGTGATGTCACAGTACTGGGATAATAAACACAGTGATGTCACAGTACTGGGATAATAAACACAGTGATGTCACAGTACAGGGATAATACACACAGTGATGTCACAGTACAGAGATAATAAACACAGTGATGTCACAGTTCAGGGATAAAAACACAGTGATGTCACAGTACAGGGATAATAAAGAGAGTGATGTCACAGTACCGGAATAATACACACAGTGATGTCACAGTACCGAAATATTAAACACAGTGATGTCACATTATAGGCATAATAAACACAGTGATGTCACAGTGCATGGATAATAAACACAGTGATGTTACAGTACAGAAATAATACAGACAGCGATGTCACAGTACAGTGATTATAAACACAGTAATGTCACAGTACAGCGATAATAAACACAGTGATGTCACAATACAGGGATAACACACACAGTGATGTCACAGTACAGGGATTATACACACAGTGATGTCACAGTACAGGGATAATAAACACAGTTATGTCACAGTACAGGGATAATACACACAGTGATGTCACAGTACAGAGATAATAATCACAGTGATGTCTCAGTACAGGGATAATAAACACAGTGATGTCACAGTACAGGGATAATACACACAGTGATGTCATAGCACAGAGATAATAAACACAGTGATGTCACAGTACATGGATAATACACACAGTGATGTCACAGTACAGGGATATTAAACACAGTGATGTTACAGTACAGGGATAATAAACACAGTGATGTCACAGTACAGGGATAGTACACACAGTGATGTCACAGTACAGCGATAATAAACACAGTGATGTCACAGTACATGGATAATAAACACAGTGATGTCACAGTACAGGGATAATAAACACAGTGATGTCATAGTACAGGGATAATAAACACAGTGATGTCACAGTACAGAAATGATAAACACAGTGATGTCACAGTATAGGAATAATACACACAGTGATCTCACAGTACAGAAATAATAAACACAGTGATGTCACAGTACAGTTATAATACACACAGTGATGTCACAGTACAGGAATAATACACACAGTGATGTCACAGTACAGGAATAATACACACAGTGATGTCACAGTACAGAGATAATAAACACAGTGATGTCACAGTACAGGGATAATAAACACAGTGATGTCACAGTACAGGGATAATAAAGAGAGTGATGTCACAGTACAGAAATAATACACACAGTGATGTCACAGTACCGAAATATTAAACACAGTGATGTCACAGTATAGGGATAATAAACAAAGTGATGTCACAGTACAAGGATAATAAGCACAGTGATGTCACAGTACTGTAATAATACACACAGTGATGTCACAGTACAGGGATAATAAACACAGTGATGTCACAGTACAGATATAATAAACACAGTGATGTCACATTACAGGGATAATAAACACAGTGATGTCATAGTACAGGGATAATAAACACAATGATATCACAGTACAGTGATAATAAACACAGTGATGTCACAGTACAGGGATAATAAACACAGTGATGTCACAGTACAGGGATAATAAACACAGTGATGTCACAGTACAGGAATAACACACACAGTGATGTCACAGTACAGGGATAACACACACAGTGATGTCACAGCACAGGGATAATACACACAGTGATGTCACAGTACAGCGATAATGTACACAGTGATGTCACAGTACTGAGATAATAAACACAATGATGTCACAGTACAGGGATAATAAACACAGTGATGTCACAGTACAGGGATAATACACAGTGATGTCACAGTACAGGGATAACACACACAGTGATGTCACAGTACAGGGATAATAAACACAGTGATGTCACAGTACAGGAATAACACACACAGTGATGTCACAGTACAGGGATAACACCCACAGTGATGTCACAGTACAGCGATAATGTACACAGTGATGTCACAGTACTGAGATAATAAACACAATGATGTCACAGTACAGGGATAATAAACACAGTGATGTCACAGTACAGGGATAATACACACAGTGATGTCACAGCACAGAGATAATAAACACAGTGATGTCACAGTACATGGATAATACACACAGTGATGTGACAGTACAGAGATAATAAACACAGTGATGTCACATTACAGGGATATTAAACACAGTGATGTTACAGTACAGGGACAATAAACACAGTGATGTCACAGTACAGGGATAGTACACACAGTGATGTCACAGTACAGCGATAATAAACACAGTGATGTCACAGTACAGGGATAATACACACAGTGATGTCACAGTACAGGGATAATAAACACAGTGATGTCACAGTACAGGGATAATACACACAGTGATGTCACAGCACAAAGATAATAAACACAGTGATGTCACAGTACATGGATAATACACACAGTGATGTGACAGTACAGAGATAATAAACACAGTGATGTCACATTACAGGGATATTAAACACAGTGATGTTACAGTACAGGGATAATAAACACAGTGATGTCACAGTGCAGGGATAGTACACACAGTGATGTCACAGTACAGCGATAATAAACACAGTGATGTCACATTACAGGGATATTAAACACAGTGATGTTACAGTACAGGGATAATAAACACAGTGATGTCACAGTACAGGGATAATACACACAGTGATGTCACAGTACAGGGATAATAAACACAGTGATGTCATAGTACAGGGATAATAAACACAGTGATGTCACAGTACAGAAATGATAAACACAGTGATGTCACAGTATAGGAATAATACACACAGTGATCTCACAGTACAGAAATAATAAACACAGTGATGTCACAGTATGGGGATAATAAACACAGTGATGTTACAGTACAGGGATAATAAACACAGTGATGTCACAGTACAGGAATAATACATACAGTGATGTCACAGTATAGGGATAACAAACACAGTGATGTCACAATACAGAGATAATAAACACAGTGATGTCACAGTACAGGGATAATAAACACAGTGATGTCACAGTACAGGGATAATAAAGAGAGTGATGTCACAGCACAGAAATAATACACACAGTGATGTCACAGTACCGAAATAATAAACACAGTGATGTCACAGTATAAGGATAATAAGCACAGTGATGTCACAGTACTGTAATAATACACACAGTGATGTCACAGTACAGGGATAATAAACACAGTGATGTCACAGTACAGGGATAATAAACACAGTGATGTCACAGTACAGATATAATAAACACAGTGATGTAACAGTACAGGGATAATAAACACAGTGATGTCATAGTACAGGGATAATAAACACAATGATATCACAGTACAGTGATAATAAACACAGTGATGTCACAGTACAGGGATAATAAACACAGTGATGTCACAGTTCAGGGATAAAAACACAGTGATGTCACAGTACAGGGATAATAAACACAGTGATATCACAGTACAGGAATAACACACACAGTGATGTCACAGAACAGGGATAACACACACAGTGATGTCACAGTACAGCGATAATGTACACAGTGTTGTCACAGTACTGAGATAATAAACACAATGATGTCACAGTACAGGGATAATAAACACAGTGATGTCACAGTACAGGGATAATACACAGTGATGTCACAGTACTGGGATAATACACACAGTGATGTCACAGTACAGGGATAACACACACAGTGATGTCACAGTACAGGGATAACACACACAGTGATGTCACAGTACAGGGATAACACACACAGTGATGTCACAGTACAGGGATAACACACACAGTGATGTCACAGTACAGGAATAACACACACAGTGATGTCACAGTACAGGGATTATACACACAGTGATGTCACAGTACAGGGATAATAAACACAGTGATGTCACAGTACAGGGATAATACACACAGTGATGTCACAGTACAGAGATAATAATCAAAGTGATATCACAGTGCAGGGATAATAAATACAGTGATGTCTCAGTACAGGGATAATAAACACAGCGATGTCACAGTACAGAGATAATGTACACAATGATGTCACAGTACAGAAATAATAAACACAGTGATGTCACAATAAAGGGATAATAAACACAGTGATGTCACAGTACTGGGATAATAAACACAGTGATGTCACAGTACAGGGATAATAAAAACAGTGATGTCACAGTACAGGGATAATACACACAGTGATGTCACAGTACAGAGATAATAAACACAGTGATGTCACATTACAGGGATAATAAACACAGTGATGTCACAGTACAGGGATAATTAACACAGTGATGTCACGGTACAGGAATAATACACACAGTGATGTCATAGTACAGGGATAACACACACAGTGATGTCACAATACAGACAGAATAAACACATTGATGTCACAGCGCAGGGATAATACACACAGTGATGTCACAGCACAGGGATAATACACACAGTGATGTCACAGTACAGCGATAATGAACACAGTGATGTCACAGTACTGAGATAATAAACACAATGATGTCACAGTACAGGGATAATAAACACAGTGATGTCACAGTACAGGGATAATATACAGTGATGTCACAGTACAGGGATAATAAACACAGTGATGTCACAGTACTGGGATAATACACACAGTGATGTCACAGCACAGGGATAACACACACAGTGATGTCACATTACAGGGATAACACACACAGTGATGTCACAGTACAGGAATAACACACACAGTGATGTCACAGTACAGGGATTATACACACAGTGATGTCACAGTACAGGTATAATAAACACAGTGATGTCACAGTACAGGGATAATACACACAGTGATGTCACAGTACAGAGATAATAATCACAGTGATATCACAGTGCAGGGATAATAAATACAGTGATGTCTCAGTACAGGGATAATAAACACAGTGATGTCACTGTACAGAGATAATACACACAGTGATGTCACAGTACAGAAATAATAAACACAGTGATGTCACAGTACAGGGATAATAAACACAGTGATGTCACAGTACCAGTGTAATGCACACGCCCGGACTGACTGGCTTGTGCGTGTTTATGTAGTGATTCCACTGTGCCATGAACCGGAGAGTGCCTGGAGGGCCGTAACTAAGTATCTGCCCGATCCGACCAAGGTCGCACGACGGCATACGACGCCAGTGCACCAGGGAGGAACCGAGCAGAGGAACCAGGGTCTACTCCTGGTCAGACTCCGGACACGGCTGTTGACCCTCACCGGGGAATACTGGAACAGGCAAACTAGAGCGCAGGCTGGGTAGGGTCCAGTACAGACTGGGAGACAAATTTGAAACCGCAGACGCGGCGGACAGGGCCGAGCAAAGCGAAAATCGCAGACGCGGCGGACAGAGCCGAGCAAAGCGAAAACCGCAGACGCGGCGGACAGAGCTGAGCAAAGCGAAAACCGCAGACGCGGCGGACAGAGCTGAGCAAAGCGAAAACCGCAGACGCGGCGGACAGAGCTGAGCAAAGCGAAAACCGCAGACGCGGCGGACAGAGCTGAGCAAAGCGAAAACCGCAGACGCGGCGGACAGAGCTGAGCAAAGCGAAAACCGCAGACGCGGCGGACAGAGCTGAACAAAGCGAAAACCGCAGACGCGGCGGACAGAGCTGAACAAAGCGAAAACCGCAGACGCGGCGGACAGAGCTGAGCAAAGCGAAAACCACAGACGCGGCGGACAGAGCTGAGCAAAGCGAAAACCGCAGACGCGGCGGACAGAGCTGAGCAAAGCGAAAACCGCAGACGCGGCGGACAGAGCTGAGCAAAGCGAAAACCGCAGACGCGGCGGACAGAGCTGAGCAAAGCGAAAACCGCAGACGCGGTGGGAACAGGGCTCTGTTCACACGGAACAGACTAGAAGGGAAAGGCAGAACCAGATACCCACAGGGTACTTGCAGAGAAGTAGCGAGTGGACCACAAACTCACAAACGGAAGTACAGTGACAACGAGCAGGAGTTAGGTACGAGTTCAGACTCTGCAGAAAAAGGAAGGGAACGGACATAGAGGCAAAACAGGTAAAGGATAGGAGAGAGTTCAGACTGGAACTGAGTGTACGGAGGAGACCGACACTGCAGAGGAATACAGGAGCGGGTCTGGGAATACGGCCCCCAGAAGGCGGGAGGAACAGGCTAGGAGCGTGTTCAGACAGGACAGACAAGATACAGGAACGGATCTAGGTAATCGGCCCCTAGAAGGCGGGAGGAACAGGCTAGGAGCGTGTTCAGACAGGCCTGGAAATACAGCCTCCAGGATAGGCAGACAAGAGAACACAGACAGGACTCAGTTCAGACACGGGAACTGATACCGCAAGGCAGGAGACAAAGACAGGACTCAGTTCAGACACGGGAACTGATACCGCAAGGCAGGAGACAAAGACAGGACTCAGTTCAGACACGGGAACTGATACCGCAAGGCAGGAGACATAGACAGGACTCAGTTCAGACACGGGAACTGATACCGCAAGGCAGGAGACATAGACAGGACTCAGTTCAGACACGGGAACTGATACCGCAAGGCAGGTAACATAGACTGGACCTGGCATGTCAGAGACAAAAGCCAACTGACAGGGCAAGATGCTCAGGCCTCAGTTAATTGGGGCAGCTGATTTAAATACCAGGTGATAGACAGCAATAGGCTGAGGACGCACAAGGGGTGTGCCTGCAGCAGGTACAAAAAGCAGGAAGTGATCGGGCGCCGCCCTTAAGCAGCAGACACAGAAGCAAACAGACAGCATGGAGGGAAGCCAGAGAGACACCCTGGACTAGAGATCAAGTACGCGCTCTTGCACAGTGGGAGATGGACCACTATGCAAGGACGCCGCCAGGTATGTTACAGTACCCCCCCCCTTACGCCCCCTCTTCTTCAGGCCTGACAGAATGTTCCGCAGGGAATTCGAGGGCCAATTCTTTACTTCAAGGAGATCACTTCCACTGTCCACTGGAGAAACTGGTCTCATCTGCGTAGCTAGGATGCTACCTCCTATCCAGCCATCCTCAGCAACAGACGAAACGGGTGGAGTACCAGGAACAGCACACAAGGAAGTCTCTCTCCACTTATTATCAGGTAGCACCCCAGGGGGTTCAGGAGACAACAACTGGAAGTCCTCCGCCGGGTTGGAGGAGTGCAGAGACTCGGGGGTAACCTCTGCTTCGGGGTACATCTTGTCAAACTCACAGGATGAAATGGGCGAGGTATCAGGTACAAGGTGTAGAAAAGTCCCTGTTACCTTGTTATCTGGTGGTACCCAGGAGGATTCAGAAAACAACTGGGGGTCCTCCGCCGGGTTGGAATAGTGCAGAGACTCGGGGGTAACCTCTGCTTCGGAGTACACTAGGTCGGACTCGCTGGATGAAGCGGGCGAGGTATCAGGTACCGAATATAGAAGAGTACCTGTCCATTCATTATCAGGTAGCACCCCGAAGGGTTCAAGAGACAACTGGAGGTCCTCCGCCTGGTCGGAGGGGTGTAGAGGCTCGGGGGTAACCTCTGCTTCAGAGTACACTAGGTCGGACTCGCTGGATGAAGCGGGCGAGGTATCAGGTACTGAGTATAGGAGAGTACCTGTCCATTCGTTATCAGGTAGCACCCCGAAGGGTTCAGGAAACAACTGGAGGTCCTCCGCCTGGTCGGAGGGGTGTAGAGACTCGGGGTTAACCTCTGCTTCGGAGTACACTAGGTCGGACTCACTGGAAGAAGCGGGCGAGGTATCAGGTACCGAGTATAAGAGAGTCTCTGTCCATTCGCTATCAGGTAGCACCCCGAAGGGTTCTGGAGACAACTGGCGGTCCTCCGCCTGGTCAGAGGGGTGTAGAGACTCACGGGTAACCTCTGCTTCAGAGTACACTAGGTCGGACTCACTGGACGAAGCAAGCGAGGTATCAGATCCAGGATATAGGAAAGTCTCTGTCCATTCACCACCAGGTGGCACCCCGAAGGGTTCTGGAGACAACTGGAGGTCCTCCGCCTGGTCAGAGGGGTGTAGAGACTCGGGAGTAACCACTGCTTCGGAGTACACTAGGTTGGACTCAGTGGACGAAGCGAGCGAGGTATAAGGTACAGAGTATAGGAGAGTCTCTGTCCTTTCGCTACCAGGTAGCACCCCGAAGGGTTCAGGAGACAACTGGAGGTCCTCCGCCTGGTCGGAGGGGTGTAGAGACTCGGGGGTAACTACCACTTTGGGGTACCCATTGTCAGGCTCACAGGACGAAGCGGACAAAGTATCGAGTACCGGGTGTAGAGAAGTCTCTCTCCATTTGTCATCGAGTGGTATCCCGGAGGATTCAGGAGGCAACTGGGGGTCCTCCGCCAGGTAGTAGAGGTGCACAGACTCTGAGGTAACCACAGCTTTGGAGCATCCTTGGACATGCACACCGGTTAAAGTGGGTGAAGCATCTGATGCCGGGTGCAGGAAGTTCTCCTGTGTGGAGTCTGGATGGGCAGAAGTCTCTTCGGGCAGGAGAACTGGTGCACTACCCACGCACATTACCCGTTGGGGCTTCTCCGGGATACAGGGAGATGAAGCTTCAGTAGGGACTTCAAGGTTGGGGTCAGGAGGTCTCAGGGAGGACAGACCCTGGCGTGACGGCTTGCCTCTACGTCTAGCACATCTGGACTGCCTCTTGAGGTTGGGAGAAGTATTCCGGAAAGCGTAGTCACCCTGTGAGGATTCTGGGTGGGCAGTAGTCTCATTGGGCTGGAGGACTATTGCGCTACCCACACACATTACCCATTGGGGCTGCTCCGGGATATTGGGAAGTGAAGCTTCAGCAGGAGCCTCTGGGTTAGGATCATCGAAGACCATTAGAAAGGCCACCAGGAAGGCCATTAGGTCCAGGAGGATCGGATCCTGTGTTTCATATAGGGGGTTGATCCATTCCAAGGCATCACCCGCCAGGTAAGACATAATGAATGCCACCTTAACTCGATCGGTGGGAAAACATAGAGGGTAGAACTTGAAGTGTAGCATGCATTGCTCCACAAATGCACGACTTTGTCTTGGATCCCCATAATAACGTAGCGGATCCGCAGGAACGAGAGCAGATAGATCCATCTGGACGGGTGCGTAATTCGCCTGGAACTCAGCTAAAGGGGAAAAAAAAAAAAAAAATTATTTATTTTAATGCATGTATTCGCTGGAAAACTTCTCAGAGAGCGAAGGCCGTGGGGCTCAACGGGAACCTGGGCCTGAGCATGCTGTAATGCACACGCCCGGACTGACTGGCGTGTGCGTGTTTATGTAGTGATTCCACTGTGCCATGAACCGGAGAGTGCCTGGAGGGGCGTAACTAAGTATCTGCCCGATCCGACCAAGGTCGCACGACGGCATACGACGCCAGTGCACCAGGGAGAAACCGAGCAGAGGAACCAGGGTCTACTCCAGGTCAGACTCCGGACACGGCTGTTGACCCACACCGGGGAATACTGGAACAGGCAGACTAGAGCGCAGGCTGGGTAGGGTCCATTACAGACTGGGAGACAAATTCGAAACCGCAGACGCGGCGGACAGGGCCGAGCAAAGCGAAAACCGCAGACGCGGCGGACAGAGCTGAGCAAAGCGAAAACCGCAGACGCGGCGGACAGAGCTGAGCAAAGCGAAAACCGCAGACGCGGCGGACAGAGCTGAGCAAAGCGAAAACCGCAGACGCGGCGGACAGAGCTGAGCAAAGCGAAAACCGCAGACGCGGCGGACAGAGCTGAGCAAAGCGAAAACCGCAGACGCGGCGGACAGAGCTGAGCAAAGCGAAAACCGCAGACGCGGCGGACAGAGCTGAGCAAAGCGAAAACCGCAGACGCGGCGGACAGAGCTGAGCAAAGCGAAAACCGCAGACGCGGCGGGAACAGGGCTCTGTTCACACGGAACAGACTAGAAGGGAAAGGCAGAACCAGATACCCACAGGGTACTTGCAGAGAAGTAGCGAGTGGACCACAAACTCACAAACGGAAGTACAGTGACAACGAGCAGGAGTTAGGTACGAGTTCAGACTCTGCAGAAAAAGGAAGGGAACGGACATAGAGGCAAAACAGGTAAAGGATAGAAGAGAGTTCAGACTGGAACTGAGTGTACGGAGGAGACCGACACTGCAGCGGAATACAGGAGCGGGTCTGGGAATACGGCCCCCAGAAGGCGGGAGGAACAGGCTAGGAGCGTGTTCAGACAGGACAGACAAGATACAGGAACGGATCTAGGTAATCGGCCCCTAGAAGGCGGGAGGAACAGGCTAGGAGCGTGTTCAGACAGGCCTGGAAATACAGCCTCCAGGATAGGCAGACAAGAGAACACAGACAGGACTCAGTTCAGACACGGGAACTGATACCGCAAGGCAGGAGACATAGATAGGACTCAGTTCAGACACGGGAACTGATACCGCAAGGCAGGAGACAAAGACAGGACTCAGTTCAGACACGGGAACTGATACCGCAAGGCAGGAGACAAAGACAGGACTCAGTTCAGACACGGGAACTGATACCGCAAGGCAGGAGACATAGACAGGACTCAGTTCAGACACGGGAACTGATACCGCAAGGCAGGAGACATAGACAGGACTCAGTTCAGACACGGGAACTGATACCGCAAGGCAGCAGACATAGACAGGACTCAGTTCAGACACGGGAACTGATACCGCAAGGCAGGAGACATAGACAGGACTCAGTTCAGACACGGGAACTGATACCGCAAGGCAGGTAACATAGACTGGACCTGGCATGTCAGAGACAAAAGCCAACTGACAGGGCAAGATGCTCAGGCCTCAGTTAATTGGGGGCAGCTGATTTAAATACCAGGTGATAGACAGCAATAGGCTGAGGACGCACAAGGGGTGTGCCTGCAGCAGGTACAAAAAGCAGGAAGTGATCGGGCGCCGCCCTTAAGCAGCAGACACGGAAGCAAACAGACAGCATGGAGGGAAGCCAGAGAGACACCCTGGACTAGAGATCAAGTACGCGCTCTTGCACAGTGGGAGATGGACCACTATGCAAGGACGCCGCCAGGTATGTTACAACCAGGATAATAAACACAGTGATGTCACAATACTGAGATAGTAAACACAGTGATGTCACAGTTCAGGGATAATAAACACAATGATGTCACAGTACACTGATAATAAACACAGTGATGTCACAGTACAGGGATAATACACACAGTGATGTCACAGTACAGGGATAATACACACAGTGATGTCACAGTACAGAGATAATAAACACAGTGATGTCACAGTTCAGGGATAAAAACACAGTGATGTCACAGTACAGGGATAATAATGCGAGTGATGTCACAGTACCGGAATAATACACACAGTGATGTCACAGTACCGAAATATTAAACACAGTGATGTCACATTATAGGCATAATAAACACAGTGATGTCACAGTGCATGGATAATAAACACAGTGATGTCACAGTACAGGAATAATACACACAGTGATGTCACAGTACAGGGATTATAAACACAGTGATGTCACAGTACAGCGATAATAAACACAGTAATGTCACAGTACCGGGATATTAAACACAGTGATGTCACAATACAGGGATAACACACACAGTGATGTCACAGTACAGACATAATAAACACAGTGATGTCACAGTACAGGGATAATACACACAGTGATGTCACAGTACAGGGATAATAAACATAGTGATGTCACAGTACAGGGATAATACACACAGTGATGTCACAGCACAGATATAATAAACACAGTGATGTCACAGTACATGGATATTAAACACAGTGATGTTACAGTACAGGGATAATAAACACAGTGATGTCACAGTACAGGGATAGTACACACAGTGATGTCACAGTACAGCGATAATAAACACAGTGATGTCACAGTACAGGGATAATAAACACAGTGATGTCACAGCACAGGGATAATAAACACAGTGATGTCATAGTACAGGGATAATAAACACAGTGATGTCACATTACAGAAATGATAAACACAGTGATGTCACAGTATAAGAATAATACACACAGTGATCTCACAGTACAGAAATAATAAACACAGTGATGTCACAGTATGGGGATAATAAACACAGTGATGTCACAGTACAGGGATAATAAACACAGTGATGTCACAGTACAGGAATAATACACACAGTGATGTCACAGTACAGGGATAACAAACACAGTGATGTCACAGTACAGAGATAATAAACACAGTGATGTCACAGTACAGGGATAATAAACACAATGATGTCACAGTACAGGGATAATAAAGAGAGTGATGTCACAGTACAGAAATAATACACACAGTGATGTCACAGTACCGAAATAATAAACACAGTGATGTCACAGTATAGGGATAATAAACACAGTGATGTTACAGTACAAGGATAATAAGCACAGTGATGTCACAGTACTGTAATAATACACACAGTGATGTCACAGTACAGGAATAATAAACACAGTGATGTCACAGTACAGATATAATAAACACAGTGATGTCACAGTACAGGGATAATAAACACAGTGATGTCATAGTACAGGGATAATAAACACAATGATATCACAGTACAGTGATAATAAACACAGTGATGTCACAGTACAGGGATAATAAACATAGTGATGTCACAGTTCAGGGATAAAAACACAGTGATGTCACAGTACAGGGATAATAAACACAGTGATGTCACAGGACAGGGATAACACACACAGTGATGTCACAGCACAGGGATAATACACACAGTGATGTCACAGTACAGCGATAATGAACACAGTGATGTCACAGTACTGAGATAATAAACACAATGATGTCACAGTACAGGGATAATAAACACAGTGATGTCACAGTACAGGGATAATACACAGTGATGTCACAGTACAGGGATAATAAACACTGTGATGTCACAGTACAGGGATAATAAACACAGTGATGTCACAGTACTGGGATAATACACACAGTGATGTCACAGTACAGGGATAACACACACAGTGATGTCACAGTACAGAGATAACACACACAGTGATGTCACAGTACAGGGATTATACACACAGTGATGTCACAGTACAGGGATAATAAACACAGTGATGTCACAGTACAGGGATAATACACACAGTGATGTCACAGTACAAAGATAATAATCACAGTGATATCACAGTGCAGGGATAATAAATACAGTGATGTCTCAGTACAGGGATAATAAACACAGCGATGTCACAGTACAGAGATAATGTACACAATGATGTCACAGTACAGAAATAATAAACACAGTGATGTCACAATAAAGGGATAATAAACACAGTGATGTCACAGTACAGGGATAATAAACACAGTGATGTCACAGTACTGGGATAATAAACACAGTGATGTCACAGTACAGGGATAATAAACACAGTGATGTCACAGTACAGGGATAATACAGACTGTGATGTCACAGTACAGAGATAGTAAACACAGTGATGTCACAGTTCCGGGATAATACACACAGTGATGTCACAGTACAGGGATAATAAACACAGTGATGTCACAGTACAGGGATAATACACACAGTGATGTCACAGTACAGAGATAATAAACACAGTGATGTCACATTACAGGGATAATAAACACAGTGATGTCACAGTACAGGGATAATTAACACAGTGATGTCACGGTACAGGAATAATACACACAGTGATGTCACAGTACAGGGATAACACACACAGTGATGTCACAGTACAGACAGAATAAACACATTGATGTCACAGTGCAGGGATAATACACACAGTGATGTCACAGTGCAGGGATAACACACACAGTGATGTCACAGCACAGGGATAATACACACAGTGATGTCACAGTACAGCGATAATGAACACAGTGATGTCACAGTACTGAGATAATAAACACAATGATGTCACAGTACAGGGATAATAAACACAGTGATGTCACAGTACAGGGATAATACACAGTGATGACACAGTACAGGGATAATAAACACAGAGATGTCACAGTACAGGGATAATAAACACAGTGATGTCACAGTACTGGGATAATACACACAGTGATGTCACAGTACAGGGATAACACACACAGTGATGTCACAGTACAGGGATAACACACACAGTGATGTCACAGTACAGGAATAACACACACAGTGATGTCACAGTACAGGGATTATACACACAGTGATGTCACAGTACAGGGATAATAAACACAGTGATGTCACAGTACAGGGATAATACACACAGTGATGTCACAGTACAGAGATAATAATCACAGTGATATCACAGTGCAGGGATAATAAATACAGTGATGTCTCAGTACAGGGATAATAAACACAGTGATGTCACAGTACAGAAATAATAAACACAGTGATGTCACAGTACAGGGATAATAAACACAGTGATGTCACAGTACAGGGATAATAAACACAGTGATGTCACAGTACTGGGATAATAAACACAGTGATGTCACAGTACAGGGATAATAAACACAGTGATGTCACAGTACAGGGATAATACAGACTGTGATGTCACAGTACAGAGATAGTAAACACAGTGATGTCACAGTTCCGGGATAATACACACAGTGATGTCACAGTACAGGGATAATACACACAGTGATGTCACAGTACAGAGATAATAAACACAGTGATGTGACAGTTCAGGGATAATAAACACTGTGATGTCACAGTACAGGGATAATACACAGTGATGTCACAGTACAGGGATAATAAACATAGCGATGTCACAGTACAGGGATAATAAACACAATGATGTCACAGTACTGTAATAATAAACACAGTGATGTCACAGTACAGGGATAATAAACACAGTAATGTCACAGTACAGGAATAATAAACACAGTGATGTCACAGTACAGGGATAACACACACAGTGATGTCACAGTGCAGGATTATAAAACCAGTGATACACACAATAGGGGTAATCTACTATTGGTTCTGCAAAGGCTAAAAAGTCAAGACACAAGTGGCTCTCTACTGAAGCTAGAGAAAGTAAATGAATACCTAGAAGTGCTGTATTTTAAAAATTTGTAGAATAACAATTTATTGCAGGAATAAAAAGAGAGTTTCCAGCAGTGCAGAAGGTACACATTCCTGACAGTCTCCAAATTATCTAACGTTCTGTTTCATGCTTAAAATAGTTGTCTACAACAATTAAAACGTGGCTGCATTTTTCATACAACAGTGCTCCGTCTATTTCCAGTTTGTGTGCACCTAGCCATTCTCAATTTATTAAAGCCAAACAGCAATCAACAACTAATACACGTGTCGCCCAGTGTCTGACAACCCCTTTATGATACATGCAAAATGGACAGATCCACCCAGGGTTCGGCCGCCCTCTCCAGTCGCCCCTCAGCGGGTTGTATGTACGCCTTGCAGACGATAAGAAGTTGATACATAGGTCTGTTCTGCTTTCTGTGAGTTAGACGTGTGTGTATATTTCTGCTCATAGTAAATAAAACGAGGTGTTCTAACATCCTGTCACTTCCAGAAAATCAAGCCAAACACAGTCTAACCCTTAGGCTGAAAATTGTAATTAGCTTTTAATGATTAAAAACAGCCAGGAAATATCTATGTGCGTAGCATTGCAACAGACTACAGCTCCTTTAATTGGGTGGCCCCTTCATTGACCCTTTGTGCATCCGTATAATTCTTGATACAGATTTGTCTTCTTACCTTGGGCTGCTATTAATGGTTATTTTATTTAAATATTTTTCAGATTAACTATGTATCTGTAGCTCACATTTCTTTCCAAGCTGTGTTCTTTAAAATCTAAATGGAAGGGAATTATATTTGACTCTGATGTCATCTATAAACCATTTGGGCTTGACCAATGCCAAAAATTGCAATGAAATATAACCCCTAACCTAACTTCTTCCGAAAATTGCTCCTCTTCTTTAATCCCAAGAAAAACCTAACCTGTTAATTAAGATATCCTAAGTCAGCTACCTTCCGCCATATTACTTCCAATAATCATACTGGTTACCTATGGCAGAAATCAGGCGGACAGTGTCAATCCATGGTGCTTAGCTAAAGTATGACGGCACAGGAAGCAGGCAATCCATGGCTGCCATCTGATGTGAACTCCAGTAGGTCTCTTATTATGCAGAAAGTTTAAAAAACACATTTTTTTACATGATTTTTGGTGTAATTTCAACCATTTATAATTATTTTTTAACATGCAAACATCTATAGGTCAGGACCAAAGGTCAACATCTTTGAGAAGTTTTGACAATTGGACTCTTTTTCTAGGATACCTATTTCACCAGTTCAGGACTAGGACATTTTATCCCATTCCACATCAGGTAAATTTTTGTGTTTTATTGTACATATGTTTTAAATGGCTCTGTAAAAATTTTCTCGTTTGAATATTGAAAAACTATTTGCCTCTTCTTTTCTTACAACAGATGGTACTAAGTTTTTATGTCATCATTATATTCCTTTTTTGCTGATAATGGGGTTAAAATAGGAAAAAAAAGTGTCTATTTTTCACATTTTTTATACGACCCAAAGGACTGTTAAGAAACATTTTAAATTGTGTTCCACTTTCCATAGAAATTATTTTTATATATTAGACATATTTTTTCAATAAGGACGGTGCTAGAAAGAGCAATTCAGACTGGCACTGTGACTGGTAGTGTCTCTTTTTTTAATTTTCTTTTATTCATATATGCATTTCTATTTTGTTTTTGCTTTTTATTTATTTTTTTCATTTATTTCACACACTGTGTCCCCCATAATGGGGATCATTTTCACATATTAATACATTCTTTTTATTGATGATTTCCTCTGTAACTGGGGCTGGTATATTAATCCCAGTTACGGAGAAATTTCAGCCTCCTATCTGCATGGTGGAGCTGATTGGGTCTCCTAGGACACAGCACCTCATGTTCCCTCCTTACACCAAGTGATTACATAACCACAGGGTCCGGAGAAGGAAGCACTGTGAGTTCCTTCTAATTTTTATACACAAGCACTGGATCAGTGCTGTGTATACAAAAACTGAGAAGGTAAATATGGTAATAAATCTTGTATATCTTTTCTGTGAGGAATCTAGCTGTGTATGACAGCCAGCTTACCACCCCCACAGCTGCAAGATCTCTTACAAGCTGCTTACACTGTATTGACATTTTAGAACGTCACTGCAGAGTAAAGAGTGGACCACCCAGACGTTTATTTTATAGTCTATTGGCAGTTTAGAAGTAGTTAAGCACCCATCTGCAAACCAAGAAATATAGTAACTTCACCAATATCTCACCAACATGCAAATTCAGGCAAACCTGTAAACAATTATCTAAAAATTATCTTCTTCTTGGTCTCAAACAACCTTCACTGTATAGAGCAAGTAATAAAAAATAAATTCAGATTTAGTTGGAGGTTTTCCTTTAGCACCATCCTTATTGAAATCTACTTTGTCAGAGGTAACTTGTTTTCAAGACTTAGAAGAGGTGGACAGGGATAGAACAGCTGCAAATAGTATACATTAATAAAATGAGCACTTCTAACCTAAGTGTTGACCCCCCCCGGGTAAGCCAATCAGTGGCGGCAACTGTGCAGTCACAAGGCTTACTACTGGCATTACCACTCAACAATGGTAGCAAAGATGCAGGTAGTATGGCGCATAACCACTGTGGCCACTACAGGGCAGAAGTAGTATTACATGACAGCCTAAGTATCTAGGTAGCTAGAAGACCCAATCTGGATGCCATGACTAGGTTTGTTCATGCATAGAGCAGGATCTACAGTAGTATAATAATGCGTTTGCAGTTATATCTCACTTGATGAACGTTCTTTATGGTTGAACTCATCCATTTTTAACCTCTTCAGTCTAATATTTTTAGGCACCTTTAGAGGAGGAACCTTAGTGTAAGATAATGGTCTGGAATACATGTAAATAATAATAATTGGTTCATTTTGAAAAATTCCAGATTTTATTACTGTGAATCCTTTTTTTTTCTTTTGCCTGAAAGTACACTGAAGAATCCATTTGATGTTTATATTCACAAGATAATTGTGATTTCTCACTTTTTTTTCCATGGTATAGAATTGTTATTGTATTGAAGCTTATTTTATAAATTTACTATGCAAAAAAAAAAAAATAATGTGGAAAGTGTATTCAATATCCATTACCAAATGAAATGTATATCTACATGTTTTATTGTAAAATCATTATACATTTCCTTTATTGTATCATAAGAAGACAAAGCAGAGTTACCAGAGTAATAGAAGATCCTATGATGGGCCCAGGATCTCACAAAAAATGAGCCCATCAGTAGACGACCCCATTTGGCTCTGATTTTTCTAGCCAGTCACTTGCCACCAAAACATTTTTCTTTTGGATTGACTCACAAATAATCTTTTATATTGTACAGATTATATCTCATGTGTATTAACAGTAAAGACCATAAGGCGATTAACAGTGGTTGTGCACATGTTCTGTATCATTGGCTGATGGTTTCTAAAATAATGTAATCTGGCGGGTCCAAAGAACACCAGTCCGGCACTGGACATAACCAATTACAAGGGTCAAAGAAGTGTGTAGTATAGGGAAATTCCTCTAGTTCAGCAGCCAAAATTCCACAAAATTTGGTAATCTGACACCCATTTCCAGTATGTAACTGAAATATAATTTACATTTTCACACAACCAGATAAAGAAGACTGAGAAGCGATGACCAATGAACCACCAGTCCGGAGTTTCTGAGAATCCCACACCTGGTCCATGTGTATGATGCCATATTAAAGAAATTTTACTTTTGACGAAACTTTGGTTTGAGCTCTGAACTAACTTCCACAGTGATGGATGTTCTCCTGGGGAGCTGCTTATTTTACGGCTCTATATTGCTCTGATATTTATGGCACTAGCATATTACGCAGGGCTGTAATCACTCATTCAGTGCGATAATCCATACAGGGTTATAATCTGGCACCTGTTGAGTCTTTTACTGTCATTTAATAAAAACAAGAGCACTGTCTGTCCCCCAATGCGTTGGCTCAGCATTTTTTTTAAGCCCTCTATAAGGTCCCATGACTTTTCATTACGGAGTTGCTGTAGAGTGTAGACTAATATTTAGCGGGATGACATATTCTCTACCAGATATTTTAGAGGTATATTTTTATTCTAGTAATCAGTATTTTGGTGCATCGTAGTTTACTCACAGCAGCCCCCAATCCTCAGCACAATTCTACAAGTCAGATTGATAAATTACGATAAAGTTTCAGAATGTAAAAATTCAGTAAATTGCAGCGTATTTTGGCTTTTCATGACTTTGCGCAACATGATCAATAGGTCCCTGTGTAGAGCTATCAATACAAATCTGCCCGGGGCAGAGTCATCTCTAATACATGCAGCTTTCCTGACACTGTTCATTCTAGCAATTTGTTGGCAGCCAGAGAGGTGCTGCATAATTTGACCACAAATAAATACATCACATGAGATGTCAGTAAAATGGAAAGAAGGAGCGCGGAGAGGCACGTACACAGGAGATGACATGATTAAGTGGAACACCTTGTGGCTTGTTGTGAAGGCTGCTGCATGCATTATATATTGCAATATTAACCTGTTACTGGCCTACGATGAATGAAAATAATCTGACCAGCTCTTCTGTATGAAACAAATGAGATCTAAGACAGCTTGAGATCCCATCCATGTAAGGATTCCCAGCGTTCATGCCTAGCTAGAGGTAACATGATGGTATAATATTACAATACATTTAATATGCACATTATATTATATTGAATAATGGATAAGTAGAAAATGAGGTTTTCTTGGTGGAGGAAAGCTGAGGAGTAATTTGGCCATACATGGTCAGATGATGATGGTAAGACATTCTCTGCTCCCGAGCCCACAGCTCTGCTCACAGCAATGTCAGCCAATGGCATGGCATCCTAATAATGATACAAATAATGTGTGCCTTGCCATATGAGACAGCGGAGGAATAACAGAATCACAGCAGATATAGGAACATTTCCAGTGCAATATTGAGCACTTCTGAATATCTGGCCACATGCATTATTTTTTGCAAGATTTATTTGTCTGCTGTCAACTCTGCTTCTTAAGGAGAACCTGTCACTCAATCCCTGCTGCCCAGTCTGCAGGCAGCATGAATTAGAGCCTGGTTACATGTTTGCAACCAGGTATGTCTCTCTAAGGCCACATTCACAAGTTCAGTATTTGGTCAGTATTTTACATCAGTATTTGTAAGACAAAATCAGGAGTGAGTGAAAAATGCAGAAGGGATGACGTGTTTCTGACGCGCCCCTGGGCCTGTGTCGCGCTGCGTTGCGCACACGGGAGCCTACCCGGAGCCGGATCAGTGGAGGGTTGTAGTCTCGTGGCGGTGACCCGGTCCGTGCCCAGGGAGTCAAACTAGACGGCAGTCTATTAGTAGTAAATAGTTGATGACTACGCCACCCGTTGAGTGCAGCCAGGAAGCTGCGGCTGCAGGGCAGACCGCTGAGGCCGGTGGTAGGATTGTGCAGCGTGACAGTATAACCCCCAACGGGAGGGGTATGGCCTCAGGGCAGCCGACGTGGATGATGGGGGTAGCAGGAACCACTCAGAGACGGTACGGTGTAGTTCAGGGTCTTTACTGGTAACAACGACAGACCCTCCCGGAGTACTTGCTAGCAAACGGGGCCTGGTCAGTCTTTGAGCAGATGGGATCTCCCCTGGCCAGGCGTAGTTGTAGGCCTCCCAAACTGACTGTACTCTTCTGGCTACCTTGCTAGAAGCTGATGTAAGTAGCCCACGTCCCTGAGTGTACCGTGTGGTGCTCACCCGTATGGCCGGTGACTCGGGGCCTTCTAATGGCTTCCGCTCCACGATGGCGGTGCTGGTCCCACGCGTGTGACCGTGCCTTCGGGCTTCTGGGCCAGAGGACCTGAAATCCCCTGCCTGACGGATTCTGCTGCTGGGTAGGAGTTAGTCCCCACAGCCTCGGACTCCGGGTCCGGTAAAGAATCTTCTTAGTCAGGGCGAGCTCTGCAGCTGCCAGCCCCTGACTCCTTGTAACTCTGCTGTTTCCTATGCTGCTTCTTGTCTCCACTCTCCTTGTCTGACTCTCCCTGCCTCAGCCCCGGGTTTATACAGGGGAAGTTCTTCCCCTCCCAAGACTGGGCAGGAGGTGTGGCATGCACAGGATCCCTGACCAAAGGACCTCCCACCTGCTCTCAGACATAACATTACATTACTGTGGAAAACCAGACCCCTGGGGTGCCACATTCCCCCCTAGTGAAATTTAGTACTCCGGGACTAAACACATTTAGAAAAACATAACAAAGTATAACAATAACAATACTATAAGAAAAACACATAAGATGGTTACGGCGTGTCCGCAACCGGATGCAGTCTTTGAAGAAAAGCAAAGGTGTCCATTTCACCAACACAGGGAGACGTAACCAGGTAGGGGTCTGTCCTACCCCGAGTCCTTAACAGTCTCTAGTCCATCCTGGGTTACGCTCCAACTATATACAAGGATTCCCGGTAAATCCACCAAGGTTTCCTAAAAACAACTGGAAACACAAAATTATACACAAGCAACAATACACAGATAAACATAAATAAAACTATTTTTACACTTCAAATTCTCCAGCGTGCGGGTAACTGGCCTCTAGTGGCCCTAGTGGACCTACGGAGCTGACTGTCTGGCCCTGAACTACAGGGTGTAGGAGCTGTCAAGGGTAAACTGGGCAGCTGTCTACCGGCTCTTTGTCTCACTAGGGGTACGGCAGGCTCACTATAAGCAGAGGGTTGATTCTCCTGTTCTACTCGTGTGGAGTCTTCTGCCTCCTGGACCGGCTGTTCTTCCAGCTCTACCCGTTGCTCCGTAGGTTCTTGGGATGATGGTTGGAGGAAGGTGAGTACGGGTACCACAACTGCACCATTGACTTGAGTCCAAGACCGAGGGAAGTCCCCGAGCACGGTACTAACCATATCTTCCCTTTCTCCCACGGGTCGATGGTCTTCTTGTTCCTCTTCAGGGTTCCTCAGTTGTTCGGGACACTTCTTCAGGTGGTCCCAGGATACAATGGCTGTGGTTTCCCCTCCGTCTTTACTGATGGTACAGACCTTCGGGTTCTCGTGGCTTGAGGGCAGTACGTTGTACGGGTCCTTCTCCCACTGGTCATCCAACTTGTGGAGCCGTCTTTTCCTCTTCAAGACCTGCTCTCCGGGTACCAGGGGAACAGCGGGAGCATACTGGTTGTAAGTCTTCTCTTGTCTTTCCCTAGCCTGACAGAGACTTCGCTCCACGCTCTCTTGTACTCTCCGGTACTGCTGCTGCCTCTCTGTGTCCCAGTCTGTTTCTGGTGAAGTGTCCTCAGGTGTCAGGACTCCCATTTCCAGGTCAACAGGTAACTTACCAGGTCTCGCCCTCATTAGGTAAGCCGGGGTACAGTTGGTGGAACCTACCGGGATGTGGTTGTATAGGTCCACCAGATCGGGCAACTTCTCAGGCCACAGACTGCGTTCTTCCAGGGGCAATGTTTTTAGAAGATCCATTACCACCTGGTTCATTTTTTCACAAAGTCCATTAGTTTGCGGATGGTAGGGTGTCGTCCTTATCTTCCGGCAGCCATACAGATTGCAGAATTCCTGGAAGACCTCCGCTTCAAAGGCAGGTCCCTGGTCCGTCAGCACTTGGTCCGGGTACCCGTGTGGACGGCAGAAGTGCTGCTGGAAGGCTCTAGCTGCTGTTTGAGCCGTTAAGTCCTTGACGGGGACGACAACCAAGAACCGGGAGTAATGATCCACGATGGTTAACGCGTAGACGTAGCCACTTCTGCTTGGGGTCAGTTTTACATGATCCAAGGCTACCAGTTCCAACGGTTGCCGGGTGACGATGGACTGCAGGGGAGTCTTCTGGCTGGCCCGGTCCTTCCTTCTCAGATTGCACGGGCCACAGTCTCTGCACCACTTCTCGATGGTTCCCCTCATGCCTACCCAGTGGAACCGCTCGCGCAGCAGGAACTCCAGCTTTTTCCACCCGAAGTGTCCAGCTCCGTCGTGGTATGCCTCCATCACCATGGCTGCGTCTCTTCGTGGCACCACTACTTGCCAGAGTAGTTCATGCGTCCGGGAGTTGACCATTCTGCGGCACAACTTCCCCTTGTAAAGGAATAGTCGACTCTTCTCCGCCCATAGTTGTTTGGCTTCCTCCGGAGCGTCTGGTTCAAGGCGAGCCTCCGGCCGAGTCAGCATCTCCTTCACCAGTCAGACGGCAGGGTCGCTGTCTTGCGTTTCCGCCCAGTTGTAGTGGGGTAAGGGGTTCAACGTAGCAGCCTGCTTACCCCTTACCCGGTGGGAATACTGGATAGTCCCATGACGGTGGAACGCAGGGAGTTCAACTTCTTCCAGTCCCTCCGGATCCTCTCCTTCGTCCGGCAGGTTGGGCATCCTGGACAGGGCATCCGCGTTAGTATTGGAGCGTCCTGCCCGGTATTTGATTGTGAACTCGTAGTTGGACAGACGGGCCATCCACCTCTGCTCCAGGGCACCGAGTCTTGCCGTGTCCAGGTGTGTCAACGGGTTGTTATCCGTGTATACGGTGAACCGGGAAGAAGCGAGGTAATGCCTAAAGCGCTCGGTGACTGCCCATACCACGGCCAGGAACTCTAGCTTAAATGAGCTGTAATTCTCGGGGTTCCTTTCGGTGGGTCGCAGTTTTCGGCTGGCATAGGAGATTACTCGTTCTCTCCCCTGCTGAACCTGGGACAGTACGGCTCCTAGCCCGATGTTACTGGCGTCGGTGTAGAGGATGAAGGGCTGGCTATAGTCCGGGTACGCCAAGATTTCATCCCCCGTGAGGGCCATCTTCAGCTGGCGGAAGGACTCTTCTTCTAGCTCTTCCCATTTGAAGGGCGGCTTCTGGTTCTTGGCCTTTCGGGACTGGCCTATCAGGAGGTCCTGCATAGGCGCTGCCTTTTTGGTGAAACCGGGAATAAACCTTCGGTAGTAGCCTACCAACCCTAGGAACTGCCGCACTTCTTTTACGCTGGAGGGGCTTGGCCATCCCTTAATTGCGGTGATCTTATCGGGGTCGGGAGCCACTCCGTCAGCGCTCACCACGTGTCCCAGGTATTGCACCTTTGGTTTCAGGAGGTGACACTTGGAGGGTTTCACCTTTAGGCCGTAACTCGCCAGAGCTTCGAACACCTCCGCCAGGTGTTTCAGGTGGTCCTCATAAGTTTTGGAGTATACGATGACATCGTCCAGGTACAACAGGACCGTCTCGAAGTTTCTGTGGCCCAGACAGCACTCCATTAATCGTTGGAAGGTTCCTGGGGCGTTGCAGAGTCCGAACGGCATGCAGGTGAACTCGCTAAGTCCCATCGGGGTGGTGAATGCGGTCTTCTCCCGGTCCGCCTCTGCTACAGGAACCTGCCAGTACCCGCTAGTGAGATCCAAGGTAGAGAAGAAGTTAGCAGATCTTAAAGCAGCCAATGACTCCTCTATCCTTGGTAAGGGGTACGCATCCTTGTGTGTGATACGGTTGATTTTCCGGTAATCTACACACATCCTCATGGTGTTGTCTTTCTTTTTGACTAAAACTAGTGGGGCTGCCCAGGGGCTACAGCTATCCCGGATTACCCCAGCCTCCTTCATGTCTCTAAGCATCCCCTTGGCGTGTTGGTAATGTGCAGGGGGTACGGGTCGATACCTCTCTTTTATGGGAGGATGATCTCCCGTGGGGATGCGGTGTTCTACCCCCTTGACTCGCCCGAAGTCTAACGGGTGTTTACTAAACACTCTCTCATACTCTTGAACCACCCGATAGACTCCTTGTTTCTGATGTGAGGGAGTGGAATCAGTACCCAAATGTAGTTGCTGACACCAGTCCTCCATGTCTTTCTTAGAGCCGTTACCTTCCTCCGGGTGAGATGGAGGCAAGGGTTCCACAGATTGTATAGAATTTTGATTAGTGGTATATAATTTGGCTAGCGTGGCATACCGGGGCAGGTACACTTCCCTCTCCCCGATATTTATTATGCGAATGGGCACCCTCCCATGGCGTACATTGACCACCCCCCGTGCTGTCAAAATGGTGGGCCTACTGTCTGAGTAAACTGGTTCTACCATTGCCTGGTAATCTCTACCTCTCAGACCAATAGCTGCCCGGCACCAAATCATCATTTCACTTTTTGGGGGCATGGCAATAGGAAAAGGGTCACACATTCTTACGCTACCAATCTCACCGCCGGAGAGTTCCACTTGTTGCCGTTGCATCAGTGCCCGGATCTCTTTCTGGAGCACCCGCTGCTCACCGGAGCTGGCGTTCTTGGCAACCTGCTGTAAAAGGAAAATCACCTCTGCAAGACAATTTTCAATTACGTTAGTTCCTAGAGTTATCTTTGGGTGACTCTCATGTTTATCAATATCTACAATGATCAGTCCCTGTGCTGCCAGTTCGACTCTACCGATTTTGAGGGTCACCTCTTTAAATCCGATCTGTGGCACGGGCTGGCCATTGCTGGCGATGATACTCAAGTCGTCGTCAGGGTAGCGGGTAATATCCGAGTCATTCCAGTACTGCTTGAAGAGCACGTACGGGATGGTGGTGACCTGTGACCCGGTATCCAGTAGGGCACTCATGGGAATGCCATCCAGTACCACAGGCAAGACTGGACGTCCTCCCACATATCTGTCGCGCCAGTTCGATGGGCCTGGTGATCTTTTTCCTGGGGGTTGGCCCTCTACCCCAGGTTGTGCCCGTTTAAAGAACAGTACCTTTCCATATGTCCGGGTTGATTGCAGCGGCGGCAGATGGGTCGTCCGTCCTCGCTGTATCGGTCACTGGGTCTTCCTCTGGCCGGTGGGGTCCTCCTTGGTCGACGCCACGGGATGTCCTCCGGTCCGGATGCCAGCTGGATCTTCCCTGGGGTGGAAACCTGTAAAGACTGCACAGTTCGTGTTAGCGCAGCAACGCTCTTAGCTAGCTCTTGGACCTGATGGTGTAGGTCTGGAGCCGGGTCATTGTCCAAAGCCTGCGCATCAGCTCCCACAGGCCCTGCCGACAAGGGCGCCGCTTCCTGGTGGTAAGTGATAGCTGGGCGCCTGTGGGTAACAACGCCACCCGGTGCTGGTTCTCGGAGCACCCGGATAGCTCTATCCTTGAACTGTGCAAAGTCCAGATGGGGATCCTGTAAGGCCATTGCCCGCAACTGGGTTCGGTGGGCATTGCAATATAAACCCTCTATAAATTGTTCAGTCAATAGCCTGTCCTCGTTTCCCACCCCATCAGGGTCGGTCTGCTTTATGGCCCTCAGGGCCTCTTGTAGGTTTAGTGCATAGTCCCTTATACTCTCATGCGCTCGCTGCTTGCACCCGTAGAATCTAAGCTTAATCTCGGCTGAGGTGCGGGTATCAAAGGTGTCCTTCAGCCGGGTTAGTATCCCTGCGACAGTCTTCCTCCCAGGTGGCCAGGATTTTACTTCCCTTTTGGCTGCCCCGGTTAGTTGGGCCACCAGGATGCTCACTTTTTGCTCTTCTGTGAGGGGGTACACCTGGAAGAGGCTATCCAGCTTTTCTCTAAAGTCATGCAGGGTATGTGACTCCCCTGAGTACTGGGGTAGCCAAGCTGCTCCCGGGATATAGGGCATGGTGAAGGGCATAACTGCAGCAGCGGTAGCGCTGGCGGGGGTTGAGGCAGTGAAGCTCTCCTCCGTATCCGACATCTTCCTCCCCCCTAGTGGACCGTGGCCTACCTTGCGATGATCCTCTTCCGTAGGCCGCGGCTCCGCAGTGGATCGTCAGGGTTGAGGACCTTCCGTCGCGCTCCTGTGACGTCGGCGTCTGCTGGGCTCCTTCCAGGACCTTACGCAACGTCCGGACGTGAGGCGGGGCTTCAGTTCTCGCGCGCTTTCGGAGTCCACGCCCCTCTTCTTCCCGCGCGGCGTCCTCAAGATGGCGTCCAATGGCGGGAAAACTCCACGGATGGCGGGAAGAAGGTCGAAGATGGCGCCGGATGGCGGGAAAACTTCGCGGATGGTGGGAAGAAGGTAGAAGATGGCGCCGGATGGCGGGAAACCTTCACCACTGGTAAGTTTGAACAGTCTTTGCTTTTCAGGCACGCAGTACCCGGTGGTTGCGGGCACGAAATCCTGCCGACTACGCCAAAGTTGACGCGCCCCTGGGCCTGTGTCGCGCTGCGTTGCGCACACGGGAGCCTACCCGGAGCCGGATCAGTGGAGGGTTGTAGTCTCGTGGCGGTGACCCGGTCCGTGCCCAGGGAGTCAAACTAGACGGCAGTCTATTAGTAGTAATTAGTTGATGACTACGCCACCCGTTGAGTGCAGCCAGGAAGCTGCGGCTGCAGGGCAGACCGCTGAGGCCGGTGGTAGGATTGTGCAGCGTGACAGTATAACCCCCAACGGGAGGGGTATGGCCTCAGGGCAGCCGACGTGGATGATGGGGGTAGCAGGAACCACTCAGAGACGGTACGGTGTAGTTCAGGGTCTTTACTGGTAACAACGACAGACCCTCCCGGAGTACTTGCTAGCAAACGGGGCCTGGTCAGTCTTTGAGCAGATGGGATCTCCCCTGGCCAGGCGTAGTTGTAGGCCTCCCAAACTGACTGTACTCTTCTGGCTACCTTGCTAGAAGCTGATGTAAGTAGCCCACGTCCCTGAGTGTACCGTGTGGTGCTCACCCGTATGGCCGGTGACTCGGGGCCTTCTAATGGCTTCCGCTCCACGATGGCGGTGCTGGTCCCACGCGTGTGACCGTGCCTTCGGGCTTCTGGGCCAGAGGACCTGAAATCCCCTGCCTGACGGATTCTGCTGCTGGGTAGGAGTTAGTCCCCACAGCCTCGGACTCCGGGTCCGGTAAAGAATCTTCTTAGTCAGGGCGAGCTCTGCAGCTGCCAGCCCCTGACTCCTTGTAACTCTGCTGTTTCCTATGCTGCTTCTTGTCTCCACTCTCCTTGTCTGACTCTCCCTGCCTCAGCCCCGGGTTTATACAGGGGAAGTTCTTCCCCTCCCAAGACTGGGCAGGAGGTGTGGCATGCACAGGATCCCTGACCAAAGGACCTCCCACCTGCTCTCAGACATAACATTACATTACTGTGGAAAACCAGACCCCTGGGGTGCCACATTTCTATTATACTTTCCCTATGATTGTTCCACTCCTGGTTTTGGCTCCAACTCCGGAGAAAAAATACTGACCAAATACTGACCGTGTGAACATGGCCTGAAATGTTGGAGCATTTCAGAAAAAAACGTAGTTTGGAGAGCCGGCCGAGGACTATAGGGAGAGACCTGACTTATCCGGTGCAGTCCTCAGCTGGCTTCTTCCTGCTTCGCTCTAGTTGATTGACAGGTCTCTCTCTTGTGCATACATAGGGAGGAACATGTCAATCAAGTGGAGTAGAATGGGAAGAATCCAGCTGGTGGCGCTGCTAGACTAATCAGAACTCCCTCTATAGTTTCCAGGTAGCTTTTCAAACTATGTTTTCTCTGAAACACTGGAGCATTTCAGAGTAAAATATAACTGGCTTCAATCATACAGCCAGGCTCTGATACATTCTGCCTGTGGTTTGGGCAGCAGGATTCAACTGACATGTTCCCTTTATCTAGGGCTACAGGGCGACATTGGCCAAAGATCTCTAGGTGTATTTGTTACACCGCAGCGCAATAGAAGTGAATAGGCTTACATTTCTTCGAGGGTACTACGACTGCAATAAGCGAGTTGCAAGAAATCCGTCGCAGTTGGACTTTTTTCGACTTGCTTGTTGGGTCACAATGTGACCCCATTCATTTATATTGCGCTTCGATGTAGCTGTGACACCTAGCAATCTTTGGCAGTGCCACAGGTGTCGCACTAGTAGTCACCATGTAGCGACAGAATCATCCCACTAAATAAAAAAATACTATAGAATATAAAGCCATGTAACTTGGGAGATTTTTCCAGCAAACATGCCACCTGTACATAGTAAATATGATGTGGAAAAAGCCTTAGGACTCATTTAGATGTCTGTTTTTCACATACAGTATATGTTGTATCTGTGCTTTTCATGGATAGAACACCTATTACACCTATTACAGTCTATGAACATGTTCAGATTTTTTCTGCACACCGACTGTCCTCAAATAAAAAAAAAGAGACATGTTCGATTTGCAGATCAGACTCACACTTTCAAGTGAATGAGTCTGTAAAAAAAAAAAGAGGGTAGTACTCGGTTACTTTATGACAGTTTCATGTTTTTATTTTTTAAACTACTACTTCTACTCCAGGTTCTGGTTTAGGAAGCATCCAGGATTTTTCTCGTTCATAAAACATAGACCATTTTGACTCACCTGGTATGACCAGATAGTCGAGGAGTATGTCTCCTGTTCTCCTAGGAATTAGGATTATTCACCAATGGACACACACAAATATATTGGCTAACCTGAGTCCATTTGGTTGAAAACACTTGACAATACCATTGTCAATAACATTTCATCTTCTATACTTTATTTCAACTTGCATTAAAGCATATTTGTCATTTCAGGTGACTTTCAGAATAAAGTATAGTGTGTGCATGAGGAATATTCTATTTCTGGACATTATATGAATTGTATCCTGCATTTCATCCAGTTTCCCCCTCTGCATTATCTCTATAATTGAGTAACTGTTGCACTGTACATGGAAGCCTGGGAGCTGTTAAAGAGCTTCCATTGACAGGCTTAGCGCAAGCCACTCTGTTTTCCAGATCCCAGGAGTCTCCCTAGCCTTCACCCTTTAGTCCCTGTATAAGGATCTGGACTTACACAGGAACCCTTGGGCTGGGGCCATGAAGTCGGCTGCTGACCTGTGTAGCAAGCTGGTCGCAAGAAAGGTCTTCGTGCTGGGTCAGCACCAAGAGGTCACATCAGGGACAAAATCAAAAAGCAACTGGACTGTCAAAAATACAAGCCGACTTCAAAAAACAGGATAAATCAGAGGAGAGAAAACAGGAGCAAGGACTAGTGCTATAGACCAGGTAAGCAGAACGTATTGACTGGCAGTGGGAGTTAGAGAATCAGGAATTTAAATAGCAGACAACCCAGCCTAGGGATCTCAGGGAGGATTCATCAAAAGCAGAAAAGAAGTACCGTATTTTTCAGACCATAAGACGCACTGGACCATGAGACGCACCTAGGTTTTAGAGGAAGAAAATATAAAAAAAATGTAAGCAAAAAATGTGATCATGATGCCCTGTTAAGGGGAAGGGGGTCTGCTGCTGACACTGTTATAGGGGTAATGTCCCCTAATTCTGTTCATATCCCCCATCCTGGTATATATAGCCACCTCCTTCCTGTTATACGTGGCCCTCATCCCCATCCTGATATGCATGGCAGCCCAATCCCCCATCCTGGTATGCATGGCCCCCTCATCCCTCTTCCTGGTATGTATGACACCCTTCATCCTGTTATGTATGGCCCTCCTAACACCCATCCTAGTATGTATGGCACCTTCACCCCTCTTCCTGGTATGTATGACACCCTTCATCCCTGTATGTATGGCCCCCTTCATCCCTGTATGTATGGCCCCCTCATGCCTCATCCCTTTAAGTATGGCCCCCTTCATGCCTCATCCCTGTATGTATGGCCCCCTTCATCCCTGTATGCATGGCCCCCTTCATCCATGTATGTATGGCCCCCTCATCCTGGTATGCATGGCCCCCTTCATCCCTGTATGTATGGCCCCCTCATCCTGGTATGCTTGGCACCACCTGATCCCCGTCACGCTGCACAGAGAAAAAATAAACACTCATACTCACCTCCTCTCTCCTCCAGCACTGTCTCACGCTCTGTGCCGGAATAGTCACTGGACTGCATGCGTGGGGAGCAGTGACCATTCATTCTCCCCAATAGTGCACACGCTGAAGCCACAGCGTGGCTCCTGCTGCGCTCGGCTGTCAGTGTGCCCGCTATTAAAGGCCATGAATATTCACCACTCCCATGGGCGTGGGGAGCAGTGAATATTCATTTTCTTTAGTAGCGAGCACAGTGTAGGCTGCAGCAGGCGGCTGCTGCCTCCTGTGCACTGCTACTCCGCTACTGTTGCTTCCCCCACATCTCCCACCACCCACAGCCACAGTATTTTATGTATATCGGACTATAAGATTTTGGAGGAAAAAAGTGCGTCTTATAGTCCGAAAAATATGGTACTCTATAATTAGGCAGACAGACAGGGTCATCTGCCGCCGAGACCATGAAAGCCGAACAGTGTGTTGTCTGCCGGGTTCGATATATTGCGGATCAGAGAGACAGATTGCTGGGTGAGGCAAGGGAAAACACAGCGGTCGTGGTACACATCGGTACCAATGACAAAGTTAGACAGAGGTGGAAGGTCCTTAAAAATGATTACAGGGAACTAGGAGAGATGCTGAACGCCAGGACCTCCAAGGTGGTGCTTTCAGAAATACTGCCAGTGCCACGAGCGTCACTAGATACTGTAGATGGCAGGAGCTTAGGGAGATAAATAAGTGGCTCAGAAATTGGTGCAGGAAGGAAGGGTTTGGGTTCATGGAGGACTGGGCCGACTTCGCTGTCGGCTACAGGCTCTACGGTAGGGACGGGCTGCATCTCAATGGGGAGGGTGCAGCTATTCTGGGGGAAAAAATGGTCAGATGGATGGAGGAGCTTTTAAACTAGGATCTGGGGATAGGGAGGGTATTTGTGCTAATAATGGGATAGATAGAGTAGACAGAGAGAGTGGGACAGCAGGGGTTGTAGAGGATCTAGGGGGGCTGGGATACGCAAGGAAAGTAGGGAGCTGAGTAGGAGTAACAAATGTGCTAATAGCATTAAATGTTTGCTGGCAAATGCAAGAAATCTCGCAAACAAAATGGCTGAACTGGAGACTCTCATGTCAGTCACGGAATATGATGTGGTAGATATTACAGAAACCTGGCTGGATGAAAGCCATGACTGGGTGACAAACATAGAGGGATACATTACATTTAGAAAGGATAGGAAAGACAAAAAAGGTGGACGGGTGTGTATTTTCGTAATATCCAACTTAAAAGCTGTGCTCAATGACAACATTGGGGGGAACTGCTGCGACAATGTAGAGTCAATCTAAGTTAATGAACATGGGGATGGCCATAATGGAAAGCTTTTAATTGGAGTTTGCTACAAGCCTCCTAATATAGCTGAACTGGTAGAGTACGAAATGCTGGAACAAATTAAAAAGGCAGCAAATAATAATAGGGTCCTTATTATGGGGGATTTTAACAATCCAGATATTCAATGGGACATAGAATAGTCCAGTTGTGCTAAAAGCTGCAAGTTCTTATCCACAGTTCAGGACAATTACCTCTCTCAGTTGGTAGAGGAAACCAACCAGGGGAGGTAATCTGCTGGATCTAGTTCTGTCATATAGGCCAGATACTGTTTCAGATCTACAGGTCTGGGAGCATTTGGGAAACAGCGACCATAACATGGTAAGTTTCAACGTAATATTCAATAAAACATTTCAAAAAGGAAATGCAAAAACCTGGAACTTTAGGAAAGCTGATTTCAACAAATTAAGGGAAGAGCTTAATCGTGTAGACTGGGACCATGTCATGGTAACTGAGGATACCGAACGTAAATGGGGCATGTTTAAGGAAATGCTACTAGAATCCTGTAAAAAATGTATACCCTCTGGTAATAAAATGTCCAGGAATAAAAAGAAACCATTATGGATAAATAAGACAGTACAAAGTTTAATAAGACAAAAACAAAGGGCATTCAGAATCTTGAAGGCCGAGAATACAGAAATAGCATTCCAGGAGTATAAAGACCTAAATAAGAAATGTAAAGAAGAAATCAAGCTAGCTAAATTATCTACAGAGCAACAAATCGCCAGCGACATTAAAATAAATCCCGTAAAATGTTATACGTACATCAATGCCAAAAAGAAAAAATCAGATGGTATCGGCCACTTAAAAAACGATAACAACAAGATAATTATAGAGGACAAAGAAAAGGCTGAGATATTAAACAGGCACTTTTCATCCATGTTCACCAACAAACCATCCATTCCAGGGATCTTTCAACAGGGCAAAAATCAAAGTTTACCACTTAATATAACTAGTTTAACACAAAAAGAAGTACGCCTGCGTCTGAGCAAATTAAACATTGATAAATACCCTGGCCCAGATGGTATTCATCCACGGATACTGAGGGAATTAAGCTTAGTAAGTGACAAACCGCTGTATCTCATATTCTTAGACTCTCTTGTAACAGGGGTAGTGCCACAGGATTGGAGGAGAGCCAATGTGGTACCGATATTTAAGAAAGATAAGAAGGTGGATCCAGGTAACTACCGTCCGGTAAGTCTGACATCAGTAGTGTACAAAGTTTTTGAGGGCATCATAAGAGACGACCAGCAGAGTTATATTGCAGAGAATAATATAATAAATGATAATCAGCATGGATTCATGAAATATAGGTCACGTCTAACCAACATGTTGGGGTTCTATGAGGAGGTAAGTGCAAATCTGGATGTTGGTAATGCGGCTGATGTGATTTATCTGGACTTTGGAAAGGCATTTGATACTGTAACAAATAACAGCCTTATACTGAAGCTACAGAAGCAAGGACTTGGGGGAACTATATGTAGATAGGTAATGAATTGGCTAAATAACAGGAAGCAAAGAGTTGTCATAAATGGTACGTTCTCTAAATGGGACAGTAAGCAGTGGGGACCACAGGGATCTGTGCTAGGACTGATTCTTTTTAACCTCTTTATTAATGACGTTGTGGATGGGATTGAGAGTAAAGTGTCAGTTTTTGCTGAGGACACCAAACTATGTGGGATATTAAAATCTGATCTTGACGTTACAATATTGCAGAACGATCTGGATAAGATGACTGAATGGGCAAACACTTGGTAAATGAGGTTTAATGTTGATAAATGTAGAGTAATGCACCAAGGACGGAGTAATCCTATTGCTGCATAGACATTAAATGGGAGTATACTAGGGACTACAGAACAGGAGAAGGACTTGGGTATTCTGGTTACAAATAAGCTGAGCAGCAGTACTCAATGTCAAGCAGGAGCCGCAAAAGCAAACAAGATTTTAGGATGTATAAAAAGAGAAATAAAATCCCGCGATCCCAATGTACTGTTACCCCTTTATAAATCACTGGTGAGGCCATATCTGGAATATGGGATTCAGTTTTGGGCTCCACATTTTAAAAAGGATATTCAGAAGTTAGAGTCAGTTCAAAGGCGGCAACTAGATTATTACAAGGGATGGAGGCCTCTCATATGATGAGGGGTTGAAAAAGTTGAGTCTGTTAAGCTTAGAAAAACGACGCCTCAGAGGAGATCTCATTTACATGTATAAATATATGTGTGGTCAGTACAAAGGACTAGCACATGACTTATTCCTTCCAAAGACCATACTAAGGACCAGGGGGCACTCATTACGGGTGGAATAAAGGCGATTCCGGCACCTAAACAGGAAAGGGTTCTTTACAGTCAGAGCAGTCGAACTGTGGAATTCCCTACCACAAGAGGTAGTAATGGCCGACACTATAACAGCGATCAAAAAAGGGCTGGATGATTTTCTCAATACACATAACATTGTGGGTTACAGTTAAATTAGACAACATTTTACACCTATAGTAGTACATTTAATACGATAATAGTATTTACATAACTAGTAACATAATTAGGTTTGATCCAGGGTTCTTGTACTGATCGCATTTTCTCTGGGTCAAGAAGGAATTTTTCCGCACGATGCAAATTGGCTGAATGTGTACTGTGGTTTTTGACTTCTTCTGGATCAACAGATTTAGGCATTGGGATTTTAGTAATACCATTATTAAAATCACAAGAGTAATACAAAATATAAAACTAATTAAAAAATTGTAAACGGGTAAATTTTTAATTGTAATAGTGCAGTAATAATAAAAATGGTAATTATACATTTGTGAGGCCTAGTCCCAGTAAGTTATTAAGTTAGTGTAGGGAGTACAATTGGGGAAGAAAGGCTGAACTGGATGGACCTAGGTCTTTATTCAACCTACGTTACTATGTTACTAATATTGTTGAGCGATACCTTCCGATATTGGGAAATATCGGATCGGATTTGATCAAACCGATACCCAAAAAAAATCGGATATCACCGATTCCGATACCGGAAACCAATGCAAGTCAATGGGACACAAATATTGGAATGAAAATAAACCCTTTCTTTCCTTGTAGGTTAATTCTACATGAAGGAAAACAACTAAGAATAATGTAGAATGTATTACATGAAAAGCCGGCAATTCAGCAGCGGCATACACCGGTACCCGACAATTTAGAACAGAAAGAATAGAGCATCACACATAGATTAGATAGATAGAAACATGTCAGTCACATATAAGTACAGTGACAGTGTTGATTACTGTACTTGTCATTTAGTGTTAAAATAAAGGATTTATTTAAAAAAAAATTGGCGTGGGGTTCCCCGTAATTTTAGTCTCTAGCGGAGGTTAAGCAGACGGCTGGGGCAGATGTTTGAAGCCTGGGAAGGGGGTAATACCCACGGAGCTTCCCAGGCTACTAATATCAGCCCCCAGCTGAATACCTAGCCTTTACTAGCTATTAAAATGGGGGACCCCCAAAAAAATGACGTGGGGTCCCCCCTATTTTAATAGCTAGCAAAGGCTAGGCAGACAGCTGGGGGCTGATATTAATAGCCCAGGAAGGGTGCCATGAATATTGGCCCCCTCCCAGGCTAGAAACACCAGCCGTCAGCCACCTCAGAAATGGCGCATCCATAGGATGCGCCAATTCTGGCACTTAGCCTCGCTCTTCCCACTGCCCTGTAGCGGTGGCAGTGGGGTAATAGGGCTGGGGTTGATGTCAGCTTATAATGCCAGCTGACATCAAGCCCAGGTTAGTAATGGAGAGGCATCTATAAGACACCCCCATTACTAACCCCAGAGTCAAAGTTAAAAACCCCCACAAACATCCAGAATAAAGTCCTTTAATTGAAATAAACACACAATTCTTTATTGTTCTAAATTAAACCATACTTACCATCACACCCATTCCAGCTGAAGCCAATGTCTTCTGTAATAAAAGTAAAATAATAAACCAACATCATCCTTACCTTTCCATGGTTCCCACGATGGCTCCAGCTCTGCTACATTCACATGACAGGCTGGATCGCAGCCGAAAGCTGCCATCCAGCTTGCCATGCCGCAGACACTGAGAAGCGCAGGCATGCTTGCGCTCCTCAGTGTCTGGCTGTGACGGCATAAAGATGAGCCGAGGTCATGTCCAATGAACTCAGCTCACCTCATGCACGTCACTGACAGCGTGGGAGAATTCTCCTGCGCTCAGGGCTTGAGCAGAAGAATTCTCCCACGCTGGGATGGCATTGAGATGACAGGCTGGATCGCAGCTGAACGCTGCCATCCAGCTTGTCATCCTTCAGAGACACTGCAGAGCGCAAGCATGCCTGCGCTCTGCAGTGTCTATGAATTTCATGAAATAATTAAGAAAAAAAATACGTGGGACTTCGCCCTATTTTTGTGTCCAGCCAGATACAACTAGGCAGCTGGGGGCTGGAATCCGCAGCGCAGGGAGGCCCAAGCTTTCTGCCCCCCCCCTGCTGCAAATTGCTGTCCACAGCCACCCCAGAAAATGGCTTGTTCATAGAAGCGCCATCTTCTTCCAGGGCCCTGGTGCGGTGGCTCACTGGGTAATAAAGGGGTTAGGGCCAGCTTGGCATTATCAGCTGGCCTTAAGCCCGAAATTCATGGGGTCACGCCAATTTTAGACATGACCACCATGAATTTCTAGTAAAGTATTTAAAAAAACACAACACCCAGAATAAAGTACTTTAATTGAAATAAACACACAATTTTTTAATGTTCTAAATTAAACCATACTTACCATCACGCCCATTCTAGCTGAAGCCAATGTCTTCTGCAATAAAAGTAAAATAATAAAGCAACCTCATCCTTACCTTTCCATGGTTCCCAGGACAGCTCCAGCTCTGCTACATTGACATGACAGGCTGGATCGCAGCCGAAAGCTGCCATCCAGCTTGCCATGCCGCAGACACTGAGAAGCACAGGCATGCTTGCGCTCTGCAGTGTCTGGCTGTGACGGCATCCAGATGAGCCGAGGTCATGTCCAATGAACTCGGCTCACCTCATGCACGTCACTGACAGCGTGGGAAAATTCTCCTATGCATCATCCTATGGATGCGCCATTTCTTGGGCGGCTGACGGCTGATGTTTCTAACCTGGGAGGGGGCCAATATTCATGGCACCCTTCCTGGGCTATTAATATCAGCCCCCAGCTGTCTGCCTAGCCTTTGCTAGCTATTAAAATAGGGGGGACCCCACGTCATTTTTTTGGGGGTCCCCCATTTTAATAGCTAGTAAAGGCTAGGTATTCAGCTGGGGGCTGATATTAGTAGCCTGGGAAGCTCCGTGGGTATTACCCCCTTCCCAGGCTTCAAACATCTGCCCCAGCCGTCTGCTTAACCTCCGCTAGAGACTAAAATTACGGGGAACCCCACGCCAATTTTTTTTTTTAATAAATCCTTTATTTTAACACTAAATGACAAGTACAGTAATCAACACTATCACTGTACTTCTTATATATGTGACTGACATGTTTCTATGTATCTAATCTATGTGTGATGCTCTATGCTTTCTATTCTAAATTGTCGGGTACTGATGCTGAATTGCTGGCTGGCTTTTTTAAAGAGACGGTGCATGAAAACACTATTATTTTTTTTAATAAATCCTTTAACACTAAATGACAAGTACAGGAAGCTGAGCGCTGCTATCCAGCTTGTCATCCTTCAGAGACACTGCAGAGCGCAGGCATTATGGGAACTTCTGATTCCGGTATTCGATATTCTAAAAGTATGAGAAACTCAGTATCGGAACTCCGATACCGCGAATATCGGTCGTTACCCGATATTTCAGTATCGGAATGCTCAACACTAGTTACTAAGTATCCCATAGTTTAGCGGCAGCAAAAGTCCCAGGAATAAAAGAGGACTGTTGCTGTTACGCGTTACCCGCAACAAAGACGCAGAGTCATCCAGTGGCTTAAGTGCAAACAGAAGGAAAAGGAACCGGTACAGATGTTACATATAGTCAGTGTTCTTTAACCCCTTTCTGACCAGGTCAGTAATAGTACATAGCTTCGCCCTAGGACTTATGGACCAGCTACGTACTATTACGTGTGCGGCGATTGCGCCCGCACACAAGCGGTGCGGGGCGATCACCGCTGGGTGTTAGCTGATTGTCACAGCTGACACCTGGTGCTATGTGCAGGGAGCAGTCCCGCACCGATCCCAGCACAATAACCCCCGCAATGCTGCGATCTAAGTCGATTGCAGCATTGCGGGGGCAAAGGTGGAGGTAAGCGCGATACTCATCTCCTCTCACGGCCTCCAGCGATGTCTACGGTGGCTTCTGGATGTTGTCATGATGACCCGATGTCGTCATGACAACATCCGGGTCACTAGGAGGCTGGAAATTACTTTCGTCATGCGCAGTGCATGACCAAAGTAATGTCTCCCCTGTGTACAGCGCTGACAGGCTGCATGGCATAGGGAGCTGCTGCTCTCTATGCTATACAGCCGATCAGGCTGCAAAAAAGTGAAAGTCCCATAGTGGGACATAGTGTAAATGTTAAAAAAGGGTAGGAAAGTGAAAAAAAAATTGTGAAAAAAATAATCCCCAAAAAATAAAAATATATTGTACCCATAATATTTATTTATTATGAAAAAAAAACAAAAACAAACAATAAAAGTACACATATTTGGTATTGCCGCGTCCAGAACGACCTGAGCTATAAAATTGTCCCACTAGTTAACCCCTTTAGTGAACACGGTAAAAAATAAAAAATAAAAAATGAAGCAAAAAACAATGCTTTATCATCATACTGTCAAGCAAAAAATGGAATAACACGCAATCAAAAAGACAAATGTAAATAAAAATGGTACCACTGAAAACGTCATCTTGTCCCGCAAAAAACAAGCTGCCATAAAGCTCCATCATCTGAAAAATAAAAAAGTTATAGCTCTCAGAATAAAGCGATGTAAAAAAATTATTTTTTCTAGAAAATAGTTTTTATCGTGTAAAAGCGCCAAAACATAAAAAAAGATATAAATGCAGTACTGCTGTAAACGTAATTGCAACCCTGACATTTTCTTTTTTGAATATTCTAGTAAACAGCTTATTGCTTACTGATGACGCGTCCCCTGGGACCGTGGGGTACTCGGAAGCTGGGCTGGTCCTTTTTGGGGTAGTCACGGTGGCAGTGACCTGGTCCGTGGCCCAGGGCGGTCAATAAAGAAAAGTCAATTGGGGAATAAAGATTTGTGACGCCACCCGTGGTATGCGGCTATATGCGGCCACCCCTGCTATTCAGATCCACTGGGACTGTTGGTGACGCAGCATAGATGGTTCAGCTCTCCACGGGTAGAGCTAGGCCTTAGGGCAGTTAAATAAATGATTTAAGATGTTGGTGTTGGGCAAGGCCAGTGACGCAGCAATTAAGTGAAGCACACAGCGGGGTGCAGTCTTCAAGTGTTTACTCACAGTTATTATGGAGTTCCAGGTTACAATGGCCAGATTATAACAGCCCACCGAGTCCTGTGTCCTCCGGGGAAGTGATCCATCCAACTCTCAGATAACTTGGGTGCACTTGAATGGGACCCCCTTCTTGTGTACCTTCCCAGGTCGTCTCTCTGCGCTGACTCTCGCCCTCCGCCTCACACACAGTGTCGCGAGCCAGTGGCCGCGGGCCTTGTTGGGCGACGTCCTCTCTGTCCCTTTAGTCCTATATGGTCACCTTTTCAGCGATTGTGTGTGGATTTTGGCTACGCCACATGAAGATACCGCAACCTCTGGTTTGCTAGCTGAGTCTTGCAGTCCTCCATTAGTCTGGGGCCGGTCCCCTACTGCGGCCTGATCCCTTCACGATCAGCGTGAATTCGGGCGCATGGGTGGACTCCACACTTCCCGTGCACCTAGGATCCTTTCTCTCTCTGGAGCCTTTCTCACTGCTCCTGTCTTCTCTCCTCACTCTCCTACTGGGCCTCACTGACTGGGCCCTACTCCTCCATGGTTCTCACTCACTGAACTCCTGCTCCTAGGACTGGAACCAGGAATGGACCCTTCTAGATGTTTCTACCCTTCTTTTATACTCTTACTTCAGTGCTCCCCTAAACTACTTCCTCCACCCACCCCCTCTACTTAGTTCCACCTTCCAAACAGGGACCGGGTCTGTGCTCTCCCTCGGGAGCTATCTGGTCCCTCCCTAATGGAGTGGTGTAGTGTTGGATGTGAGTGGTTGGGTCCCGGGTAGTGCTCCCTCCTTACCTGAGAGTGGGGTACAACACCTCTGGCTGAGATACAGTACCTCTGTGGCAACTGGACCCGCAGGGGCGCCACATCGCCCCCCCCGTTATACACAGCACGTTCGCGGGCTGGAACAGAGTAGAAAACAAGAATTTAAGACTGATGTAAATGTACTGACCCAAAGAATAAAGCTGCCTTATCAATTTTATCAGACGTGGAACGGCATAAAAAAAAACAATTCCGGAATTGCTGTTTTTTGTTTATTCTGCCTCCCAAAAATCGGAATAGAAAGCGATCAAAAAATGTCACATGCCCAAAAATTGTACCAATAAAAACGTCAACTTGTCCCATAAAAAACAATCCGTCAAATGACTCTGTCGGCCAAAATATGGAAAAATTATAGCTTTCAAAATATGGTGATACAAAATCTAGTCTTTTAAAAAAAAAAGGGTCTTTTAGTGTGTGACAGCTGTCAATCATAAAAACCCGATATGAATCTGGTATCACTGTAATCGCACCAAACTGAAGAATAAAGTTGTCTAACACCACATGAGGAACGGCGTAAAAAAATAAACTCTAGGTTAAGGTTAGGGTTGTGCTAGGGCTAAGGTTAGGGTTGTATTAGGGTTAGGGTTAGGATTGTACTAGGGTTAGGGTTGGGCTAGGGTTAGGATTGGGCTAGGGTTAGGGTCGTATTAGGGTTGGGGTTAGGGTTGGGCTAGGGTTAGGGTTGGGATTGTATTAGGGTTGGGCTAGGGTTAGGGTTGGGGTTAGGGTTGGGCTAGGGTTAGGGTAGGGTTAGTGTTGGACTAGGGTTAGGGTAGGGTTAAGGTTGGGTTAGGGTTGAGGTTGTATTAGGGTCGGGGTTAGGGTTAGGGTTAGGGTTGGGCTAGGGTTAGGGCAGGGTTAGGGTTGGTCTCGGGTTAGGGTTGGGCTAGGGTTAGGGTTGGGCTAAGGTTATGGTTGGGCTAGGGTTAGGGTTGGGGTTGTATTAGGGTTGGGGTTAGGGTTGGGCTAGGGTTTGGGTTGGGCTAGGGTTGGGGTTGGCTAGTGTTAGGGTTGGGGTAGTATTAGGGTTGGGCTAGGGTTAGAGTTGGTGTAGGGTTAGGGTTGGGCTAGGGTTAGGGTTAGGGTTGGGCTAGGGTTAGGGTTGGGGTTGTATTAGGTTTGGGGTTAGGGTTGAGATTTTTTCAAAAGTAAAGAAAAAAAAATTATGACGATATGGTGACCAGTGTTGAGCGCAAGTGCTCGCTACTTGTATTTGCATCGGGTGCTCGGGTATGCACTGAGTATCGTGGGTGTTCGAGTGACATGCTCGAGTCTCTGCCCCATATGCTTCGCGGCCAAAAAAAACGTTGCTGGGATCGCCTGCCATGCACGAGCGTTCCCCGCATGTTTTTTTTTGGGTGTCTAACATCTGTGAAACATGCAGGGCGGGAACTCCAGCATGTCACTCGAGCACCCGCGATACATGGTGCATACCCGAGTACCTGATGCAAACTCAAGTAGCGAGCACTTGCGCTCAAGAATAATGACAACTTATTCAATATGATGACCTAATGTTATCAAATTCTGTCGTATCTCTGGGTTCAAAATCTACACTATACCCCTTGATAAAATCCTTGAGGGTTCTAGTTACCAAAATGGAGTAAATTATGGGGAGTTTCCACTGTTTAGGCACATCAGATGCTCCCGAAATGCAGCATGGCGTCCGCTCTTGATTCCAGCCAATTTTGCGTTCAAAAAGTCACACAGTGCTCCTTCCCTTCCGAACCCTGACTTGCGCCCAAACAGTGTATTTTCCCCACATATGGGTATCGGCTCACTCAGGAGTGATTGCACAACAAGTTGCATGGTGCAATTTCTCCTGGTACCCTTATGTAATTGCAAAACTCGGAGCTGAAAAACATTTTTTTAGGAAAAATATGAAAATTTTCTTCTGTGAAGCACCTGGGGGTTCAAGGTGCTCACCACACATCTAGATAAGTTCCCTGAGGGGTTTAGTTTCCAAAGTGGTGTCACTTGTGGGGGGTTTCCACTGTTTAGATACATCAGGGGCTCTCCAAACGCAACATGGTGTCCACTAATTATTCAAGCAAATTTTACATTCGAAAAGTCAAATGGCGCTCCTTCCCTTCTGAGCCCTGCCGTGCGCCCAAACAGTGTTTTTTCCCCACGTATGGGGTATCTGCAAGCTCAGGGGAAATTGCACAACAAATTTTGGGGTCCATTTTTTCCCGTTACTCCTGAAAAAATAAAAAAAATTGGGGTCTAAAGTAACATTTTTGTAAAAAAAGTTAAATGTTCATTTTTTTCTTCCCCATTCCAAAAATTCCTGTGAAGCACCTGAAGGGTTAATAAACTTCTTGAATGTGGTTTTGAGCACCTTGAGGGGTGCAGTTTTTGGAACAGTGTCACTTTTGGGTATTTTCTGCCATAAAGGCCCCTCAAAGTCACTTCAAATGTGATGTGGTCCCTAAAAAAATGGTTTTGTAAATTATGTTGGAAAAATGAGAAATCACTGGTCAACTTTTAACCCTTATACCTCCCTAATTTAAAAAAATTTTGGTTCCAAAATTGGGCTGATGTAAAGTAGACATATGGGAAATGTTATTTATTAACTATTTTGTGAGATACAGCACATCTCTCTGATTTAAGGGCATAAAAATTCAAATTTTGAAAATTGCAAAATTTTCTAAATTTTAGGCAAATTTCCAATTTTTTCACAAATAAACGCAAGTGATATTGAAGAAATTTTACCACTATCATGAAGTACAATATGTCACAAAAAAACAATCTCAGAATCAGCAGGATCCGTTGAAGCGTTCCAGAGTAATTACCTCATAAAGTGACAGTGGTCAGATTTGTAAAAATTGGCCCGGTCATTAACGTGCAAACCACCCTCGGGGGTAAAGGGGTTAAGTTAGTGCGTACGTCTTCCATACATAGAGCCATGAGGCATTCATGCTCTAATCTCTGTAGCAAACTCTCTTAGCATTCAGGACATAATACAGCAGTACTGAGCAGTGTAAATATGAATCCAGCACCAAGTTAAAATACTTACTCTTTATGTGTCTCTCTGCCTTTCTCTCACTTTGCAGCATCTTACTATTCCTTCTCTCTTGCTGATACAAAGACTTAGCAGTAAAATTTAACAGTGTTTGAGAATGAATGATGAGTAAAGGGCTAGGGTATAAAGAAGCTGCTGATACATAGAGAAAGAGGCATTTTCTCTAAGATATATTATGAAGCTACTTATATTCACTTCTACTTTTAATTTATGTCAGTGCCTGTTTAAGATCACATTAAGTAAACAAAGTTCACTTTCTGTGGACACCATGGACTAACATCCTGTCTGACCCTGTGTTGTAGATATCATGCCCTGAAATATATTACTGGTTTACTTCGTTTCTGGCAGGGAGTGCGCTATCTAATTGCAACCCTGACATTTTCTTTTTTGAATATTCTAGTAAACAGCTTATTGCTTACTGATGACGCGCCCCCTGGGGCCGTGGGGTACATGGAAGCTGGGCCGGTCCTTTTTGGGGTAGTCACGGTGGCAGTGACCCGGTCCGTGGCCCAGGGCGGTCAATAAAGAAAAGTCAATTGGGGAATAAAGATTTGTGACGCGCCCCGTGGTATGCAGCTATATGCGGCCGCCGCTCCTATTCAGATCCACTGGGGCTGTTGGTGATGCAGCAACGATGGTTCAGCTCTCCATGCGTAGAGCTAGGCATCAGGGCAGTTAAATAAATGATTTGAGATGTTGGTGTTGTGCAAGGCAGGTGACGCAGCAATTAAGTGAAAGACACAGCGAGGTGCAGTCTTCAAGTGTTTACTCACAGTTATTATGGAGTTCCAGGTTACAATGGCCAGATTATAACAGCTCACCGAGTCCTGTGTCCTCCAGGGAAGTGATCCAGCCAACTCTCAGATAACTTGGATGCGCTTGAATGGGACCCCCTTCTTGTGTACCTTCCCAGGTCGTCTCTCTGCGCTGACTCTCGCCCTCCTGCTCTGTGCCTCACACACAGTGTCGAAAGCCAGTGGCCACGGGCCTTGCTGGGCGACGTCTTCTCTGTCCCCTTGGTCCTCTATGGCCACCTTTTCAGCGAATGTGTGTGGATTTTGGCTACGGCACATGAAGATACCGCAACCTCTGGTTTGCTTGCTGAGTCTTGCAGTCCTCCACTAGTCTGGGGCCGGTTCCCTACTGCGGCCCGATCCCTTCACGATCAGCGTGAACTCGGGTGCACAGGTGGACTCCGCACTCCCCGTGCCCCTAGGATCCTTTCTCTCTCTGGAGCCTTTCTCACTGCTCCTGTCTTCTCACCTCACTCTCCTACTGGGCCTCCCTGACTGGGCCCTACTCCTCCATGGTCCTCACTCACTGAACTCCTGCTCCTAGGACTGGAACCAGGAATGGACCCTTCTAGATGTTTGTACCCTTCTTTTATACTCTTACTTCAGTGCTCCCCTAAACTACTTCCTCCACCCACCCCCTCTACTTAGTTCCACCCTCCAAACAGGGACCGGGTCTGTGTTCTCCCTCAGGAGCTATCTGGACCCTCCCTAATGGAGTGGTGTAGTTTTGGATGTGAGTGGTTGGGTCCCGGGTAGTGCTCCCTCCTTACCTGAGAGTGGGGTACAACACCTCTGGCTGAGGTGCAGTACCTCTGTGGCAACAGGACCCGCAGGCGGTCCACATCCCCCCTCACCCGTTATACACAGCACTTCCGCGGGCTGGAACAGAGTAGAAAACAAGAATTTAAGACATGCAAAATTTTAGAATGCATTCAACAGATAAAGAACAGTAAATAAATAACTTTTTCTTCCCTTTATGGGAGGCACTTTTTCTTAAATGTTATATATAATTCCGGGCATATAAAACAATATAAAATCACTTTAAATAACATTCTTTCAAATATAAAACATTTTATCACTTTTCAAGCAAGTTCAGTAGGCTGTAGTGAGATCCTTATCAGGGTGTCCATCTCACTGTTTCAAGTGCAATATGAGGGACCCCTCCTAAAAACCCCCATGTAGGCCCTGGGCGTGGCTGCAGGGCATAGCTGATCCACTCGTTGGACCACGTGTTCGGCCACGCCAAACGTTGGTTTTTTTTTCAGAGGTCTATAAAACCAACAAGAAGCACCTTAAGAAGTGCTAACTTTTTACAATAAAAGTTCGGGCTGTTCAATGTCCACAACGACAGTGTCCTTTTCCTTAACCGGGTACTACACAGTTATCAGTTTATAACTTTTCCTATGACAACAACCAACCGGGTTACTTTTTAACATTAGTCTGTTTAAAGACGCATCAGCTTATGGCTCCTGCCGCTGCCGGGATGGAATTTTTGGCTGCTTCCATGGCTGAAACTGAGGGCGAGCTCTTTCTCCCTGTCTGGGGAGTTCATCTGTTCGTCTATCATTAGACAGCATATCCGAGTACTTAGCTGCAGCCGGAGCAGAAGCTGCTGCTTGTGGACGTTCAGGATCAGCGTCACCAGAAGTCAGGGGCATGTCCTCCGCGCTCGCCTTACACACATCAAGCGCATACCACCCCCTCTCTCCTTGATGCCGGGTGTAGGTGACTCGGTCACCGGGATATAGTTCGCGGTCGCGGTGCGACTCTACATCCCTCCTGGTCACAAAGAGATCCTGGGCAGCATTGGGCTCTCTGATGAAACCCCAGCCCTTTCGTAGATCAAATTTTACTACGGTGCCCAGCATTCTCACACTTGTGTTGTATTCACAGAGCTGCAGCAGCTGGGATGGATGGATGGGATCACACAGCACAGGGCTGCAGAAGCTGGATGGATGGGATCACACAGCCCTCTGCAGGGGGAGGCGACAATCTCCCCCCTCAGTCTGATGCAAAGGAGAAGGCTTGCACCTTTCAGCCTGAGTGACAGACAACTCTGGTACAGTCTATGCAAGTGGGAGGGGCCTATTTTGTCGCCTTTTCTGAGGCTCCGCCCACAATGGGACACCCCACATATCATTAATTCCGCATGTGCTACAGCAATTGCTGCAGTTTATACAGTTGTGCACAGTCTTTGTGGCACACAGGACCCAGTTAACGGGTCGGTACATCCTGTTCGTGACGCCAAAGTTGATGCGCCCCCTGGGGCCGTGGGGTACTCGGAACCCTGGCCGGTCCTTTTTGGGGTAGTCACGGTGGCAGTGACCCGGTCCGTGGCCCAGGGCGGTCAATAAAGAAAAGTCAATTGGGGAATAAAGATTTGTGACGCGCCCCGTGGTATGCGGCTATATGCGGCCGCCGCTGCTATTCAGATCCACTGGGGCTGTTGGTGATGCAGCAAAGATGGTTCAGCTCTCCATGCGTAGAGCTAGGCCCCAGGGCAGTTAAATAAATGATTTGAGATGTTGGTGTTGTGCAAGGCAGGTGATGCAGCAATTAAGTGAAGGACACAGCGAGGTGCAGTCTTCAAGTGTTTACTCACAGTTATTATGGAGTTCCAGGTTACAATGGCCAGATTATAACAGCTCACCGAGTCCTATGTCCTCCGGGGAAGTGATTCAGCCAACTTTCAGATAACTTGGGTGCACTTGAATGGGACCCCCTTCTTGTGTACCTTCCCAGGTCGTCTCTCTGCGCTGGCTCTCGCCCTCCTGCTCTGCGCCTCACACACAGTGTCCCGAGCCAGTGGCCACGGGCTTTGTTGGGCGACGTCTTCTCTGTCCCCTTGGTCCTGTATGGCCACCTTTTCAGCGAATGTGTGTGGATTTTGGCTACGGCACATGAAGATACCGCAACCTCTGGTTTGCTTGCTGAGTCTTGCAGTCCTCCACTAGTCTGGGGCCGGTTCCCTACTGCGGCCTGATCCCTTCACGATCAGTGTGAACTTGGGCGCACGGGTGGACTCCGCACTTCCCGTGTCCCTAGGATCCTTTCTCTCTCTGGAGGCTTTCTCACTGCTCCTGTCTTCTCTCCTCACTCTCCTACTGGGCCTCCCTGACTGGGCCCTACTCCTCCATGGTCCTCACTCACTGAACTCCTGCTCCTAGGACTGGAACCAGGAATGGACCCTTCTAGATGTTTCTACCCTTCTTTTATACTCTTACTTCAGTGCTCCCCTAAACTACTTCCTCCACCAACCACCTCTACTTAGTTCCATTTTCCAAACAGGGACCGGTTCTGTGCTCTCCCTCAGGAGCTATCTGGGTCCCGGGTAGTGCTCCCTCCTTACCTGAGAGTGGGGTACCACACCTCTGGCTGAGATGCAGTAGCTCTGTGGCAACTGGACCCGCAGGGGTGCCATATTGACATCCTATTGGCAGCAACAATTTTGCAGCTCTGTGCACCGAAATAGCTATACAAGCCACCAGCCAATCAGAGCAGCAGTTTTGGTATAGCGGACTTGTTCGGACTTGGAAAATGATCTTATTGCTGTGTATTCTATGAGATTTATATATTTTATCTGTAGTCTTTTTTTTTAAATTGGGGGGGGGGAAGCAAACACATATGATTTTCCAGGACCCTGCAGGGTCCCGTACATCTGACCAACATGCTAATGTGCTGTAAAATAACTTCCACCATTTACTCTTTTGAAGTGAATACTTATTGGATTCTGAGAAATAAGAGAAAATATGAGCTGGAAAAAGCGAGAAATAAATTCCCTTTGTTCATACCTTGACACCTCTACATCACTAGATGACGACCATCTCTCACCTCTATGCAATGGATTTCTGAGTAATGCTCTCTTAATGTTCTCACAGTATTCTGTATAGTCAGTACCACCTACATGTGGTTACTGTGGCATTATAAAGAGGTTGATCATTTCGCAAGGTCGTAACGTGTTGAGAAAAGAGGACTGGGTGCTACTGGATGATAGGATGCTCTTTTTTACTATTGTGCACATCATGTTGAAATTTCAAATCCAGCTTTGTAAAAACTTTTACAGACAGGTCAATTAGAGTATATCTTTCACCATGGCCTTCTGATTTTGTTCTGCCAGGTTTTGTAGCTTGGCAGCCAAACTTGCCTTCTTTTAAGAATCAGCCTGCTTGGGTGAAACACAAGGGGCTGCTAGTTCACTGAGGTATCAGTTTACAGCTGTCCATTGTGATCTTTGAAAAGAGGAGGGATAGGGGAGGGAATGAAGAAGAGAGCAGCTGACATAGGCACACACTGACCTTTCTTACTGCTTTGTAGTAAGTGTTTATCTCACCCCAGTGCTGAATTCACATCTACACTGCTCAGTAGTGCTGTATAACATCCTCAGTACTGCTGCTTCTGAAGGTGTGCTACATTCACAAGAAATTAGGAATCTCTTATGTCTGCGTGTGCTGTATGTAATAGACTTCATAGCTAGTCAGCAGTCACTAGCTTAAAAATAACTGATGATTGAAGATAGAGGCTACAGAGTAGAAAACTTGTCAAAAATGCAAGATACAAGTCATATAATGGCCAGAAATAGTGATGTTTTTCACACACACACAACAGGTTATTCTGAATAGTCAACTAATATGACAGATACAGTCGATGGACATCAAAAAATCTTGCAGCAGGACTTTCCCAGTGGCAGCTGTGTCTCTTCCATGAGCCTTTCTCCGCTATTTTGGGAAACTCTCAGGCAACCTCAAAGAGAAAGCAAGAATGTTATATAGCATCTACTATACACATGAAGAAGGTGATTTTCAATAAGCTCAAGAGTTCTTGACATAAATAAAGATGGAGTAAAAGAGCACTTAGAGCGTTCATGCTTCCTTCTAAAACCAGTACTGAAATTCAGTCCCTGTGGACTAAGATGAGGACCATGGAGATATACATATCTCTCCGAAAATGGATATTTGGAAAATTCTTCTCCATAGCATTTAGAAAAATGTATCCCAAATATTCAGTATGTCATCAACAAACAGTGTCTATATCGATGATTAGTATATGACGAAATGACTGATTAATGCAGCGTATGTTACTGTACCTCTAACTGCCGCCGACACCTACTAACTGTTACCTCTAACCACAAGCCGTCTTTGTATTATTTAGTTTCATTTAATATTTATAGGTTAAAAGCCTGAATTGTGAAAATATGCAATATATCAGAAAGCCGTCCACACACATACATCAGCCTAGATAAGACCACAAATCCTGCATGCGAGTGTTAGACATTATATATTTAGATGTGTAATCGATGTGAAGACACAGCCAATGTCTGAATGTAGAAGTTTAAAGAGCACCTGTCACTTATCATAAATAGGACTTTTTCTTAACCTAGTCTATATGCCGCTGCTCTCCTGAATTTAGTTTTTTTTCCCTTTGCCTCTGTGTGGAAGATATATCACCTTTCTTCCATGTATATAAATCCGATCTTCTTAGCCAACTGGGTGTGGTCTTCAAGAAGATGTTCATAGAGTACAGCTGAGTGCCATGCCCACTTGCCCAACAAGAATAGTATTGCAGCTCAGCTCTATAGACGTAAAGAGAAATGAGTTGTAATACCACACACAACCTGTGGGAAGGTGTGGTACTGTTTTTGAAAGACATAAGAAATATTAACAAAAAACTGTTTTAAAGGAAACCTGACAGATGATACATTTTGCCGGATCCACAGGCAACATGTATCAGACACCGGCTGTATGATTTCAGCCAGGTATGTTTTACTCTGTGACGTTTCAGAGAACAACATACTATAAAGGAGCCACACAGTAGACTAGTCGGACAGCCAGGTCCCCAACAGCTTCTCCCCTCCCACTCCCTTGGAGTCACAGGTCTCCCTCTGCCGTGCATTTATAGAGAAACTTGTCACTCAAGGGCAGCGAGTGGAGAGAAGCCACCAGGGACCCAGCTGTCCGACTAGTCTGCCATGTGGCTCGGTCCCCGGAAGCTTTTAAAGTATGTGTTTTTTTGTAATGCCACAGCGTTTAAGAGTCAAATATACCTGGATATCATGCAGCCGACGCCTGATACATGCTGCCTGCAGACCGGACAGAATGCATCAGCTGTCAGATTCCCTTTACATGTATCGAGCAAATCTGAAAGACAGTGGACATGGACTGGTTTAGTGTGAACTGGATCTACTACCATTGTCTTTATCATACTGAGTGTCTCTGTCATTGGAAACATACATTACGAATCTATAGTGGATTTTTCCTTTGCGAATGGACAGGGCTGCCCCTGCTGGGAAAATCCTGTATAATGTTAATGGAATATTTTACAGCAACACATGATATTCATACTAAATATTATCATGTATGTGAATGCAGCAGAGAATAGATGAGCATTTATCAGTTTTGATAAGGAGGCATGGCTTTTATAAGGACATGGAGGATATAGGTCTTATTTCATTTTCTTGGATATTTCTCACTGTAACCAGAAAATAGGTTGGTGAAATGATGTATGTATTGTCTGTAAAGTAGAGCAGCCATGGCTTAATAACGTGCCCCTTATAGTTTCAAATAAGCGCTGTTCACATCTTCATTGGAGGCTGTGTTCTGTAGATGGACTAACCTCATGATATAAACGCAACGGATCCCATTATAGTTAATTCAGCCATGTGTCTGTTGACATGGATCAGGCACTCCCGATAGTTTAGCAAAATAAAAGAACCAAGAAATCCAAAAGAAATACCTATTACTCCTTAATGTAGACACAAATCATGTGTGTAACCTGCATATGTGGGGTCGGGATTTTTCTTTCCTTCTGGTGGTTTCTGCAAATATACATTTTCTTCCACCACACTTGCTGAGTGAGCAGCCTCCTCTTGATGAGATATTTCTCCTGCTATTTGTGATATTAAGACCCCCACACATTAGAAAAAAAAAGTGGCCAAACCCACCAATTTCAGCAGGATCGTTAAAACCATCTAATGTGAATGGGGGTCTTCCAGGGAAAAAAAAAGTTGTGCTTCCGTGGCTGAGCCTAAGGTTCAGAGCGGAGATAAGCCACTGCTCTCATAGAGAACACAGGAACACTCAGTCATCCCCAGCGTTCCTGTGTGTAGGAGAGTTGGGAGAGATAGCCACACGATTGCCCAACAGCTATAATGTGTATGGGGGATTACGAGCTGAGCTGAACCAATCAGATGTCCTCCAACAGCATGCAGTATCACATACACTGAGGGAGAGAACCTACTGCAGTTGCATCCCCCCATACACACAAACACAGACACATTTGTCAAACTTTTATTCAGTACTTTACACTAGACTGATTGGTGACTGAGAAGGATTTTTAGGGAATCTGCATGCTGGTGTAAGACGATGGAAGTTGTGCCCATGTTCCTCCTTGTTGATATGTGCTGTGATATGATATGATGTATTATAATGTTCTACACTGTGATGTGATAGAGTTGTGTTCTGCCCAGCAACAGGTAGTGAGTAGGTATGGATAGAGTTAAGCGTTGGGACTAGCCCAGACAGAAATGGAGGGGCTATGTAGCAAAATCAGAAAGGAATTCCTTGTAGCGAGTCAGACAGGGCTTTTTCACGCATCATGTTTCCATGCAAAATACAAGGAGACTTGTCCATTTTTTTTCCGGTATCATGGATGAAAAGGGCCAATACAAGTCTATGGGTCTGTGAAAATCATGTACAGCAAACAAATGGCATCAGTGTATAATGTGTGTGCTGTCCATATTTAACATTGCAAAGGATTGAAGAAGCTTTGTAAGGTATTTATTATTTCATTCATCCATGAAAAACACTGAAGGTAAAAATGGAAACAAGGACCAAACACTGATGACACACTGATCCAAAATACTGAAGACACCGGTATCATTTTTCCATGTAAGTGTTTAAACACGGATGAGTGAATGAAGCCTTAGGTGTATGGGCACATTTAAGTGTTGTGTCGAATTTTTTTGAAACTTTTTAGCAGGACAGGGAGGTTTGAGCACTCTATGGGACCCTTTCATTCTTGAAATATTTACCATTCTGTACAAATGTGATCACCCATGAGTGTCTATGACATACAACATATCAGAAGACCATTGGCATGTGCAGTGGTCATGAGTAGGTAGCATGTGTAATGCTCAGTGGTGTAGTTATATGTGGTGAAGGACTAGCAGTTGCATCCAATCCCCAATGTATGAGGGGACCAATCAATCTCTAATAAAAAAGACTCTGTGTATTTAACGTAATTCAGGCTTTTTGCTGGAGCAAATAAAACCTTTTTTTGAAATAATCCCAAAACAAAAAAAAAAGAAAGGCGCAGCAACACGAGGCAGACATATGGTATTAACTACACTCAAGACGACACGTGAAAAATGTCACCACTTAGGAGTTGAGTAAACTAATTTGTTTGATTTCATTTCAGAATCTAAATAAGAGAAAAGTGCACTATGTGCAGATCTCCTGAGCAGAGTATTAAAGCCATCTGTGTAGATCCATATTGCCATATGGTTCACAGGAAGCAGAAGTCCTTACATCTGTGCCGTTCAATTGCTCTTCTTTTCACTATTTGTAGAATTTATGTAGAAGGATCACATACAACTTTACCTGTATAAAGTGGAAGTATAAATAAATAATGTAACAGGCAGTGCTTTACTGCAAAGAATCTGCTAATTTTAGAGGATTTAAAGGGGTTTTCCAGGTTTGGCACAAAAGTCTACAGTCACTCTATGTGACTGCAGCAGTGGCATAACTACCGCAGCGACCAAGCCCAGTGGATGACGGGCCTGCCGACGCCAGCACATACTTCAGCTGGATGTACGTCTTCGGACACACATTCAGCTGAAGTGTATTGCCGTGCACAGACACATCGAATCCCCTCCCGTCGCTTGCACGCTAAAGTCTGCTGCCGGCTCCAGAAGAGGATGCCGCTCGGTGGGGGAGCAGAAGGAAGGTGAGTATTTATGAGGGTTTTTTTGTCTTTTTTAAATAGTTTTTATTAAATTTAACAATAGGTAAATATTACATCAACAATATAGATAATAATTAACTCTTAACAGGGAAAAGGGGGAGGGAGGAGTGAGAGGGAGAGAAGAAGGAACAATAGGGTGAATTTTATTAGCATACAACCAAAATTATATTTATTTAGTGGGATAGGGAAGGAAAGAAGGGACAGGAAAAATCTGGGGAGGGAGAGTAACGAGTCATACAAAACAAACAAGTAAACAAAGACATAAGCAAAATTAATGTCTCTTCTAAACAGTCAAATAAATTTAAGTGTTGTGTCTATAAACGTATTCAACAGGCTAACAAACATATTATAATTACTCTAACCAAAAAATTTTAAGACATAAAAGAATGAAATTTCTTGTTCCAAGGAGCCCATCCCCTCTTGCACTTTAGAATGTTGCTATTTTTTTAAAGCATAATTATGTTCGTAGATATTATGTTCAGCAATTTGTTCAATTATGTTGTCAATTATAGGAATTTCTGTTTTTTTTCCAAAAAGTGACAATCAATGGGGGTTTAAAATATGAGAAACTATAAGTTGGTGTTCTTTCAACAGCCTGTTGATACCTATGGCTAATAGAGGCATCTGGGGGATGAGTACAATGGTACCTCCAATAATTTCAGAAATAAGAGTTTCAACTTTCTTCCATAAACTGTTAATACCGCTGCACTCCCAGAACAAGTGTTTTATATCACCCTTCTGACCGCATTCTCTCCAACATAAAGGAGATTGGGTCAGAAAAATGTTGTTTAGCCTCTGGAGGGTTAAGTACCACCTAGTAAGAAGCTTATAGTAAGTTTGGTGGAGGGTAACACAAGTGTTGGTTTTGTAAAACGCTCCTTCCCACTCTTCTAGCTGCGGGTTGATTCTGAGATTCTTTTTCCAGTTGCAAATATTAGTAGATTTATTTAAATATAGAACATCATTGAAATACTTATAGCTGTTAGTCCTCCAAATTGAGGGATTATGAGGTTGTTTGAATAATTTATATATCGGTTTTGGGAAGGGTGTTTTTTTTGGAAATTGTTATTTTTGTTAAAGTTGTTCAAATATCTTTTGATATCTAGGTATTAAACAAATTCAATGACATTAAGATTGTATTTCTCCTGAAGTAGACAGAATGAGGATAATTCTTTATCATTATCGAGGAACAGATTAGATATAAATTTAATGCAATTTTCTTTCCAATCTTGTAAATTTAAGTACGGATTGATTACCTCTAAAATTTCAATCGGAATATCCGAATCATAACTAAAAGGGGCTGATTTCAATGACTATAGGGAAGCATTTTTTTTTTAAATCATTGAGTACACGGTGGTCATACTACTACATGGATGACTATGGGCTGTGCATAATATACTACATGGATGACTGGGCTGTGCATTATATTACATGGATGACTATGGGCTGTGCATTATACTATATGGATGACTGTGGGCTGTGCATTATACTACATGGATGACTGGGCTGTGCATTATACTACATGGATGACTGGGCTGTGCATTATACTATATGGATGACTATGGGCTGTGCAATATACTACATGGATGACTATGGGATGTGTATTATACTACATGGATGATTATGGGCTGTGCATTATATTACATGGATGACTATGGGTTATGCATTATATTACATGGATGACTATGGGCTGTGCATTATACTACATGGATGACTATGGGCTATGCATTATACTACATGGATGACTATGGGCTGTGCATTATACTACATGGATGACTATGGGCTGTGCATTATACTACATGTATGACTATGGGCTGTGCATTATACTACTTGAATGACTATGGGCTGTGCATTATACTACATGGATGACTATGGGCTATGCATTATACTACATGGATGACTATGGGCTGTGCATTATACTACATGGATGACTATGGGCTGTGCATTATACTACATGTATGACTATAGGCTGTGCATTATACTACATGGATGACTATGAGCTGTACATTATACTACATGGATGACTATTGGATTTGCATTATACTACATGGATGACTATCTTCTGTTCATTGTACTACAGGGATGACTATGGGCTGTGCAATATACTACATGGATGACTACGGGCTGTGCATTATACTACATGGATGATTATGGGCTGTGCATTATATTACATGGATGACAATGGGCTGTGCATTATATTACATGGATGATTATGGGCTATGCGTTATATTACATGGGTGACTATGGGCTGTGCATTATACTACATGTATGACTATGGGCTGTACATTATACTACATGGATGACTATGGGCTGTACATTATACTACATGGATGACTATGGGATGTACATTATACTATATGGATGACTATGGGCTGTGCATTATACTACTTGAATGACTACGGGCTGTGCATTATACTACATGGATGACTATGGGCTGTGCATTATACTACATGGATGTCTATGGGTTGTGCATTATACTACACGGATGACTATGGGTTGTGCATTATACTACATATTACATGGATGACTATGCACTGTGCATTATACTACATGTATGACTATCTTCTGTGCATTATACTATTTGGATGACTATGGCCTGTGCAATATACTACATGGATGATTATGGGCTGTGCATTATATTACATGGATGACTATGGGCTATGCATTATATTACATGGATGATTATGGGCTGTGTGTTATATTACATGGATGACTATAGGCTGAACTATGGGGTGCAATATACTATATGGAGGACTATGGAGGGCGTATTATACTATATGGAGGGTGCATTATACTATATGGAGGACTATAGGAATGCATTATACTATTTGCAGGACTATAAGGGGTGCATTATACTATATGAAGAACTATGGGGGTGCATTATACTGTATGGAGGACTATGGGGTGCATTATACTATATGGGGGATATATATACCAGCTTGGGGCCCAGGATAAGGTAAATATACCAGGATAGGGGCTAAATATCAGGATGGGGCCCCGGATAAGGGACAACAAAGTTTACAAGGAATTAAAAGTGTGTGCACACAAGTCCTGTATAGGCAAACTTTGCATAATCAGAATTATTTCCTCTGTCTGGTGGGACCAGTTAACATTAGTCCACTTATAGGGACTTCTTCCACATTATTCATTATCTGTCAGATTGTCATTGCTTTATGAGATGATGGCATTGAGTGACTTTTCTAAATAAAAAATGTTCAAAAAAACATTAGATGAGCTTAGCCATACCTGCCATTTCCAGCAGAACTGGGCACCATCTAACGCGTATGTGAGGTGTTTTGACTTTCCTCTGATAACAGATGATGCATAACATTTCAACATGCTAATCCTATATTCTAACATCACATAAACTGCTGGCAGAAGTGTTCTACATCCAATGAAGATAATATAAAAGATGTGGCCCTCACTGAAATCACTTCATTCATCTGTGTGCTGCATACAATCACCTGGTTGCACAGGAGAAAGGCATTTGTACAGCGACTAAAGCAATGACCGTTTCGCCTTAGTATATGCTTCTTCAGGCTCAATTCTTACAGCTTGTGAGAGCCAGATAAAGCATATACTTGTGTGAAACAGTCATTTCTCTGTACACTGCACAAATGCCTTTCTCCTGCCCAACCACAAGTTTTTATACTGCACACATGTGAAAAAAGGCTTGAAAGGATTCAGGTAAGCGCAGCATCTTTATTCTCTTCATTGGATGTATAAGTACAACACCACACTCATGCGTGCTGGATGGACTCTTGTTGTACTGCTGTTTGAACAATATATGCAAATCACCTTAGATGAAGTGCCAACTTCTGTGACCATCCACTATTACCTTTATGCTGCCATAAGTGTCTGAAAGTGGCCAAGCCGAACATGCATTTGTATCGGGGTCAGGAAGAAACTATTGTGGCTGAACAAGTTTGCGGCCAACATCTATCTAATGCAGTGGTCCCCAACATTTTGTACTTGTGAGCTACAATCAACTTTGGTGGTAGAAGCCACATGCAATAAATAAATGAAGGTGAGCAATATTAAACATGGGGAAATGGGTGTTATATTGGACCTAGTGCATATGGTCATAACTGAAGCCTCCTATGATGACAAGCCACACAATAAGGGGTCATAAGGCACATGGGGGGGTTATGTGGCTTCCAATCCACTGGTTAGAGAACAATGATCTGAGGTGTACGGCTCCTTAAAAGCTGAGCGAACTATTATTCATTGGGGGAAAGAGGAACCAATAGAGCAGAACAGATCTGTCAATTTGATCATTGCAGATCTTAAAAAATTGTAATGAAAGCTATTGCCCCAGTTTGAACAGCGTCTTAATCATATTTAAAAAAGACAACATTCAGGAAGTAGAATATGTTTCATGGTAAGATGTGAGATTCAGAATAGGGCTCTTTCCTGACACTGATTCAATGTTCATGTAAAATACCCAATCAATGTAGATTTATCCTTCAGAAGTACAGTATATACTCTATGGGTAGTGAAGTCATTTCATACATAGGAACATAGTAGAGTCTTCAAACACATTAATTAAAATGATTTTAAAAAGAATTGTGAAAGGGGTTCGACAATCTCTTTTTTAAAATAGATGGGAGCCGGGTGAAAAACCCATTGATGAGCTACAATTTATATAGGAACGTAGCAGTCACAATTTTCATGTAGTGCCGCCGCAAGAGAAATGATATTTTGCACAGTATCCGCTAATAGACAGACATGTGTCTCCCTCCAGAGCGGGAGGTGCTATTTGTAGCCTCTCTCCACTATGACAAATTGATGAGAAGTCTTCCAGAATGGAAGACGCCTCATTATATTTATTGGGCTTTTAGACCAAACAACCCGTTTGATTCCCAAAAATCATCGATGGTACGTAAAAAAAAATCCTAAAATAATTTGTGTACAAGATGGTGCCAATTACACGTACTAAATTTACACCTAAAGAAATTCTTAACCATTATTAAAACTAAATGGCCAATGAGTTAGGTCTAAAACAGGGATGTCAAACTCAAAACACACAGAGGGCCAAAATGAAAAACTTAGACAAAGCCGCGGGCCAACCAGTATACAGGATAATGGACCCCACACAGTTCTCCATACAAAATAATGGGCCCCACATAGTCCTCCATACAGAATAAAGGGCCCCACATAGTCCTCCATACAGAATAATGGGCCCATATAGTCCTCCTTACAGTATAATGGACCCCACATAGTCCTTCATACAGAATAATGGGCCCCATAAAGTCCTCCATACAGAATAATGGGCCCCATATAGTCCTCCAAACAGAATAATGGGCCCTATATAGTCCTCCATACAGAATAATGGGCCCCCCATAGTCCTCCCTAGAGTATAATGGGCCTCACATAGTCCTCCATACAGAATAATGGGCCCCATATAGTCCTTCATACAGAATAATGGGCCCCATAAAGTCCTCCATACAGAATAATGGGCCCCATATAGTCCTCCAAACAGAATAATGGGCCCTATATAGTCCTCCATACAGAAAAATGGGCCCCCCATAGTCCTCCCTACAGTATAATGGGCCTCACATAGTCCTCCATACAAAATAATGGGCCCCATATAGTCCTCCAAACAGAATAATGGGCCCTATATAGTCCTCCATACAGAATAATGGGCCCCCCATAGTCCTCCCTACAGTATAATGGGCCTCACATAGTCCTCCATACAGAATAATGGGCCCCATATAGTCCTCCAAACAGAATAATGGGCCCTATATAGTCCTCCATACAGAATAATGGGCCCCCCATAGTCCTCCCTACAGTATAATGGGCCTCACATAGTCCTCCATACAGAATAATGGGCCCCATATAGTCCTCCATACAGAATAATGGCCCCACATAGGGGTGGTGGTTCTGGTGTCGCGGGCCAAATATAATCACCCTGCGGGCCAGAGTTGGCCCACGGACCAGAGTTTGACACGTGTGATCTAGGGTGTACAGAAGTAGCCATAGCGGACAGGTTCTAGTGCTTTTGGGGGTCTTTAAAAGGAAATCTGTCACCAAATTTTTGCTGCCTGATTTTACAGAACCATAAAAAAGAGACAGAGGCTGTGATTACAGCAATGTGTCACCTACTGGGCTGCTTGAGGTAGTTTGGATAAAGTCACTATTTTTTTCAGTAACAGATTAGAGGACTAGTAAACCTGCTGCCAAGTAGTCCTCCATATTCATGAGCTCTGTATAACCCTGAAAAAGGAGATCCAGCTTCCAAAATTCCAAAATTTATTGTAGAAAAAGATTTCACGCAATTAAAAGAAATTCATGGCAGACAGGAAAATCTCACATGAAGAAACAGAGGGACGCGTTTCAAACACACACCGGTGTTTTTTCTTTTTCTTCTTCATTTGATATTTTCCTGTCTGCCATGAATTTCTTTTAATTGCGTGAAATCTTTTTCTACAATAAATTTTGGAATTTTGGAAGCTGGATCTCCTTTTTCTTTTTTCATGTTTACCACGTGTGGCCACAAGTTTCCTGCTTCCAAGTACCACAAGCCATTGAGGTGAGCTGATCTTCTCCCTTTTTTCTATGTTCTGTATAACCCCACCCCCACCACTGATTAGCATCTTGCTGCCTATGCACAGTGTACACTGAAAGCTGGCAATCAGTGATGTGGGCGAGGAGAACTGGTAGATCTGAAGCAAACTGATTTTATCAAAACAGCAGCAAGTAGCCCAATAAGTGACACATTGCTGGAATCAGGTTCTGTGCACCTACATTATACTGCTCTCAGAAGGCGTAGCAAAAATCTGGTGACCGATTCCCTTTAAAGAATTATTCTCAGTATGTTATTAAAAATCCACTCCTTTCTCAAGAATGGAGGGATTTGGAAATCGATTTTTGTACTGCTCTTTTCTTCGTTACCAGCCAACTCTGCAGTGTATCAGTGGTTGTCGGTCTTCGGTCTTTTAGGCATGGAATGCAGTGCTTACAAGATCTTTTCTATAAGCGCTGCTCTGAAGTTGACTGGATCACTGCAGCAAACTGTTCGCTCCCTATCTTGGCCTTCTTTAGTGCAACTGTACTTCTCGGATGCTGCAGGGGCAAGCAGGGAGCTGGTACTACTCGTATGCTGCAGAGGCAAGAAGGGAGCTGGTACTACTTGGATGCTGCAGAGGCAAGCAGGGATCCCCTAGGCAGTGCGCTCATGGAAATAACCCTTTTAAGACCCCTATGGTAAAAAAAAAGACTCCAGTAATATAAATGCTACATTTCTAAATGGGGAGAAAGTTTTTGGATTGGAGTCCAGGCGCTCCAAGTAATGTGTACATGGTCTATAACTAGCAACCAGCCAAACCAAGAAGATCATATCTCCTAGTAAATCACAGCACAAGACGATTAGAGGACGTAAGGCTCACATACCCCCACTCGGCATAGAAACACAAATTTTGTTGCTGAGATTTGTTTCCCTATAGTATTGTTACCCGGGAAGAAATCCTGTTGTATTCCGATCCTTCCATACATTCTACTGCATGGCAGCGCTATTACAAATGTGTGACTTGACCCTTTTGGAGGGAATTGACTAAACAGGTAAAAATAACTATAGAATGAATAGACATCCTTGACTACACTACAGACTCTTTATTAAAAATTCACACAGTTTCAAGGTAATACGCATTGTGCTCGCATTTCAATACTAAAGGAATCTCCGGAATAGAAGCATTGCATCGATTAGAAGTCACAATGCACAGAGCACATAGAAAAGACTAACCACATCCAGTATCACACTTCTCCGCTGAATGGAGACATTACTATAGAATAAAGGATTTCAATGCATAATTGAACAATACGATAATATAGAATCAAAAATTAGATTTATAATAAATCTTTATTAGTTAAATGAGAAAAATGGAGGTATGGAGAAGTGAAATAAAAGGTTATCATAGAAAAGGTGCAATTGCCAAGATGGAAAAAGTGAATGGCTGCCAAGCGAACGTTAAGACCATTAAAGCGATTGTCTGGGCTTTTAAAAAAGTTACCAACAACAGGAATTGTTATAAATTATATAAAAAAATCACTACTTATCTGTTCAATCCCTCTATGCTCCAGCACTATGTCTGCAGTAAACCCTACTAGTCCTGTAGTGATTACTGTACGTCATGTCTATTGGTCATTTAACCGCTGCAGCCAATCACTAACCTTAGCAGTGACACTTCCATGCATGGCACATGATCACAGTGGTCAAAGATTGACTGAAGCCACCTTACCGACAGACGTGACATTATTGCTGCAGGAGCAGTGAGGATCACCGAAACACTGAAGCAGAGGGAGATTGAAAGTTGACGATTTCAACCATAATGAACATTGATTGGGAGAAATTTAACAGCAAACCTTTTTTTTTTCTTAAGAACTCATCTGTGGTTGGATTTTTGGGCTGATATCATTCCATGAAAGATATTTCGCCCTTCAATAATGGTACAAAACGTGTCGTCTTCTATAAACTTTGATAATGTCATAAAATTCAACTATTTGCCAACTTCTAATGTGTATGAACACCTTAAAGCTTGTTTTACATGAGCATAATTCACATAAGGTCACATCTGTCACTTTTTATATCAGCAAATCCAGGATTTCCCACCATATTACATTTTGGTGACACGTGTCACTCAGTGGCCTAAATCCATAACACTGAAGCTTAGCCTGGGAATATAAAGGATATATATAATCACATTTTACAGTACAAATGGAATAAATTAATAAATAGATATCTGAGACCTGATGAGACTGATTTACTTACTTCAAAAATTGATGTCAGTATGGCCAGATAAGCTTTTTCTGAAAGTTTTCCCACCAGCTCTAGCTTGGCATTCTTAAATCTGCTGCAGATCTGCTTTTAACAAAAAAAAAAAAATCAAATATTCTAGAATGAGCAGAACTTTTTTAAAACCAATTGTTGTCTCCATTTGGTGTCTAGAGCGTATACACAGACTATGACTAAAGCTTGTATAGTGTGATCCTGCAGTCATCTGTCCCCTACAGGTCAGCAAGAAGCAGTGGCGTAACTTGAAGCTCATGGGCCCCAATGCAAAAGCTCCAACGGGGCCCCCAATTATTGCAAGTCTTCAATAGCATTGGTCTTTTTATATGGGCCAAAGGGACTTTCTGGGGCCCTTAGGCTCCAGAGCCCAGGTGCGACTGCAACCCCTGCACCTATTGTAGTTACGCCCCTGGCAAGAAGTAATATGGAAGTTTACTAATGGCCACCATGCTTCCAGGAGCCGACACAGACACAAGAGGGCCCCTGTGCAAGAACAATAGCTCATCATAATGCACAATTCCACCAGCTCTGGAGATAGAAGTGGCCTCTTTACCTCTTGGGCCACTTTTGAAGCTGCGCAGGTTGCACCAATGGTATGTCCGCCCCTGATGATCTGGAAATTTCAGCTCTGCGGTGTAAAATAAATCTTGCAAAAGAAAATTTAAAATGTTGAATTTTTCGTTGAACTCTTGTAAAATCAAGGAACTTAATCATTTTATTAAAGGGTATTTCTAATGCTTTCTTATTATGCAAGTCACTTGTATCCACAGCAGGTGCACAATCCCAGTTACTATCAATTATTATACCTTTCTGCTGCGTCTCTTCATTGGTATTGATACCGTAGAACATGAGTTAGCTGAGACAAAACAACTTAGTGCACGGCTGAAGCATTAGCTATATTAGAAGACCAATTATCTTTGATAAAAGGAATGTAGGTCAACCTGAATCATCCTCATAAGGGCACTCGCCAGCCGCCTATTGTTCTTACTTCCAAAATGGTCGAATGTTTGGCAGTGTCCTACAAAGTGTCCTGACAATGAGATAGTGGAAAGTGAGTCCTGGCTGACTTCAACAAATTTTATTTCTATTTAATCACTCGTTATTAATATTTTAAGGAGTTTTCTGATTTCAACAAACATGTTATTCCTTTTTTAATAAAAAGTTATGTAATTTTCCCATGTACTTTTTAATATTTATCCAGCTCTGTTTTCAATAGCTAACCTTCATTACTGATGAGACACACATTACGTGAACCCGCTGATTTCAACGATGTGTATGGGGGCCTCTCGACTCGCTTAAACTGGTGATAGCGGGGGACATAAAGATTAAGTAGTTCAAATGGAATCCCTCAACATGCAGAAGTAGTGCTGTTGCAGAGTGTGACATGCAGAAGTAGTGCTGTTGCAGAGTGTGACATGCAGAAGTAGTGCTGTTGCAGAGTGTGACATGCAGAAGTAGTGCTGTAGATTTAAAAGCATCCAGCAACTATTAGAAGTAACACAAGCACATGAGACAGAAAGTGTTGTGCTCCAGAAGCATCCAGCTACTAGAGGGGTTAACACAGTCACAGGAGAAGGGGAGTGTTTTAGCAGAGCCCCAGGGGGATTGTGGGGAAGTTGTGTACTGTCTGGCTGGAGCCGAAGAGAATGGTGGTATGTGTGTTCTGTATCTCACAGAAGCGCCCCTGCAAGTGAAAAGGATTCAAGTCAGGAGTGAAGCTAAGCACTGGTCAGGTAGAGTTCCTGAACTAACAGTGCAGAGTATTATCAGGCAAAAAGATAAGGACTGGAAGAAATGGTGTCACAGGGATCATCTCCCTCAGCAAACCCTCCCCCCTCCTCCATCTCACTGTGCTGTAAAGAATGCTGTGTTCATTAATGTGCCTTTGCATTAGAACTGTGCTGTCCTGTACTAATGGGAAGACTGTGAACTGCTGTGCTGCTAAGGAAACTGTACTGTTTGTCACTGGAGCCTGTTGCTCATAAGACTTAACTTGCCCTGGCTGTGCGGCTTCTTATTAAATGCTACTGTTCTACCATTTATGAGTACTCTTGTCAAGTGTGTCTGGTCAGCAAGTGAAACAACCTACGTGTCTGTGCCTGAGGGTCAATACCCCTGTGTGCCTGAGAGAAGCTACAGCACACGGTCTATGGTCTCCCTGAGTAACTGTTCCCCCAGGATTCCAAAGAATTCATGTAACCTGTCTCGCCCCTATCTGAACCTGGCGGCGTGTGTGTAACACTATAGGCAGAAAAGCTGCTGCCGGATGAGTCTGGCACTAGCTTACTCTGTCCTCCCCATAGAGAACACATGAATGATCGGCAGAGCCAATGTAGATAGCTGTGGACTGAACGAGTATTTAGCAGTTATCCAAGGCATATGGGCCCCTTTACAGTATCTGTATCAGAGCTGTGTACCTGTGCATCTATTACACAGATAGAGACAGATTTTTATTTTTTGGGTGTAAACAACAGTTTCCTACAAAATGACAGCAAGCAAGAGGTCTTACAAAAACAAGTTAAGGTAGCAAGTATATTGAAAAAATTATAGTTTTTATTTTCCAAAAAAATAACATTAATTGAGTTGTCCAAAATTAGAAAACCACGGCTGTTTTCATGCAAAAACAGTGCAGGTTGTGGGTGGTATCACAGTTTGGCCTATTAATTTTTTTTTTAAATTGAGCTGAAATGTCACAGACCCATCTAGAAGAAAGAAGCCATGTTTTTCTAATTCTGGGCGAACCCTTCAATTTGCTGAAACCTGGAATACCCTTTATGAATAATTTTAGCTGGCATAATATCCAAGCCCATGTTAAGGTAACTAGCTAGAGACAGTTCTTTCCACATGTCCGATATTGTCATGTCTACTAATGTTCCATATAATGACTTGGTAGATAAGCAGGACATTTCCTGTGATGCTTGAGACAAGAGACTGAAACATATATTGGATTTTCATTATTCCTCCCATAATGCGTCCCGGGCTCTGGTATAGAATAATAAATGATCTCCTTCAGATCATAAGCATGAAGTTCCTCTATCCTTTACTCTGCTTCTCCAGCTGCTGCAGACCCTACATTGATTGATATGAAGCCTTCTCTACAGGGGGAAACACAGGATCAGCCAGGAATAAGGAGGAGGAAAAGGAGGCAAGAAACAGAGAAGGAACATGCTAAGAAGACAGTGAAGTAGAGAAGAACACTGGTTCAGAGATAATGATCCATATGGAAGCACAAGTTCAGATTTGCTCACATAGTGCCGTTCTGGTATTTTTACGGTAAAACCAGAAACTGTGACTTTACTGTATGCAGTTGTCCCTTTAAAATCCATTCGTGATTTTTGCTAGTTGAAAAAATATAGTAAAATTGCAACAAAAGACTATGTGAACAAGGCTAACTGTGTTAGGAATTTTTAAGAAACTTACCAGGATAAATGTAAAAATAAACTAAGAAATCTTGCAATTTTCATACTGGCCACCAGGGCTGTTATTTTGCGAGATTCACATGTACATTAGCAGCAACAAACAACTGACTTAGACCATAATTTCTGTATTCAAGCATCTAATGAGCATGTAAAAAGGTCATTGTAAAGGAAGGGGGAGCAGGGTCACTGTGATGTCACTTATTGTGATTGGTGCATCCAGTGTTATCAGCTGTGTATAGGAATAACACCAGTCATTATAACCTTGTCTGTGAAGATAATTAATGAGACTTCTAAAATGTCATATGTAAAAAACAAGAAATTTAAGTCTAAAGCCCCAGAGGCCAGTGTGAAAATTGCAAGATTTCTCATTTTTTTAATACAATTTTTTTTTTTAAATACATTCAACACACAAACTTGATTTATAATAGGTCATTTTTTTTATGCTATATTCCTAGAGTTGAGCAAAAATATTCCCAAGGCACTGAACCAGTGGACATGTAGGTAGTCCGTAGCCACGGGATCAGAGCCCTGGGAACCTTTTCCTACATCCCAGCATCCCTGGTGCCTTTTCCCCAGAGTCTATTAGCAAGAGATGGTGTATTTGTTTAGTGGCCAGACAGTCTAGCCCTTGGATGTATCTTGTATTGTTGATTCACTGTCTTAGAGTGAAAGTTCTTCATGTACCAACCACCTAGAAGATGGAGATCTCATGAGTTTATTTTCCCTAATTTATTACAATACACAAATACAGTATGTGGCAATGTCTGTACCAGTATGATCAGCAGTGCTTCCACGTGTTCTCATTATTTGTTTTTTTCACCATGGTGCATAAGGTTACGGAATCTATGAGTCTATTATAGGTGTAGCAATGCCAGGTAGGCCAGGTAGTCTATTATAGGTGTAGCAATCCTAGCTGTGAAGGCTCTGATTAGGTGTACTTGGCTATCATTGCATATAACCAGGCTAGGTGTTCATCTAAGTCAGTGAGCTGGGTGGAAGCTGACCAGAGTGGATTTGTGTTGGATCTAAAGAGAGGAACAAGCCAAAATTTCTCTGTGAGAAGAGCCTGCACAGGCCATGTGCACCAAACTGCAAGTATCACTAGTTGCTATAGACAATAACTGTTGGGTTCGACCGAGCTGGGGCTAGCTCAGCAGTGTATGAGTAGCCAGGGTCTGTGTTGTTTAGTTAGTGCCTGAACAAGGCTTGGGATTTATGTTTATGATTTTGTTTGGTACTGTGAAACATGTTCAAATAAACATCACATTATTTTGACAAAAGAATCCAGTGCCTGTGTGAACGCTACCTAATGCCTACCCAAGAGCGTGAATCCCTACATAGGCCATACAGTAGCTAATAATGAATATGTGCCACTGTAGTAAAAAGGATTTTGTAAAAATCTCATGCACACGAAAATTAATTTCTATATTCCACTTTATGCGCTATAACAGTTTTCTAATTATTTTCTCTAATGAAGTCATTATGAAAACAACATCCCAAAAATACCATTACTGCTCTGGAACTAAGTCTTAGGGCTCGTGCACATGACCGTAAAAATCGGACGAGTGCTATCTGTCGTTTTGACAGAGAGCATTAGTTCCCGTATTATTTTATGGGGTCGTGCACATGTCTGATTTTTTTCCGCAGACCAAGTCAGTCATGGCACTGGCCTATTCAACTCTATGGATCCGTGGAAAAAATCAGACCGCACTCGGATGACATTCAACATTTCACGAATTGACAGAGAAGGTGAGGAAACCTTTTTTCTCCACCTCCAAGAAAATCGGAACCCACTCTGATCAGAGAGTGCTTAGCATAATAGGACCGATTTTCTCAGATAAGGGAAAAATGGTCGTATGACCCTAGCCTTACTGACCGAGTGATGCCGTCAAACATTTCCAATAGGTGGCACTAGAGAGACAGTTTCACTTCCTTCTGGTGGATCTAATTTGCATACTTTTTTCTCAGAAGGTAAAACTACTCACACCAGCAGGTGGTCTCCATGAGAAGAAATAGAACACCCCTTATCTACTGTACATAACCCCATGGCAAGCCAGTCCCTAACACACACAGTGCTTCCAAAAAATGGGGAAATAGTTTCTTTGCAACTTTTTAAATCTTTCTAGCGGAAATAACAAGTTTGTCCAAGTTTTCAACAAGCCACACTTCTAAACTTCTATCCCTCTATCCCCCCCACCTCAAAAAAAACACCCAAAACCCAATTCTTATGCCTCTTCTCTAGCACCTATTTTATAAAAAAAAATGAATGACATATCCAGTATATACAATGTGATGTTCTGAAGGTCACATATTGTGGTACATATGGTATATACCTGATATAACGCTATCTTCATGTTTCATTCAACATTCAGAAGAATGGCGGCATTATAATCACAACGTGAACAGTGCATTTCCAAGAAGCCTTGGTGACATTATGGGCCATTTCTCAATCTCACTTCTTAGAATGCCAAGTATGAGTTGTCATCTTGTCTCACACGACATAGGTTACGTTGCCCTTATTAACTCATAGTGAAGAGTTACCTCATTTAGCATGCGGCATACAGACACGACTCACATCCAGACTGCCGAGCATTCACTTTCTATACATATGAGATTTGCTTTGGCTTTGTTTTTTTTTCTTTTTATTATACATAGATCAGTATGAATATTATATTCACTTTACAGGTTTAAAAGAATCATAGATTTTGGTAACCCCAGTATATAAATAATTCTGCTTATTAAAGGAGCAGCCTCATCAGAGGTTGTCTACCAATATTTTCCCTGCAGGGTTCACAAAAAGCGGAAAATATAGTACAACATAGCTCTCCATTGTGACCCATAATGAGAGGGACCCCCTCTATGTTGTCAATATATCCCAAGTGGGCAAATTAATACAGGTAGTCTTTAGGACACAACCCCTCTAAGTCATTGTCATCACGACCTGTATATTGGGCCTCATGCACACGGCAGAGGGGTGTCAGCTGAGCCTTTTCAGACGCACTTAGTGCTCCATCCTGCAACTTATAGTTGTTCTGCTGTTATTACGCCAGCTTTGACAACTCTAGTAACATTTAATTCTCATGTAGATAATTGTAAGGTTATGCACTTGGGCAGAGATGATAAAAATGTATAATTATGTACTAAGTTGTAAATCACTGGGTAGGACTGTCACTGAAAAAGACTTTGGTGTATGGGTGGGCGGCAAACTCTACTTTAGTGACCTGTGCCAGATAGCAGCTGACAAGGCCAATAAAATAATGGGATGCATTGTAAAAGAGGCATAGATGGTCATGACTAGTGATGAGCGAGCACTAAAATGCTCGGGTACTCGTTGCTTGGGTCGAGCACATTGGAATACTCGGGTGCTCGACCAGAGCAAAGAGTCCAATGTAAGTCTATGGGAAACCCAAGCATTTTTCAGGCGGCTCCCCTCGGTGGTCTGCAGAGGGCCTAAAAATTACCCAAATCGATGGGAACAGTGCTCAAATGACATGGGGACAGCATGGGAAAGACCCCTGGAAGCATTTCTGACTCCCAGGTCACTTCTGTCAACAATATTGTCAGAGGTATTACGCCACTTTTACGGACTCACAATAAAACATACCAAAAGGAAACCAAAATGGATTTTCCTGGGAAATATGTTAAGGAGCATCCTTTCCAGGGTGATAACTTTTATATAAAGCAAAATAAATAACCAAAACCAAAAATGCTCCTTCACACCTTGGGCTATGTTCACACATAGCGTTTTTGATGCGTTTTTTCACTTTTGCATTGCTTTCAATTGTGACAAATGCATTTACCAGGAAATGTCATTTTAACATTTTACAACCTTATCTGGCCATGTGGTATGTGAGATATCATCAGACACATCGTGTGTCATTTATGAAGGAGGGACTCTTAAAGTCACAAAGCCTATTTTTAGGCGGCCTTTACTATTCTTAAAGGGCAAGCAGTCGGCCCTCACTATTCTTATAGAGCCATCAGCCGGCTATGTTTTATTGTTCCCATTACTAAAGAGTGGGTCTCCTATACTGTTATTGCATATGCAGTGAGTAGCAGGGCTGCCCCAAATTTGGACGCACCCAATACCACTTTGAAAATTTGGATGCACCCCAATACCACTTTGAAGAGACTTAGAGGAGGGCCTCCTGAAAACAATGTTCCCATTATTAGGAAGTGGGTCTCCCATAGTGCTGGCCTATGCAGTGAATGCAAGGGTTGCCAAAAATTTGGAGGCACTCCAATGCCCCTTGGAAGAGACGTGGAGGTCCGAGGGCCTCCTGAAAACAATGTTCCCATTATTAGGAATTGGGTCTCCCATTGTGTTTGCCTATGCAGCGAATGTAAGGGCTGTCAAAAATTGGGAGGCACTCCAATGCCCCTTGGAAGAGACATGGAGGAGAGCCTCATAAAAAAAGTTCCCATTATTAGGAAGTGGGTCTCCCATTGTGTTTGCCTATACAATGAATGCAAGGGTTGCCAAAAATTTGGAGGCACTCCAATGCCCCTTGGAAGAGACGTAGAGGGCCTCATGAAAAAATGTTCCCATTATTAGGAAGTGGGTCTCCCATAGTGCTGGCCTTTGCAGTGAATGCAAAGGTTGCCAAAAATTTGGAGGCACTTCAATGTCCCTTGGAAGAGACATGGAGGTCAGAGGGCCTCCTCAAGACAATGTTCCCATTATTAGGAAGTGGGTCTCCCATTGTGTTTGCCTATGCAGTGAATGCAAGGGCTGCCAAAAATTGGGAGGCACTCCAATGCCCCTTGGAAGAGACATGGAGGAGGGCCTCATAAAAAAATGTTCCCATTAGAAAGGAGCGGGCCTGCTATACTTGTAATGCCCATGACCTAAGTGAGTGGGCTGACAAACATTTAACCCTGGGGGGTATACATGAACAAACTGTATAAATTGTTTTTTTTACGGGCATCATAAACACCCTTTAAAAAAATTCTGTGGGTGTTGCATCACGGACCACGGTCACCCTGGTGATATGGTGGTGGAGCAAGAGGAGAAGGAGGAGAACAAGAGCAAATAGCCAAAATCAGGAAGCGTATACCCATGTGTGGGTGTGAGGAGGTGCATGGGAATACACCTCCCAAAAAAGATACTGGATTTGAGCTTATGTTACGCTGCTATCATTCGGTGGTGTTGAGAAGTCTGGCCCAATCCAGCCCTTGTTCATTTTTTATAAGAGTCAGCCTGTCAGCATTTTCAGTTGACAGGTGGATGTGCTTATCAGTTATAATTCCACCAGCGGCACTAAAACCCGCTTTGATAAAACGCTGGTGGCAGGGCAGGCCAGGACCTCCAAGGCATAGAGAGCCAGTTCATTCCACGTATCCAGCTTGGATACCCAATAATTATAAGGCACAGAGGAATCACGGAGGACATTGGTACGGTCGGCAAGGTACTCCCTCAGCATCTTCCCAAACTTTGAACTCCTTGTGAGAGTACCCCGCGCCTCAGGGCTTCAGCGATGGGAGGGGCTGAGAAAATTCTCCCAGAACTTTGACAGTGTTCCCCTGCCTCTGCTGGATTGAAGTTGTGTCTCTCTCGCCTGTACTCCTTGGTTGTCCAATGAAGTGTGCTCTCCGCCGCCAGCGTTTTCAGATGGGAATTTTTTTAATAGTTCCGCAACAAGGGCTTTCTGGTACAGCCCCATTTTTGTAGACCTGTCCGCCTCAGGAATAAGAGATATAAAGTTCTCCTTGTAGCGTGGGTCTAGAAGTGTCACCAACCAGTAATGACTGTCACCCAAAATTTTGAGAACGCGAGGGTCATGGGAAAGGCAGCGTAACATAAACTCAGCCATGCATGCCAGACTACTAACAGGCAAGACTTCCGTGTCCTCACCAAGAGGATGACTGACCATGCTCTCCTCCTCCTCTTTCCTCTGGCCATCCACGCTGAACAGACGGTGTGACAGCTGTGCAGGTAGTACCGTCTATAGTGCATGAAACTAGCTCCTGTTCTTCCTCCTCCTCATCCTCTTCCTCATTGTCACCCAATCCACGTTGGGATGAGATGAGACTGGGCTGTGTGTAATCACCCGGTATGGTTCCTTGCTCCATCTCATCGTGCTCCGTCTGCAATCCATCCTCTTTGATAGTGAGCAGAGAGCGTTTCAGAAGACAGAGAAGCGGGATGGTGACGCTAATTATGGCGTTATCACCGCTCACCATCTTGGTGGAGTCCTCAAAGTTTTGGAGGATTGTACATATGTCTGACATCCATGTCCACTCCTGAGTGGAGTCTGAACTGAATACCAACGGCCTTGTTGATGCTGGTACTCAACAACTGCCCTCTTCTGCTCACAAATCCTTCCCAACATCTGCAGTGTAGAGTTCCAACGCGTGGGGACATCACACACCAGTCTGTGAGCCGGAAGTTGCAAACGCTGCTGAAACACTGAAAGGGCGGGGGAAGCTGTAGGTGACTTTCTAAAATGGACACACAGGCGGTGTACTTTAACAAGCAGATCCAGCAGCTCCGGGTAGGATTTGAGAAACCGCTGAACCACGAGGTTAAGCACATGGGCCAGGCATGGTACGTGTGTGAGCTTGCCTCGCCTCAGAGCCGCCACCAGTTTCCGGCCATTGTCGCACACGACCATGCCTGGCTGTAGGTTCAGCGGTGTGAGCCACAGATCTGCCTGCTCTTTCAGAGCTGTCCACAACTCTTCAGCATTGTGCGGTTTGTCACCTAAGCATATTAGCTTCAGCACAGCCTGTTGCCGCTTGGCCGAGGCAGTGCTGCAGTGCTTCCAGCTTGTGACTGATGGGGTCATTTCGGAGATGGAGGCTGAAGAGGAGGAGGAGGCTAAGGAGGATAAGGTGCAGGAGCAGTAGACCGTGGGGGCAACCCTGATTGACTTAGGGCCCGCAATCCTTGGCGTCGGGAGGAAGTGTTCTGTCCCAAGGTCCGACTGGGTCCCGCCTCCACTATGTTAACCCAGTGTGCCGTCAGCGAGATGTACAGTCCCTGCCCACAAGCACTTGTTCACGTGTCCGTGGTTAGGTGGACTTTCCCGGTAACTGCGTTGCTGAGGGCACGGCTAATGTTTTGGGACACGTGCTTGTGTAATGCGGGGACGGCACACGAGGAGAAATAGAGGTGGCTGGGGACCGAGTACCAAGGGACGGCCGCCGCCATCAGGTTGCGGAATGCTTCCGTCTCCATGAGCCTAAAAGGCAACATTTCGAGCAAAAGCAGTCGTGAAATGTGAGAAATGTGCAGGCAATCCCTGCATTTTGATTGGCGCTCTAAGGAGCGCCAAACATGCAGGGAGGAGACCCGAGCATCCGCCCGAGCATCTCGTAAGTACTCGGCGAGCTCCGAGCATATCGAGTACTGAGATCCTCGGACGAGTACCGAGTACTTGCGAGTATGCTCGCTCATCACTAGTCATGACGTGAACAAACTTTTGCCTCTATACAAGTCACTAGTGCGGCCACATATAGAATACTGGGTACAATTTTGGTTTATAAGGACATAGCTGAACTAGAGTGGGAGCAGAGAAGATCAACCATGGTTATTAAGGGAATCTGCGGACTGAATACCAAGATAGGTTATCAAATTTGCGGTTATTCAGTTTTGAAAACCAAAGGCTGAGGGGCGATCTTATTACAATGTACAAATATATGCGGGGACAGAACAGGGATCTTTCTACCACCTTTCACCATGCAAGACCGCAATCTTACCTATCAGGCCAGGCTGCACACTTTGCTCCAGTACCTGCTGTTTGTATGTCTCTTGTCTGCTGGCTTAGGGCGGCGGCGCTGTTACTTCTTGATTCTTAAAGATACAGTGTGCGCAGTCCTAATGCGTCCCCAGCCTATTGCTGTGAGTCACTGGATACTTAAACCCCCTCCACCCAGTAGGAGGTGCCCGAGCAACACTTTCCATCTGTGTGTTCCTTGCAACTGAGTTGCCAGGTCCTGTCCTGTATCTAGTCTGTTTCTGCCACCCTAGGGGCTGTATACCCAGGCCTGTTACCTGTACCTGTGACTTCTAGTCAGTTTCTGCCACCCTGGGGGCTGAGTTCCCAGGCTCGTTCCTGTATCTTGTTCCTGGTTCAGATCCTGTCTGAACAGTGTCCTAGTCCGTTACCTGTTTGTCTCTATGTCTGTACGTTCCCCTTTTCCTGCAGTATCTGAACCGGCACCTAGCTCCAACTCGTTGTCTCTGTACTTCTGTTTGTGAGTTTTGTGTCCACTCGCTACTTCATTGCAAGTACCTTGTGTTTATCTGGTTCTGCTCGTTCTGTTTCCCTGCCTCTGTATCTAACTCCTGTGTTCCAGCTATCTTCTTGTGTTTTCCAGTCTGTTCCATGTGAACAGAGCCCTGTCCTGTCTACCGCATCTGTAGGTTTTGCTTTGCTCTGCTTGTTCACCGCACCTGCGGTTTTGCTCTATTCTGCTTGTTCACCACATCTGCGGGTTTTGCTCTGCTTTGCTTGTTCACCGCATCTGCGGTTTTGCTCTGCTCTGCTTGTCCACTGCATCTGCGGGTTTTGCTCTGCTCTGCTTGTTTACCGCACCTGCGGTTTTGCTCTTCTCTGCTTGTTCACCGCATCTGCGGGTTTTGCTTTGCTCTGCTTGTTTACCGCACCTGCGGTTTTGCTCTGCTCTGCTTGTTCAACGCATCTGCGGGTTTTGCTTTGCTCTGCTTGCTTACTGCACCTGCGGTTTTGCTCTGCTCTGCTTGTTTACCGCACCTGCGGTTTTTCACTGCTCTGCTTGTTCACCACATCTGCGGGTTTCGCTTTGCTCTGCTTGTTTACTGCACCTTCGGCTTTGCTCTGCTCTGCTTGCTCACCGCACCTGCGGTTTTGCTCTGCTCCGCTTGTCTACCGCACTTGCGGGTTTTGCTTTGCTCTGCTTGTCTACCGCACCTGTGGGTTTTGCTCCGCTCTGCTTGTCTACCGCACCTGCGGCTCCGTTCCTGTATCCCAGTCTATACTGGTCCCTATCCTGCCTACGTTCCTACCTGCCAGTACCCGCCTGTCTGCATGTCAGCCGTGCCTGCCTGTGCCCACCTGTCTGCATGCCAGCCGCGCCTGCCAGTGCCCACCTGTCTGCATACCAGCTGTGCCTGTCAATATCCACCTGTCCCGGTGTGGGTTAACAGCTGTGACCGGGGTCTGACCTGGAGTAGCACCTGATCCCTCTGCTCGGTTCCTCCCTGGTTCACGGAGTCGACTGAGCCGCCGTGCGACCTTGGTGGGATCGGGTTGATACTTAGTTACGCCCCTCCAGGCACTCCTCGGTTCATGGTCTAGTGGGATCACTAATCACGTCCACGCTACTCTGCCCGGGCGTGTGCTCAACAGTTTGCTCAGGCCATGGTCCCCGTTGAGCCCCACGACCCTTCGCTCTCGGAGACATTTGAATTCTTGTCTGGCGAATACGTGCACCAAGGAAAATTTTTTTCTCAAGCTGAGGTTCAGGCGATTTACGCACCGGCCCCAAATGGAGCTATCAGCACTTGTTCCTGCGGATCCACCACGGTACTGTGGGGATCCAAAACAAAGCCGTGCGTTTGTGGAGCAATGTATGCTGCATTTCAAATTCTATGCTCACTATTTTCCTACTGATCGGGTGAAAGTAGCATTCATGATGTCCTACTTAGCGGGTGATGCCTTGAATTGGATCACCCCCCTATGGGAAGCATGGGATCCTATCGTCTCTGACCTGCAGGCCTTCCTGGTGGCCTTTCTAATGGTCTTCTATGACCCTAACCCTGAGACTTCTGCTAAAGCTTCCCTTCCCAGTATCCTGGAGCAGCCCCGATGGGTAATGTGTGTAGGTAGCCTACCAGTTCTCCAGCCTGAAGAGACTGCTGCCCACACAGAATCCACACAGGATGACAATGCTCAACAGAATACTTCCCTTCGCAACCTCAAGAGGCAGTCCAGACGTGCAAGGCGTAGAGGTAAACCGTCACGTCACGTTCTGTCCTCCCAAAGACCTCCTGTTCCCCAGCCTGTAGAGGCAGCTTTCCGCACAGAATCCATGAAGGATGACTATGTTCGTCAGGCAAAGCAGAGGCCAGAACTCAGTCACAAAATCGGATTGCGGTCCCGCTGCGGTTGTTTGGGACCCCCTGACGGTCTTTGTCCAGCGAAGGTTGGAGAATCCCAAGACATTAGGCCTGTAGGAGAGGCTGCCCTTGGCGTTAGTGTTTCCTCTCCACAGATGACCATGACTGTCTCTGTGGCAAGTGAAAGCCTCGGATTAACCGGAAGTTTCGGGCTAAAAGCCTTGAAGAGTCGGTGTCTTATTCCCGTTCGACAACTCCAGAAGCCAGTTTGGGCATTGTCAGCGGAAGGACGAGCCCTACTCAGAAACAGTCAAAATATGTCTGTACAAATTAAGCTCCAGATTGGAGCATTACACATGAAGAAGCTCACATTCCAGGTGCTGTCTGGTTTACCCACAGGTCATCCAGATCCGAGAGATCTAGTGCCCGCTCAGGTCTGGAGATCCTGCATGGTGTTTCCTGGGGGACTGCTGAGGTGCAAGGGGTGTCCAGTCCCCATATCTTCAAGACAGTCAGCAATTTCTTCTTCTTCTTCACCAGATCGGCTAGTCGCTGACTCGATGTGTGCTGAAGTCTCCGAAGGAAGGGAAGTGGAGGCATTGTCCCCACACGGTCTCGACGATTGTACCAATGATCTGGCTTTAGGCACCATCCCGCCTCGCAGACGTGTCATCTCAGAAACCAGACTGAAGTTGGTCCTTAAGCAAGGATCCTCCATCTCTAACAAATCTGGCAATAAGTCCATCAAGGCGGTGGCTACCTTCAAGTCTCTGCATCCCTTCAACCAGGTGGAGGACCTCCAGTTGCCTCCTGAACCCTCCGGGGTGCTATCTGATAACAAATGGAAAGAGACTTTTCTGCACCCTGTACCTGGTACTTCGCCCACTTCATCCAGTAAGCTTGGCAAAGTGTACATCAAGGCGGTGGTTACTCCCGAGTCTCTGCACCCCTCCAACCCGGTGGAGGATCTCCAGTTGTCCCGTGAATTTTTTGGGGTGCTACCCGATATTAACAAATGGAGAGAGACTTTCCTGTGTCCTGTTCCTGGTACTTCACTCACTTCATCTGTTGCTGAGGATGGCTCGATGGGAGGAAGCATCCTAGTCACCAAGATGGTGAGACTAGTTTTATTCCCTCTAGTGGACAGAAGAGGTAATCTTCTTGAAGAGAAGGATCGGCCTCCAAATTCTCTGCAGAAAATCCTTGCTGGCTTGAAGAAGAGGGGGTGTAAAGGGGGGGTACTGTAACATCCCTGGCGGCGTGCTTGCATGGCTTACCACCTTTCACCATGCAAGACCGCAATCTTACCTATCAGGCCAGGCTGCACACTTTGCTCCAGTACCTGCTGTTTGTATGTCTCTTGTCGGCTGGCTTAGGGCGGCGGCGCTGTTACTTCTTGATTCTTAAAGATACAGTGTGCGCAGTCCTAATGCGTCCCCAGCCTATTGCTGTGAGTCACTGGATACTTAAACCCCCTCCACCCAGTAGGAGGTGCCTGAGCAACACTTTCCATCTGTGTGTTCCTTGCAACTGAGTTGCCAGGTCCTGTCCTGTATCTAGTCTGTTTCTGCCACCCTAGGGGCTGTATACCCAGGCCTGTTACCTGTACCTGTGACTTCTAGTCAGTTTCTGCCACCCTGGGGGCTGAGTTCCCAGGCTCGTTCCTGTATCTTGTTCCTGGTTCAGATCCTGTCTGAACAGTGTCCTAGTCCGTTACCTGTTTGTCTCTATGTCTGTACCTTCCCCTTTTCCTGCAGTATCTGAACCGGCACCTAACTCCAACTCGTTGTCTCTGTACTTCTGTTTGTGAGTTTTGTGTCCACTCGCTACTTCATTGCAAGTACCTTGTGTTTATCGGGTTCTGCTCATTCTGTTTCCCTGCCTCTGTATCTAACTCCTGTGTTCCAGCTATCTTCTTGTGTTTTCCAGTCTGTTCCATGTGAACAGAGCACTGTCCTGTCTACCGCATCTGTGGGTTTTGCTTTGCTCTGCTTGTTCACCGCACCTGCGGTTTTGCTCTATTCTGCTTGTTCACCGCGCCTGCGGGTTTTGCTCTGCTCTGCTTGTTCACCGCATCTGCAGGTTTTTCTCTGCTCTGCTTGTTTACCGCACCTGCGGGTTTTGCTCTGCTCTGCTTGTTCACCGCATCTGCGGGTTTTGCTTTGCTCTGCTTGTTCACCACATCTGCGGTTTTGCTCTGCTCTGCTTGTTCACCGCATCTGCGGGTTTTGCTCTGCTCTGCTTGTTTACCGCTCCTGCGGTTTTGCTCTGCTCTGCTTGTTCACCGCATCTGCGGGTTTTGGCTCTGCTTGTTTACCGCACCTGCGGTTTTGCCCTGCTCTGCTTGTTTACCGCATCTGCGGGTTTTGCTTTGCTCTGCTTGTTTACTGCACCTGCGGCTTTGCTCTGCTCTACTTGTTCACCGCACCTGCGGGTTTTTCTCTGCTCCGCTTTTCTACCGCACTTGCGGGTTTTGCTTTGCTCTGCTTGTCTACCGCACTTGCGGGTTTTGCTTTGCTCTGCTTGTCTACCGCACCTGTGGGTTTTGCTCCGCTCTGCTTGTCTACCGCACCTGCTGTTCCGCTCCTGTATCCCAGTCTGTACTGGTCCCTATCCTGCCTATGTTCCTACTTGCCAGTACCCGCCTGTCTGCATGTCAGCTGTGCCTGCCTGTGCCCACCTGTCTGCATGCCAGCCGTGCCTGCCAGTGCCCACCTGTCTGCATACCAGCTGTGCCTGTCAATATCCACCTGTCTGCATACCAGCCGTGCCTGCCAGTACCCACCTGTCAATATGCCAGTCTAACCTGCCTGTTCCTGCATTCCCCGGTGTGGGTCAACAGCTGTGACCGGGGTCTGACCTGGAGTAGCACCTGATCCCTCTGCTCGGTTCCTCCCTGGTTCACGGAGTCGACTGAGCCGCCATGCAACCTTGGTCGGACCGGGTTGATACTTAGTTACGCCCCTCCAGGCACTCCTCGGTTCATGGTCCAGTGGGATCACTAATCACGTCCACGCCAGTCTGCCCGGGCGTGTGCGCAACAGCCTGCAATGATGACAAGAAGGAAAGAAGGCTGAATCATAATCACAAATGCAGATTCTTTACTGTAAGAGCAGTGAGACTATGGAGCTCTCTGCGACATGGTGTTGTAATGGGCGATTCACAACAAAAGTTCATGAAGGGCCTGGATGTCTTTCTTGAAAAATATAATATTACAGCTTATGGGTACTACATTCTGTGATGGGGTATTGATCCAGGGAACTAGTCTGATTGTCGTATGTGGAGTCGGGAAGGAATTTTCCCCTAATATGAAGTTGTTATTGTCTGCCCCATGGGGAATTTGGCTTTCTCGATCAACATGTTAGGCTATAAATTGAGCTAGATGACTTAAGTCTACCTTCATTGTTAAAAACTATGAAACCATAAAATGGGAAGATTTGAAGGGTGTGCCGGAGCATGACTTAACAAATTCATCATAATTTATGCCCCTAAAGTGGTGTAAAGTGCAACAGGAATGTAGTAAAACTGACGCTGCGGCAGCAGAACAAAGCACCAAATTCATTAAGAGCGCATCCTGGATCAAGAGTGGGGTACAAAATACCAGTATTCATGAATCAGTTCCTTAGAGTCCACACAGCTATGCAAAGCTAGGAAACCAGATATTGCAATGCTTTATGATTCACTATTTTCAATATCTATGCCTGCTGTCAGGGAATGGAAGGACTCTACTGTTTAATTGATCCATCCATCTATCTACCATTAGATTTTGGTATAAGAGTGAAATGTAAAATTATATTGCTAAGCAGTAATGATATAAATAAAGATCAATGCTACAATACCTTAAAACCTATTTTTTTTTGTTTATTCAACAAGTCAACAACCGTTATAAATTTAATCATAAAAAGAGCCTAAAATATTATGCTACAAACAAAAAGTGAACATATGGAACCCTGAGACTCCGGCTACTACTGCAAACAAGTGGGGCCGCGCGGTGAGGCCTCCGGATTAATACACGCTAAAAACAAGTTTAATGGAAACCATATGTATACTGGTATCATTGTTGCATTAGGGGCTTAGAAAACATTAAAGTTTCATAGCTGGAGGTTTGATCGTTCACCGCAGAAATAGATCTGCTGCACGTGACATTTACCATGAGCGAGTACAAAATATGCTATTCTGGGTGAGCACACAAGCAGCGATATGAATTAATTCATTTAGAATGAAAAAGGCCCTTCTTTTCCATTCAATAGCTCTCTGAATCTCACGTCTTCTTAACTTTAGACCTGTAATATTAGGGTGGTGGGGACTGATACAGAGGACAAAGCCCTGCATTCACGGACCCAGTCACCAATCAGGATGCAAAGAAATGTCCCTCTCCTGCTATGATACAGCTGCAGCTAATCTGAGCCGCCAGCAAAATCCCTGGTTCTACTCAAGGACAGATTATATTCACAACTCGTCTTTTAGGCCTCATTCACATCAGACCCATATTTTAATGTTTTTTCAGATTTTGCATTTATTATTAATATTTATATTTTTCTTAAAGCTAACAGAAATTACATCACTTTGTAATGGGTGTCTGAAGGAACTCATCTATACTGCAAGGCAAAATAAATTACCTTGAAATATTTTTCAGGGTATTTCCATGCAACCTAAATACAGTGCTGCTCACCCTTATTGGCACCCCTTCATTTTTTTCATAGACTGTACAATATCTTCAGAAATAAATGGAAATGTACCAAAGTTATATCCTCAGGATTTTTTAATTAGTGGTCCAGAGTAATACAACAATAAAACATTGAAATTGCAACATGGAAGCAGAAAAACAAAGAAGAAACAGAATAAACAGCATGTGCAGCAATAAAGGCTCCCCTAATTATTACTTGGTTGCACACCCTGTGGCATTGCTGACAGCCTCCAAATGTTTCTTGTAGCCATCTATAAGCTTCTTGCACTTCTCAGCTGGGATTTTCTTCCACTCTTACCTTACAGTTTGTTCAAGCTCTTGAATGTTTGCAGGGTTCTTTTTCCCAATGGCAGATTTCAGCTCATCCCAAAGATTTTCAATGGGATTGAGGTCAGGACTCATTGCTGGCCGTTTTAAAACAATCCATTTTTTCTTTTTCAACCATTCCTGTGTACTTTTGGATGTGTGCTTTGGGTCATTGTCTTGCTGGAGAACCGGTGATCTTCGACTCAAATCAAGTTTTCTTACACTGGGTAGGACATTTCACTCTAAAATCTCTTGATAATTGTAACATACCTGGCGGCGTCCTTGCATGGTGGTCCATCTCCCACTGTGCAAGAGCGCGCACTTGATCTCCAGTCCAGAATGTCTCTCTGGCTTCCCTCCATGCTGTCTGTTTGTGTCTGTTTCTGCTGCTTAAGGGCGGCGCCCGATCACTTCCTGCTTTTTGTACCTGCTGTGGGTCACACCCCTTGTGCGTCCTCAGCCTATTGCTGTCTGTCACCTGGTATATAGCTCAGCTGCTCCCATCTATCCCTGCCTGAGCATAGTGTTTCATTCAGTGTGTGCTTTCACTCTGAAGATGCCAGGTCCCGTTCTTTGTCTCCTGTCTTGCGGTATCAGTTCCCGTGTCTGAACTGAGTCCTGTCTATGTCTCCTGCCTTGCGGTATCAGTTCCTGTGTCTGAACTGAGTCCTGTCTATGTCTCCTGCCTTGCGGTATCAGTTCCCGTGTCTGAGCTGAGTCCTGTCTTTGTCTCCTGCCTTGCGGTATCAGTTCCCGTGTCTGAACTGAGTCCTGTCTGTGTACTCTTGCCTGCTGCCTTTCCTGGAGGCTGTATTTCCAGGCCTGTCTGAACACGCTCCTAGCCTGTTCCTCCCGCCTTCTAGGGGCCGATTACCTAGATCCGTTCCTGTATCTTGTCTGTCCTGTCTGAACACGCTCCTAGCCTGTTCCTCCCGCCTTCTAGGGGCCGATTACCTAGATCCGTTCCTGTATCTTGTCTGTCCTGTCTGAACACGCTCCTTGCCTGTTCGTCCCGCCTCTCTGGAGGCCGATTACCCAGACCTGCTCCTGTATCTTGTCTGTTCTGTCTGAACACGCTCCTTGCCTGTTCGTCCCGCCACTCTGGGGGCCGTATTCCCAGACCCGCTCCTGTGTCCCGCTCCTGTGTCGGTCTCGTCCGTACACTCAGTTCCAGTCTGTACTCTCTCCTATCTTTCATCTGTCTTTTCTCTATGTCCGTTCCTTTCCTTTTTCTGCAGAGTCTGAACTCGTACCTAACTCCTGCCTGTTGTCTCTGTACTCCCGTTTGTGAGTTTGTGGTCCACTCGCTACTTCACTGCAAGTACCCTGTGGGTGTCTGGCTCTGCCTTTCCCTTCCTGTCTGTTCCGTGTGAACAGAGCCCTGTCCCCCCTACTCAGCCTTGCCTGCTCTGACTCCTTTGCTCACTGCTCCGGCGGTTCTAGCCTGCTCTGACTCCTTTGCTCACCGCTCCGGCGGTTCTAGTCTGCTCTGACTCCTTTGCTTACCGCTCCGGCGGTTCTAGCCTGCTCTGACTCCTTTGCTTGCTGCTCCGACAGCCTTGCTCCGCTCTGACCCTTTTGCTCGCTGCTCCGGCAGTCTCGCTCCACTCTTGCTCACCGCTCCAGGCGGCCTCGTCCTGCTTTACTCTTGCTCACTGCTCCAGCAGTCTCGCTCAGCTCTGATCCTTTGTTCACCGCTCCTGGCGGCCTTGTCCTGCTCTACTCTTGCTCACCGCTCCAGGCGGCCTTGTCCTGCCCTGTTCTCGCTCACCTCTCTGGGCGGCCTCACTCTGCTGTGTTTGTCCGCCACATCTGTGGCTCTGTTCCTGAGTCCCAGTGTGTACTGGGTCCTATCCCGCCAGTGTCCCTACCTGCTAGTGCCTCCCTGTCTGCACTCTAGCTGTGCTTGCCTGTACCCCTCTGCCTGTATTGTTCCTGAGTCCCAGTGTGTACTGGGTCCTATCCCGCCTGTGTTCCTACCTGCTAGTGCCTCCCTGTCTGCACTCTAGCTGTGCTTGCCTGTACCCCCCTGCCTGCTTACCCGCCTGCCTGCATACCAGTCGTGCCTGCCTATACCCACCAGTCTGTGTGCCAGCCTACCAGTCTGTTCCTGTATTCCCCTGTGTGGGTCAACAGCCGTGTCCGGGGTCTGTCCTGGAGTAGCACCTGGTCCCTTTGCTCGGTTCCTCCTTGGTGCACTGGCGTCGTATGCCGTCGTGCGACCCTGGTCGGATCGGGTGAATACCTAGTTAAGCCCCTCCAGGCATTCACTCTCCGGCACGGTCCAGTGGAATCACTACAATCACACGCACACGCCGCTCAGCCCGGGCGTGTGCATAACAGCATGCTCAGGCCATGGTTCCCGTTGAGCCCCACGGCCTTCGCTCTCTGAGAAGTTTTCCAGCGAATACATGCATTAAAATAAATAAATAAATTTTTTTTTCCTTAGCTGAGTTCCAGGCGAATTACGCACCGTCCAGATGGATCTATCAGCTCTCGTTCCTGCGGATCCGCCACGTTACTATGGGGATCCAAGACAGTGTCGTGCAGTTGTGGAGCAATGCATGCTACACTTTAAAGCCTACCCTCTCTATTTTCCTTCCGATTGGGCTAAAGTGGCCTTTATGATTGACTACCTAGCGGGTGATGCCTTGAAATGGGTCACCCCCCTATTGGAAGCATGGGATCCTGTCGTCCTTGACCTGCAGGCCTTCCTGGTGGCCTTTCGTATGGTCTTCGAGGACCCTAACCCTGAAGCCCCTGCTGAAGCTTCACTTCCCAATATCCCGGAGCAGCCCCGACGGGTAATGTGTGTGGGTAGCGCAATAGTCCTCCAGCCCAATGAGACTACTGCCCACCCAGAATCCTCACAGGGTGACTACGCTTTCCGGAATACTTCTCCCAACCTCAAGAGGCAGTCCAGACGTGCTAGACGTAGAGGCAAGCCGTCACGCCAGGGTCTGTCCTCCCTGAGACCTCCTGACCCCAACCTTGAAGTCCCTACTGAAGCTTCATCTCCCTGTATCCCGGAGAAGCCCCAACGGGTAATGTGCGTGGGTAGTGCACCAGTTCTCCTGCCCGAAGAGACTTCTGCCCATCCAGACTCCACACAGGAGAACTTCCTGCACCCGGCATCAGATGCTTCACCCACTTTAACCGGTGTGCATGTCCAAGGATGCTCCAAAGCTGTGGTTACCTCAGAGTCTGTGCACCTCTACTACCTGGTGGAGGACCCCCTGTTGCCTCCTGAATCCTCCGGGATACCACTCGATGACAAATGGAGAGAGACTTCTCTACACCCGGTACTCGATACTTTGTCCGCTTCATCCTGTGAGCCTGACAATGGGTACCCCAAAGTGGTAGTTACCCCCGAGTCTCTACACCCCTCCGACCAGGCGGAGGACCTCCAGTTGTCTCCTGAACCCTTCGGGGTGCTACCTGGTAGCGAAAGGACAGAGACTCTCCTATACTCTGTACCTGATACCTCGCTCGCTTCGTCCAGTGAGTCCAACCTAGTGTACTCCGAAGCAGAGGTTACTCCCGAGTCTCTACACCCCTCCGACCAGGCGGAGGACCTCCAGTTGTCTCCAGAACCCTTCGGGGTGCTACCTGGTAGCGAAAGGACAGAGACTCTCCTATACTCTGTACCTGATACCTCGCTCGCTTCGTCCACTGAGTCCAACCTAGTGTACTCCGAAGCAGTGGTTACTCCCGAGTCTCTACACCCCTCCGACCAGGCGGAGGACCTCCAGTTGTCTCCAGAACCCTTCTGGGTGCCACCTGGTGGTGAATGGACAGAGACTTTCCTATATCCTAGATCTGATACCTCGCTTGCTTCGTCCAGTGAGTCCGACCTAGTGTACTCTGAAGCAGAGGTTACCCGTGAGTCTCTACACCCCTCTGACCAGGCGGAGGACCGCCAGTTGTCTCCAGAACCCTTCGGGGTGCCACCTGGTGGTGAATGGACAGAGACTTTCCTATACTCGGTACCCGATACCTCGCCTGCTTCGTCCAGTGAGTCCGACCTAGTGTACTCTGAAGCAGATGTTTTCTCTGAGCCTCTGCACTCTTCTGACCCGGCGGAGGACCTCCAGTTGTTTCCTGAATCCTCCGGGGTACCACCAGATAACAAAGAGACAGTGACTTTTCCTCATTATGTACCTGATAACCCGTCTATTTCTTCCTGTGAGCTTGACAAGATGTACCTCGAAGCAGAGATTAGCCCCAAGTCTCTGTCCCCCTCCAACCCGGTGAAGGACTTCCAGTTGTCTCCTGTACCCTCTGGGGTGCCACCTGAAAATATGTGGAGAGAGACTTCCTTGTGTGCTGTTCCTGGTACTCCACCCGTTTCGTCTGTTGCTGAGGATGGCTGGATAGGAGGTAGCATCCTAGCTAACCAGATGAGATCAGTTTTTCCTGTGGACAGTGGAAGTGATCTCCTTGAAGTGAACGACTGGTCCTCGAATTCCCTGCGGAAGATTCTGGCAGGCCTGAAGAAGAGGGGGCGTAAGGGGGGGGGTACTGTAACATACCTGGCGGCGTCCTTGCATGGTGGTCCATCTCCCACTGTGCAAGAGCGCGCACTTGATCTCCAGTCCCGAATGTCTCTCTGGCTTCGCTCCATGCTGTCTGTTTGTGTCTGTTTCTGCTGCTTAAGGGCGGCGCCCGATCACTTCCTGCTTTTTGTACCTGCTGTGGGTCACACCCCTTGTGCGTCCTCAGCCTATTGCTGTCTGTCACCTGGTATATAGCTCAGCTGCTCCCATCTATCCCTGCCTGAGCATAGTGTTTCATTCAGTGTGTGCTTTCACTCTGAAGATGCCAGGTCCCGTTCTTTGTCTCCTGTCTTGCGGTATCAGTTCCCGTGTCTGAACTGAGTCCTGTCTATGTCTCCTGCCTTGCGGTATCAGTTCCCGTGTCTGAACTGAGTCCTGTCTATGTCTCCTGCCTTGCGGTATCAGTTCCCGTGTCTGAGCTGAGTCCTGTCTTTGTCTCCTGCCTTGCGGTATCAGTTCCCGTGTCTGAACTGAGTCCTGTCTGTGTACTCTTGCCTGCTGCCTTTCCTGGAGGCTGTATTTCCAGGCCTGTCTGAACACGCTCCTAGCCTGTTCCTCCCGCCTTCTAGGGGCCGATTACCTAGATCTGTTCCTGTATCTTGTCTGTCCTGTCTGAACACGCTCCTTGCCTGTTCGTCCCGCCTCTCTGGGGGCCGATTACCCAGACCTGCTCCTGTATCTTGTCTGTTCTGTCTGAACACGCTCCTTGCCTGTTCGTCCCGCCTCTCTGGGGGCCGTATTCCCAGACCCGCTCCTGTGTCCCACTCCTGTGTCGGTCTCGTCCGTACACTCAGTTCCAGTCTGTACTCTCTCCTATCTTTCATCTGTCTTTTCTCTATGTCCGTTCCTTTCCTTTTTCTGCAGAGTCTGAACTCGTACCTAACTCCTGCCTGTTGTCTCTGTACTCCCGTTTGTGAGTTTGTGGTCCACTCGCTACTTCACTGCAAGTACCCTGTGGGTGTCTGGCTCTGCCTTTCCCTTCCTGTCTGTTCCGTGTGAACAGAGCCCTGTCCCCCCTACTCAGCCTTGCCTGCTCTGACTCCTTTGCTCACTGCTCCGGCGGTTCTAGCCTGCTCTGACTCCTTTGCTCACCGCTCCGGCGGTTCTTGTCACGGGTGTGTTGCCACGAAGATCGTCACGAGTACACAGCCTGACTTCTCGCAGCTGACTTGTTGGTGCTTTGTGTTTCTCGGCAGTGAGGGAGTTAATTCTCTCTCTCTCTCTGGGCTAGATGAAGTCCAGCCTCGCCCAGCTGCAATCAATACTTCTGTAGTGAGACTCCTTCATATACCTGCTGGTCTGTTTGGGAGGTGTCGGTGAAAGCATTTCATTCAGACTGACAGAGCGGATCGTGGTGTTTGGAGTTGCTGAGATAAGTGTATTTGGAAGTGTTTTTTCCCTTTCCTCGCTTTATCATTTATCTCCTTTTCTGTTGGTTTTCCCTCTGTTGTAGTTGAGAAGTTGTTTGTATGCAAGGTGGTTTTGGTTTTTCCCTTGTACTGTCTCGTTCGTCTAAATACTGTGTTTGGGCATATTATTTCTTGTTCCCTTTGGTTGTGATCGGGGTCCTTCTCAGGACTAGATTACTGAGGTGCAGGGATCTTCAGGAGGTAGGGGTTACGCTGGCGGCCTGGACCTCTGTACCTTTAACAGTACCTCCAGGTTGAGGGATTAGTCAGGGCCCCAGCTTAGGGTCAGCTTAGGCCCCCTACCTCCAGTTTACAGTGACAGCGTGACATTTTCACCGACCCACTTAGTTTTTCTCCAGCTACTATGGATCCAGTAGCCGGTCTAGCTCGGCAATTGCAGAGTTTGTCCATGGAGCTGGCGGACGTTAGGTCCAAGGTTTGGCATCCTCAGGAGCAAGCCGGACCAGAACCTAAAGTAGCTCTCCCTGATAGGTTCACTGGGGGGCGGGACAAGTTTTTTGTTTTCCGGGAGGCATGTAAATTGTACTTTCGGCTGCGGCCTCGGTCATCGGGGAGTGAAGAACAAAGGGTGGGAATTGTCATCTCGCTCCTACAAGGGGACCCACAATCTTGGGCGTTCTCTCTTCCCCCGGGTTCCCCGGCTCTCCAGTCAGTGGATAGGTTTTTCGCTGCCCTGGGACTCGTATATGATGACCCAGATCGGATCTCCCTTGCTGAGTCTAAGTTACGTAGGATCCAGCAGGGAGATCGTCCGGCGGAGGAATTCTGTTCGGAGTTCCGTAGGTGGGCCACGGACACCCAGTGGAATGACCCGGCTCTTAGGAGCCAGTTTTGTCATGGTTTATCCGACAAATTACAGGATGTGTTGGCACAGTATGACTCTCCCCTGTCTCTGGAAGCCGCTATGGCCCTTGCTATTCGCGTGGACAGACGGCTTCGGGAGAGGTGCGGGATAACTCTACCCCCTGTGATGACTCCACCTCCTACAAGGTCCCCTCATATGGTGGTTCCCCTGGTCAGTCCAGAGGAGCCTATGCAATTAGGAGGGACATCATTTCGGGGGAGGGGACCGGTGGTGCGCCATAAGGCAGGAAGGTGTTTCTTCTGCGGGAGAAAGGGACATTTTATTGGGGGGTGTCCATCCCGTCCCTTGCAGAGTGAAGAGTCGTCGGAAAACTGTTGATCCCAGGTTGTGTGGTGGACGGCAATCTGGGAGTAGGTATTTCGTCCCTAGGTTCGTCTCAGTTTCTCGTACCGGCGGAGGTGGTGGTGGGTACGAGAACTGAGAGGATATCTGTTCTTCTGGATAGTGGGGCCGGGGCTAATCTGGTTGATGCTCGGTTTGCCCGGGTTCAAGGTATGCGGTTGAGTGAGTTGGCTAAACCCATCCCCATATTCTCGATCGATGCCAGGCCTCTCGGGCAGGGAAGTTTTTTGCAAGTTGTGCATGACGTAAAACTTCAAGTGGGGGCAATACATAAAGAACTGTTGTCTTGCTACGTGTTGGAGGGTCTTCCCACTCCTATTGTGTTGGGCCTTCCTTGGTTAGCTAAGCATAACCCGGTTATTAATTGGCAAACCAGGGAGATAAGCCAATGGAGTAAATTCTGTAATAAAAACTGCATGAACACGGTCATTGGTGCGGTTACTCCTTGGGTCTTACCTCCATTTCTGGCGGACTTTGAGGATGTATTCTCGGAGAAAGGGTGTCAGGAACTACCTCCTCATCGCGTGTATGACTGTTCTGTAAAACTGCTCCCTGAGGCCAAGTTACCTAAAGCTAGGTTGTATAACCTTTCTGGTCCTGAGAGGCAGGCCATGAAGGATTATATCTCAGAAAGTCTGGCTAAGGGGCATATTAGACCTTCATCTTCACCGGTGGCTGCGGGGTTCTTCTTTGTTAAGAAGAAAGATGGAGGCCTACGCCCTTGCCTGGATTTCCGTGAACTTAATCGGATTACGGTCCGAGATCCGTATCCGCTCCCACTTATTCCCGATCTCTTTAATCAGATCGTGGGCGCCAAATGGTTCTCTAAGTTGGATCTCAGGGGGGCGTACAATCTGATTAGGATGAAGGAGGGGGATGAGTGGAAGACGGCGTTTAACACTCCGGAGGGGCATTATGAGAACCTTGTCATGCCATTCGGTCTGACTAATGCCCCGGCGGTGTTCCAACACTTTGTTAATGACATTTTTCGCCGCTTGGTGGGACAGTTTGTTGTCATATATCTGGATGATATCCTAATTTACTCGCCGGATCTGGTGTCTCATCAGGAGCACGTTAGGCAGGTGTTACAGATCTTGCGGGATAATAAGCTGTATGCCAAGTGGGAAAAGTGTGTGTTCGCCGTACAGGAACTCCAGTTTTTAGGCTTTCTGGTTTCAGCGTCCGGTTTTCGTATGGACCCTGGGAAAGTGCGGGCAGTTCTTGAGTGGGATCGGCCAGAGAATCTTAAGGCACTACAACGTTTCCTGGGGTTTGCTAATTATTACCGAAAGTTCATTCGTAATTTCTCGTCCATGGTTAAGCCTCTCACTGACATGACTAAAAAGGGGACGGATTTTTCTAGGTGGTCTGACAAGGCTTGTCAAGCATTCTCCTCTTTGAAAAAATGTTTTGCCTCGGCGCCCATACTCATTCAACCTGATGCGTCTCAGCCATTCATTGTAGAGGTAGACGCTTCCGAGGTAGGGGTGGGAGCAGTATTGTCACAGGGTTCGTCCCCTGGTAAGTGGCATCCGTGCGCCTTTTTCTCTAAAAAATTGTCGTCCGCGGAGAGGAATTACGATGTCGGCAATAGGGAACTCTTGGCCATTAAGTTAGCTTTTGAGGAGTGGCGCCATTTTCTGGAGGGGGCAGTTCATCCGGTCACCGTCATCACCGATCACAAGAACCTGCTATATCTGGAGTCCGCGAAACGTCTGAATCCCAGACAAGCTAGGTGGTCATTGTTTTTTTACCAGGTTTAATTTTGTCGTTACATATCGTCCTGGGTCAAAAAATGTAAAGGCGGATGCCTTATCTCGTAGTTTCCCGGGGTCCGGGAATACGGACGACCCGATTCCTATCCTTCAGGAGGGGGTGGTGGTTTCGGCAGTATGCTCTGAGCTGGAGGAGGAGGTATTGGAGGCTCAGGGGGACGCCCCTGTTGGACCTCCAGGGAGATTGTTTGTTCCAGATCAGTTGCGACAAAAGGTGATCGAGGCACACCATAACTCAGTTTTTGCAGGACACCCGGGGAGTAAAGCAACTGTGGATCTCCTCTCGCGTCGGTTTTGGTGGCCTAATTTACATAAGGAGGTGGTAACTTTTGTCGCGTCCTGTGGGGTTTGTGCGCGCTCTAAGACCTCACATACCCGTCCGTCTGGGGCCCTCTTACCTTTGAAGATCCCGGAGCGTCCTTGGACTCATCTGTCTATGGACTTTATTACGGACCTCCCTCCGTCTTCGGGTAAAACGGTCATACTCGTTGTAGTGGACAGGTTCAGCAAGATGGCACATTTTATCGCTCTTCCGGCTCTCCCTAATGCTAAAACTCTTGCGCAGGTGTTCATTGGGGAGATTGTGAGGCTTCACGGGGTACCCTCCGAGGTGGTGTCTGATCGGGGGTCTCAGTTTGTGTCTAAGTTCTGGAAGGCGTTTTGTGCACGGCGGGGGATGCAGTTGTCATTCTCATCGGCTTTTCATCCTCAGACCAATGGTCAGACGGAACGTATGAACCAGAGCTTGGAGACATATCTCCGGTGTTTTGTGTCAGAGAACCAGGAGGACTGGGCTTCTTTCTTACCTCTGGCAGAGTTTGCTCTTAATAATAGGCGGAGCGAGTCCACTGGTAAGTCCCCGTTTTTTGGGGCATATGGTTTTCACCCCCAGTTTTGTACTTTCAGTGGGGGGGGCTCTTCGGGGGTTCCTGAGGAGGAACGATTTTCCTCATCACTCGCTTCAGTATGGAGAGGGGTGCTGAAGAATCTGAATACTATGGGGAACCGATACAAACGTATGGCTGATAGGAGGAGAGTGTCTGGTCCGGACCTAAGTGTGAACGATCGGGTATGGTTGTCTACAAGGAATATAAAACTTAAGGTTCCCTCCTGGAAACTGGGTCCCAGGTTCATCGGGCCGTACAGAATCAGTTCTATTATTAATCCGGTGGCATTCCGTCTTGACCTCCCCCCTACGTTTAAAATTCACAACGTGTTTCACAGATCATTGCTTAAGAGGTATGTGGCGCCGGTGGTACCGTCACTTTTACCTCCCCCTCCAGTGGTTGTCAATGGTAACTTGGAGTTCCAGGTATCGAGGGTCATTGATTCACGCTTTAATCGCCGGTCCCTTCAGTACCTGGTTCATTGGAAGGGGTATGGTCCTGAGGAGAGGATGTGGGTTCCTGCGTCGGATATTAACGCAGACCGATTAGTTCGGGCCTTCCACACGACTCACCCGGATAAACCTGGCCCTGAGGGTCCGGAGGCCCCTCGTAGAAGGGGGGGTACTGTCACGGGTGTGTTGCCACGAAGATCGTCACGAGTACACAGCCTGACTTCTCGCAGCTGACTTGTTGGTGCTTTGTGTTTCTCGGCAGTGAGGGAGTTAATTCTCTCTCTCTTTCTGGGCTAGATGAGGTCCAGCCTCGCCCAGCTGCAATCAATACTTCTGTAGTGAGACTCCTTCATATACCTGCTGGTCTGTTTGGGAGGTGTCGGTGAAAGCATTTCATTCAGACTGACAGAGCGGATCGTGGTGTTTGGAGTTGCTGAGATAAGTGTATTTGGAAGTGTTTTTTCCCTTTCCTCGCTTTATCATTTATCTCCTTTCCCGTTGGTTTTCCCTCTGTTGTAGTTGAGAAGTTGTTTGTATGCAAGGTGGTTTTGGTTTTTCCCTTGTACTGTCTCGTTCGTCTAAATACTGTGTTTGGGCATATTATTTCTTGTTCCCTTTGGTTGTGATCGGGGTCCTTCTCAGGACTAGATTACTGAGGTGCAGGGATCTTCAGGAGGTAGGGGTTACGCTGGCGGCCTGGACCTCTGTACCTTTAACAGTACCTCCAGGTTGAGGGATTAGTCAGGGCCCCAGCTTAGGGTCAGCTTAGGCCCCCTACCTCCAGTTTACAGTGACAGCGTGACAGTTCTAGTCTGCTCTGACTCCTTTGCTCACCGCTCCGGCGGTTCTAGTCTGCTCTGACTCCTTTGCTTACCGCTCCGGCGGTTCTAGCCTGCTCTGACTCCTTTGCTCGCTGCTCCGACAGCCTTGCTCCGCTCTGACCCTTTTGCTCGCTGCTCCGGCAGTCTCGCTCCACTCTTGCTCACCGCTCCAGGCGGCCTCGTCCTGCTTTACTCTTGCTCACTGCTCCAGCAGTCTCGCTCAGCTCTGATCCTTTGTTCACCGCTCCTGGCGGCCTTGTCCTGCTCTACTCTTGCTCACCGCTCCAGGCGGCCTTGTCCTGCCCTGTTCTCGCTCACCTCTCTGGGCGGCCTCACTCTGCTGTGTTTGTCCGCCACATCTGTGGCTCTGTTCCTGAGTCCCAGTGTGTACTGGGTCCTATCCCGCCAGTGTCCCTACCTGCTAGTGCCTCCCTGTCTGCACTCTAGCTGTGCTTGCCTGTACCCCTCTGCCTGTATTGTTCCTGAGTCCCAGTGTGTACTGGGTCCTATCCCGCCTGTGTTCCTACCTGCTAGTGCCTCCCTGTCTGCACTCTAGCTGTGCTTGCCTGTACCCCCCTGCCTGCTTACCCGCCTGCCTGCATACCAGTCGTGCCTGCCTATACCCACCAGTCTGTGTGCCAGCCTACCAGTCTGTTCCTGTATTCCCCTGTGTGGGTCAACAGCCGTGTCCGGGGTCTGTCCTGGAGTAGCACCTGGTCCCTTTGCTCGGTTCCTCCTTGGTGCACTGGCGTCGTATGCCGTCGTGCGACCCTGGTCGGATCGGGTGAATACCTAGTTAAGCCCCTCCAGGCATTCACTCTCCGGCACGGTCCAGTGGAATCACTACAATCACACGCACACGCCGCTCAGCCCGGGCGTGTGCATAACAATAATTCTCTCATTTCATGATTCCTGTGATACGGTCAAGGCCTCCAGTAAAGGATGCAGCAAAGCAACCCCACAACATTGTGGATCCTCCGTCATGCTTAACTGTTGGTAAGGTGTTCTTTTCCGTATAACCTTCATTGCGCCGTCTGTAAACAAACTGTTGCTTTGCATTGCCAAAAAGCTCTATTTTTGTTTCATCTGCCCACAGAACATTTTCCCAGAAGGATTGTTGTTTGTCAAGGTACTCTTTGGCAAAGATCAGTCATTTCTTTTTATGTATTTTCTTCAGCAATGGTTTCTTCCTTGGCCTTCGCCCACAAAGCTCTACTTGGTTTAATGTGCGGCGTCTGGTACTTGTTGAAACCATGACTCCAGACTGTTCCAAGCTGGCATTCAGGTCTTTGGATATTTGATATGGTGTTTTTTCCACCATTCGCATCAACCTTCAAAAACATCTCTTGTCAAATATCCTCTTTCCCCCACGTCCAGGGAAGTTCTTGATGGTTCCATGCTTGGCAAGCTTCTTAATATCATTGCGCACTGTTGAAACTGGGATACTAAGGTTTTTGGAGATGGGTTTACACCCTTGCAAGTCTTGTGTTTGCTAATAATAGCAGTTCTGATGTCCTCAGACAGCTCCTTTGTCTTCACCATTGTGACAAAAAAAACAGGGCCTACCATGTGGCTTTTTAAAACACTGAAGTCATCATTCATTGGCAAATTCATGTCACATGGGCACCACAAAAAAATCTGTTTCACTTGATTTATTTTTTTCAGGAGATATTCCACGTTTGTACTTAAACTTCATTGATGACGGTAACGATGTGCAGGACTGTATTAGTTGGCAGAAGATGATAGAAATGTGCTGAGGCCATGTGCTAATAAAATTTTTGTACTAAAATCAACTGGCAGATGAAAGATCCAACACGGTAGATCATATTCTCAATTAATTGTTGCATGGTAATTAGTCTCTCGGATATAAGAATATGTCCAATAAGTGGCCGAAGGTCAGACAAATCAATAATTTTAATTAGTTTTGACTGACGTGTACAGTCATGAGAAAAACTAAGTACACCTTCTTACACCATTCTACACTGGTGCTTGAAAAGTTGTTAGCCCTTCAGAATTTTACATAAAGTCCTAAAAGTAGATAAAGAGAAAAATGAGTCAAAAATATTACACTTTACCATTTTTTTAAATAAGGAACATGATTCAATATCACTACTGTGAGTGGCAGAAGTATGTGAACTTTTGCTTTCAGTATTGGTGTGACCCCCTTGTGCAGCAATAACTGCATCTAAACAATTCCAGTAATTGCTGATTAGTCCTGTATATCACCTTGGAATAATTTTAACCTATTCCTCCCTACAAGACGGCTTCAACTCCATTATGCTGGCTAGTTCTCTCCCATGAGCTGCTCACGTCAGGTCCTTCCACAACATTACTATAGGATTAAGGTCAGGAGTTTGACTTTGCCATTCCAAAACTTTAACTTTATTCTTCTTTAACCCTTCTTTTGTAGAAAAACTTGTGCTTTGGGCCTTTGTCTAGCTGCATGACTCACATTCTCTTGAGATTCAACTCATGTTCTGATGTCCTGACATTTTTCCTTAGAATTTGGTGGTACAATTCTGAATTCATTGTTCCATCAATGATGGTAAGCCATCCTGGCCCAAATGCAACAGAACAGGCCCAAGCCAGAATATTGCCACCACCGTGCTTCACAGATAGTATGAAGTTTTTATGCGGTAATGCAGGGCTTTACTTTCTACAAATATAATACCTGAAATTTAAACCAAAAGCCTATATTTTGGTCTCATCTATAAACCAAAACCATGTCCCAACAGCCTTCTGGCTTGTCTAGTTGATCTTTAGAAAACTGCAGACGGACAGCAATGTTCTTTTAGGAGAACAGTGGATTTCAGCTTGCAATTCTGCCATGCACAACTTTGTTGTTCTGTGTCCTCCTGATGTTGGACTAATGAGTATTAGCGTTAGCTAATGTGAGGGAGGCCTTTAGTTGCTTAGAAGTTACCTTGGGTTCCTTTGTCACCTCTCGGACTATTATAAGCTTTGCTCTTGGAGTGATCTTTGTTAGTCAATCACTCATGGGGATGGTAATCGTCTTGAATTTCCTCCATTTGTACACAATCTGTCAGACTGTGAATTGGTGGAATTCAATCTCTTTAGATTTTTAGACATGATTTTGTAACTTTTTCTGGCCTGATGAGCATCAACACCTCTTTGTCTGATGTCCAATCTCTCATTTCATCTTCAAATTATCTGCTTAATATTAAAGGTTCACATTTTGCACTTTTGCCACTCACAGAAATTTGATATATCATTTTCCTCATTTAAAAAATGACAAAATCTAATATTTGACTCATTTGTTTGATTTGGTTCTCTTTTTATACTTTTAGGACTTGTGTGAAAATCCAATGTAGGTTTAGTCAAATGTATCCAGAAATATGGACAATTCTGAAGGGTTCACAAACTTACCAGAACCCCTGTATGGTTTTACATATCTGGAATAATAAAAGAAACATCTGGTCCTTAGAAGGTCTAAAAATAATTTAACTATAACCTCAGATGAACAACAACACATCACAAATTGTAAAGTGTCATTATTTTTTTATTCAATTGGGTTGAAGTCTGAACTTTGACTGAGCCATTGCAACACCTTGATTCTTTTCTTTTTTGCCGTTCTGATGTAGCGTCGCTGGTGAGATTGTGATCCTTATCTTGTTGCATGTTTTCATTTTAGCCAAGCTTTAGCTTTTGTATACATGGCCTCACATGTGACTCTAGAATACTTTGGTTTACAGATGACGTAATTGTACTGTCAAAGACTGAAATGTGCCCAGGTCCTGTGGCTGCAACACAAGCTCAAATCCATCTAACACTATGCTTAACAGTTAGTATGAGGTGTTTGTGCTGATATACTGTGTTTGGTATCTGCCAAACTTGAAGCAGGGCATTTTTGCTAATGTGTCACCCTGGCCTGGATGCCACAAATATAATAAAGCTGTGTCTGAGAGCAAGGGGGAGGTTCTCTGGTTAGGGGAACATTAGCATGCAATACCTCCTGTCTCAGGCCAGTAGGGGGAGCAGGCTGCCCCTATAAAAGCTGGAACTGGGGGCAGGGTTAGGGAGAACTGGACGACCTGTCTCTAGATAGAGAAGTGTCCCAGAGCAGTGAGGGACAGTTGTATTGCACCCTAAGAGGACGTGTGGCAGTAGGAGAGCCACAAGCCAGGGACAAGAGGTGAAGTACGCCTGTCCTGGCAGACAAAGAACCAAATTTACCAGACTTTGGTGTCTGAGGCTGTGAGGATTCCACGTCCTACAGCAGATAACCAGTCCGCAGGGGACTGTATGTTCCTTGGCCTAAGAAGCCCGGAGGCTCCGCCACAGCAGAAGGGACCAGCAGAGCCGTACCAGGCCAGAAGTAGAAAGGAACCCACGTTGCAAACCATACGGGCGAGAGGACACGGTGAGCTCGGGACCGTGGGCTGTTACCGTACCAGGAGGAGATAGCCAGAAGGAGCGCAGAGAGCACGGTAGGCCTACACCCTCACCCTGACCAGGGCCAATTTCCCAATTGCTCTCAGACATCCATGTCCCCTCCTAGCCGGGACTGTTTGTGGGTCAGTTCACCTGTTCTAGTAAAGACCCTGGACTGCAACCTGTTGTCTGTGTGCTCCTTGCTCCTCCAGCACTAACGGTACTGGGACGCCCTACACCATCACCCCCATCTTCCATTATACTGCCCTGGGGACGCACTCTTCCCGTGGGGAGTCACACTATCCCAGCTGCATACATCATCAGCCCCAGCGGTCTACCTGGCAGCTGCGGTCCGCATTGACCGCAATCCACGGGTGGCGTAGTCGGACACACCAACAGCGCGTCGCAGACTACCACTGGTCTGACCACCCTGAGCCACGGAACCAGGTAGCCACTACTACCCCCATCATTCCCCTATTGCCCGGATCCGAGTGCCCCACGGCCCAGGGGGCGAGTCAGCTTTGGCATGGTCGGCAGGATAGTAACCAACCCGCCACAAACGGGTATTGCGTGCCTGAAAAAGACTGTACACGCACCTGAAAAGAGGTTTCCCGCCATCCGGAGCCGTTTCCCGCCATTTCCATCCGTCTCCCGCCATCTTCCGTCGGTTCCCGCCATCTTCATCCGCTTTCCCGCCATCGGACGCCATCTTCAGGACGCCGCGCGGGAAGAAGAGGGGCGTGGACGTCCAAACCGCGCGAGACCCGAAGCTCGGCCCCACGCACCGACGCTGTGTAAGGTCCTGGAAGGGAGAGAGAGCGGCGCTGACGTCACCAGGATGCGACGCAAGGTCCTCGCCCGGAGCAGCACCAGCGGAGCCGCGGCCTACAGAAGATGATCGTCGGAAGGTAGGCCACGCTTGACTAGGGGGGAGGAAGATGTCGGACACAGAGGCGCCCACTACCACCAGCGCAGCTGCAGCAGCGGTGATGCCATTTTCCCTGCCCTACATCCCTGGAGCGGCCTGGCTGCCTAAGTACTCACAGGAGCCCCATGCCTTGACTGATTTTAAGGAAAGGCTGTACAGTTTGTTCCAAGTTTACCCCCTGACAGAGGAACAGAAGGTCAGCATACTGACGGGGCAGTTAACTGGCGCAGCCCAGCGGGAGGTAAAGTCGTGGCCCGCTGAGGAGAAAAGGACTGTGAAGGACATTCTGGCCCGGCTGCGAGGTACCTTTGATACCCGTACCTCAGCAGAAATTAAAATGCGGTTCTATGGATGTAAGCAGCGGGCACATGACAGCATCAGAGACTATGCCCTAAATTTGCAGGAAGAAAAGAAAGGGCGCATGTGTAGACTCACAGGGCTATTTATATAATTTAAAAAGTGCCAGTACACTCACCTGTGATGGTTGTGTACGTCTACACAACCAAGATTAAGCGTGTGATTAATGAGGCTCCGGGTCACCTCTATTTGTAGTACCGTCCTGTCGGTGTTTGCCTCGCAACTCCGTGCTCCTCAAGTGGTCACACCCCACCTGATGAAGATGGCTTAGACCGTTGAAACGCGTTGTGGCAGTGGTATTGGAGGAAGAATAAAAGTCGGTTGCCATCCATTAAATTGTCCAGTATTCCTTTGGCGCTCCCTGAGATCGCTGCACCATTGTTTACTTCTAAATTTGCAGGAAGCCTTGAGGGCCATCAAACAAACTGACCCTGGCAGCGTGCAGGAAACGGACAAGCTGCTAACAGAACAATTCATAGAAGGTCTGCTGTCTAGCGCCCACAGGGCCCAACTGCGCCTCATGTTCTTTCAGAACCCTGATTTGACCTTTGCCCAATTTAAGGACAGGGCCATAAGGGTGCTCCGTGAACCCGCAACCAGTGGCGCTATAAACCCCCGGCATCCTGCTCTCACCTACCACCAGGAGGCAGCGCCCTCCCCTATGGACTCTGTGGGGGCTGACGCACAGGCCCTGAACCAAGCCCAGTCGAAAGACCTGCACCACCAAGTCCAGGAGCTGACCAGGAGCGTCGCGGCGTTGACCAGGACCATCCAGGCGTTACAAGTGGACCCGTCAAGACCCATCGAGTTGGCTTCAAGTCCGGAGGATGTCCCGTGGCGTCGACAGAGGAGGATCCCGTCGTTCCGAGGGAGGCCCACATACCGCTACGCAGAGGATGGACAGCCCATTTGCAGTCGATGCAACCAGCCCGGACACATTTCCAGGTACTGTAATTTAAACGGGTCCAACCTGGGGCAGAGGGCCAACCCCCAGGCATAAGATCACCAGGCCCTTATAATTGGCGTGATAAGTACGTTGGGGGGCGCCCGGTTTTACCCGTGGTGCTGGACGGTATCCCCATGAGCGCCTTGCTGGATACTGGGTCGCAAGTAACCACTATCCCTTATGTACTTTTTAAGCAGTATTGGACTGATGCTGATATCACACGGTATCCAGACAGTAACTTGAGCATCATCGCCAGTAATGGCTTACCCGTGCCGCAGATGGGGTTCAAGGAGATGACCATTAAAATTGGTAAAGTTGAACTACTGGCACAGGGAGTGATTATTGTGGACATTGACCGTCGTGAAAGTCACCCTAAAATAACTGTGGTTACTAACGTGATTGAAAATTGTCTTTCAGAAGTAACTGTAATTCTACAACAGGTGGCGGTGAATGCTAGTTCCAGCCAACAGAGAGTCCTCAACAAGGAGATAAAAGCCCTGATGAGACGGCAGCAGGTAGAACTGTCTGGTGGTGAGATCGGTAGCGTAAGAATGAGTGACCGATTCCCCATTTCCATGCCTCCCAAAAGTGAAATGATGATCTGGTGTCGGACTGCAATCGGGTTGAGAGGTAGAGACTACCAAGCCATGGTAGAACCCGTGTACTCAGACAGCAGGCCCACCATTTTGACAGCCAGGGGGGTGGTTGATGTCCGTCATGGGAGGGTGCCCGTTCCCATTCTCAACATTGGGGAGAGAGAGGTACACTTACCCAGGTACGCTACACTTGCCAAACTGTTTGTTGTCGAACACAAAGCTATCAGGGCTGTGGAGCCTTTGCCTCCATCTCCACAGGCGGAGGGTAATGGCTCCCAGAAACAAAATGAGGACTGGTGCCAGAAACTCCATGTGGGTGCTGACTCCACTCCCCTGCACCAAAAAAAAGGAGTCTACCGGGTGGTCCAGGAGTACGAGAGAATTTTTAGTAAGCACCCGCTAGACTTCGGCAGAGTAAAAGGGATAGAACACCATATCCCCACGGGGAGCCACCCACCGATAAAAGAGAGACACAGGCCTGTACCCCCTGCACATTATCAGAACGCCAAGGGCATGCTAAGAGAAATGAAAGAGGCTGGGGTCATTAGAGATAGCTGTAGCCCCTGGGCAGCCCCCCTGGTTCTGGTGAAAAAGAAAGACGGCACCATGAGAATGTGCGTGGACTATAGACAAATCAACCGTATCACCCACAAAGACTCATATCCGCTGCCTAGAATAGAGGAGTCTTTAGCCGCACTAAAATCAGCTAACTTCTTTTCTACTTTGGACCTTACTAGTGGGTACTGGCAGGTTCCTGTGGCAGAGGCTGACAAGGAGAAGACGGCCTTCACCACCCCGATGGGACTGAGCGAGTTCAACTGTATGCCCTTCGGGCTCTGCAACGCACCAGGGACCTTCCAGAGGCTGATGGAATGCTGTCTAGGGCACCGAAACTTCGAGACGGTCCTACTTTACCTGGACGACGTGATCGTCTATTCGAAGACTTACGAGGACCATCTAAAGCACCTGGCCGAGGTGTTCGAAGCCCTGGCAGGCTATGGCCTGAAGGTGAAACCATCGAAGTGTCACCTGCTGAAACCAAAGGTCCAGTACCTAGGGCACGTGGTAAGTGCGGAAGGAGTAGCCCCCGACCCTGACAAGGTCACGGCAATCAAGAGCTGGCCAAGCCCCTCGAACATCAAAGAAGTGAGACAGTTCCTCGGGTTGGTAGGCTACTACCGAAGGTTCATCCCCGGGTTCACTAAGATGGCAGCTCCTATGCAGGACCTCCTGATAGGACAGTCTAAGTCCAGAAGCCAAAAGCCACCCTTCAAGTGGGATAAACCGGAAGAGGAGTCCATCCGCCAGTTGAAGATGGCCCTCACAGGGGATGAGATCCTGGCCTACCCTGATTGTGGACAGCCTTTTATTCTCCATACAGATGCCAGTAATGTGGGACTGGGAGCCGTACTGTCACAAAACCAACAGGGCAGAGAAAGGGTGATAACGTACGCCAGCCGGAAGCTGAGGCCCACCGAGAGGAACCCGGAGAATTACAGCTCCTTCAAGCTAGAATTCTTGGCGGTGGTGTGGGCCGTAACGGAACGCTTCAAGCATTACCTGGCCTCCGCAAAGTTCACTGTGTACACGGACAACAACCCGTTAACACACCTAGACAGCGCAAGATTTGGTGCCCTGGAACAGCGGTGGATGGCCCGTCTCTCCAATTATGACTTCGTGATCAAGTACCAGGCAGGCAAAACCAATGCCAACGCTGACGCCCTATCAAGAATGCCTCACTTACCTGAAGGTGACGAAGACCCGGAAGAGCTGGAGGAGGTAGAACTCCCCGCGTTTCACCGGTATGGAGCCGCTCAATACTCCCACCGTGTGAAGGAGGAGGATTTAACAACCGTTATGATCAATCCCCTACCTCACCACAGCTGGGCCGAGACCCAAGATAGTGACCCTGCAATCCGCCTGGTGAAAGATCTGCTGACCCAGGAAGACGCCCGCTTAGGTCCGGATGCTCCAGAGGAAGCCAAACAGCTATGGAAAGAGAAGAGCAAGCTGTTCCTCTATGAAGGCAAGCTGTGCAGATGACTTGTCAACCACCGGACACACGAGCTGACCTGGCAAGTCGTGGTCCCAAGGCGGGATGCAGCTATGGTCCTGGGGGCTTACCATGACAGAGCGGGGCATTTCTGTTGGAAGAAACTGGAGTTCCTGCTAAGAGGACGGTTCTTTTGGGTCGGCATGAGAGGGGCTGTGGAGAAGTGGTGCCGGGACTGTGGCCCTTGTAACTTAAGGAGAAAAGACCGCACCAGCCAGAAGGCGCCCTTGAAGCCCATCGTCACCCAGCAGCCTCTTGAGCTGGTAGCTCTGGACCACGTCAAATTGGCTGCAAGCCGGTCAGGATACATCTACGCCCTGACATTCGTGGACCACTATTCCCGTTTTCTAGTGCTGGTCCCGGTGAAAGACTTAACAGCCCAAACAGCGGCCAGAGCCTTCCAGCAATAATTCTGCCGTCCACACGGGTATCCAGAACAGGTCCTGACAGACCAGGGTCCAGCGTTCGAGGCTAAAATCTTCCAAGAGTTCTGCAAACTCTATGGCTGTAAGAAGATTCGGACAACGCCTTACCACCCACAAACCAACGGGATGTGTGAGAAAATGAACAATATAGTCATTGATCTCCTGAAGACGTTGCCCCTGGAGGAACGCAACCTGTGGCCAGAAAAACTGCTCGATCTAATAGACTTATACAACCATATCCCGGTGAATGCTACAAACTGCACCCCGGCTTACCTGATGCGAGCTAGACCAGGTAAGCTGCCCGTAGACCTGGAGATGGGAGTTCTAACACCTGAGGACACCTCCCCGGATGCGGACTGGGATACGGAAAGGCAACTGCAGTACAAGAAGGTGCAGGAGAGTGTGGAGAAGAGCCTGGCCCAGGTGAGAAAGAGGCAAGAAAAACTCTTCAACCAACACGCCCCTGCTGGTCCCCTAGAACCTGGTGAGCAGGTCCTGAAGCGAAAGAGAAGGCTTCACAAGTTGGACGACCAGTGGGAAATGGAACCCTACACCGTACTGCAGTCTGATCACGACAACCCGAAGGTGTGCGTGATCACCAAGGATGGAGGAGAAACCACTAGTACCGTCTCCAGAGACCACCTTAAAAGGTGCCCCGAGCAACTCCGTAGTGCCGAAGAGGATCAAAGTGACCTTGAACCTGCAAAGGACAAGGAAGAAATGATCAGCACCGTTCTCGGAGAGTTCCCTCAGTCCTGGACTCGAATAAACGATGCCATAGTGGTACCCGTCCTGCATTTCCTGCAACCGGCTCAGCAACAACCTACACCAGAGCCGGAAGGTGAAGAAGAGCAAGCAGTTCCAGAGGCAGAAGAGCCTGTACCAGCAGCCCAGGAGAGTCAACCCTCTGCTGACAGTGAGCCTGCCATGCCTGCGGTAAGCCAAAGGACCCGCAGACAGCTGCCTGCCCTACCTGTACACCCAGCTGGTAGCTGTACCCCTAACGCTAGTGGGGAAAGCCAGGTCAGTCCACCACCAGACAGTAGGTTAAGGAGGTCAACCAGGAGCACAAAGGGGCAGATACCCGCTCGCTGGAGAATATAGGGTGCACTAAAATTGTAAATAACCCTGTTGCCAAATGTTGAAATGTTTGCCAAGTTACCTGCATGATTATTAATAGTGTATTTCAGTTTCTTGCAGTTACCGTACGGACTCAAAGGTTATGGACTTTTAATAACCGGGACTTTGTATGGACTGCGTTCGGAGCCCAACCAAGGAATGAACTAAGACTGTAAAGGACTTGGGGTAGGACAGACCCCCACCTGGTTAAGGCTCTCCGTTGTGTTGGTGATATGGACACCCGGTCACAGACCACACTGAAGAACTCAACCTGTGCGTCGTTTGTCTACTAATGTTTTATAGTCATGTATATTATCTTTGTTTACTGTTTAGTCCCGGAGTACCAAATTCTACTAGGGGGGAATGTGTCACCCTGGCCTGGATGGCACAAATATAATAAAGCTGTGTCTGAGAGCAAGGGGGAGGTTCTCTGGTTAGGGGAATATTAGCATGCAATACCTCCTGTCTCAGGCCAGTAGGGGGAGCAGGCTGCCCCTATAAAAGCTGGAACTGGGGGCAGGGTTAGGGAGAACTGGACGACCTGTCTCTAGATAGAGAAGTGTCCCAGAGCAGTGAGGGACAATTGTATTGCACCCTAAGAGGACGAGTGGCAGTAGGAGAGCCACAAGCCAGGGACAAGAGGTGAAGTACGCCTGTCCTGGCAGACAAAGAACCAAATTTACCAGACTTTGGTGTCTGAGGCTGTGAGGATTCCACGTCCTACAGCAGATAACCAGTCCGCAGGGGACTGTATGTTCCTTGGCCTAAGAAGCCCGGAGGCTCCGCCACAGCAGAAGGGACCAGCAGAGCCGTACCAGGCCCGGAGTAGAAAGGAACCCACGTTGCAAACGATATGGGAGAGAGGACACGGTGAGCTCGGGACCGTGGGCTGTTACCGTACCAGGAGGAGATAGCCAGAAGGAGCGCAGAGAGCATGGTAGGCCTACACCCTCACCCTGACCAGGGCCAATTTCCCAATTGCTCTCAGACATCCAGGTCCCCTCCTAGCCGGGACTGTTTGTGGGTCAGTTCACCTGTTCTAGTAAAGACCCTGGACTGCAACCTGTTGTCTGTGTGCTCCTTGCTCCTCCAGCACTAACGGTACTGGGACGCCCTACACCATCACCCCCATCTTCCATTATACTGCCCTGGGGCCGCATTCTTCCCGTGGGGAGTCACACTATCCCAGCTGCATACATCATCAGCCCCAGCGGTCTGCCTGGCAGCGGCGGTCCGCACTGGCGTAGTCGGACACACCAACAGCGCGTCGCAGACTACCACTGGTCTGACCACCCTGAGCCACGGAACCGGGTAGCCACTACTACCCCCATCGTTCCCCTATTGCCCGGATCCGAGTGCCCCACGGCCCAGGGGGCAAGTCACTAACATCTCCATTTTGTTTGCAATGTTTTTGCATCGCATATTCTTTCCCCTTTCTTGGACCAGCACTCCTCCCATTTGGCACAGGTAATTTTAAATTAGCAAGAGACTGCAATGGGGGTCCAGCCTTTTTTTGCTCTCACTTGAGAGCTTGAGGAAGGCGAGTGTTTTTTGCTCTTTCCATTTGGTGTGGGTGCGGTGTGGCGGCCATTGTTGCTGTGACTTTGTACTGGTGGGGCGGTACGGTCTGGAGTCATGGGGACTCAGTCTTGCAGCATGAGTGCTGTGAGGCACCAGGCCGCCCACCCTGCTGGTGCATTGGCGCTGCGGCGGTGGTTAGCGCATGACGCAGCTCCTTTAAGGAAAAGTTAGGGACCCACTAAGAGGTTTGCCGTGACGTGGCAGTGGGTTTCATACTGTCTGATCAGAATGTTAAACTAAGTACCTCATGTTCAGTTATATATATTTTTGCCGAGAGGCATTAGATCAATGTATGATTTTTTAGAGGTGCGGTCCATGCTGCTTTTTTTTGCATTTCTCTTGGAAACCCTTCCAAACAAGCCATATTTGTTCAGTATTTCTCTAATGGTACTGTCATGAACTTGAAAATTTAACAAGTTGAGTCCTTTAGAATCTGAGCTGTAGCTCTTGGGTTTTTTGTGCTTTCTTTGATCATTGCACACACTTTTAAGTATTCATTAATTGTTTATTGTGCAAGGAATAAAATGGAAATGAGGTGTTTATTGTTTATGGTATATATGATGTGAATACAAGCAACTTTTGAATAACGAAAGAGTCAGGATTTCTTCTTTATTGGATACAGCAGTTTATTAACAATTGGAAGTTGGGAGACCACCATATGCATCAAATAGTCTGCCAGTGCAGTCAAAATCAACTGAGTCAGCTGACATTAATCTAATGTTTATGAGGATCTTAAGAGGGTAACCAAAAATTACACAGGTAACAGAACAGGTTGCCACTGAGGTCATAGGAAACAGAAAAGCATCCAAGGAGGTAATGAAACTAAATTACTGACTTCTGTTGAAGCCGAAAAGATCTACTACACTGTGTGATCACTCTTCACCGAAGCACATGCAGTGCAGCAGGATGACATACTGAACATAATTGCAGCCTGATTTTGTAACAGTACTTGTGGTATGGATTCCCACTCTTGCTTCCTTGTGTGTGTCATGGAGTACCACCCTTGCATTCTGTCCCCAAAAAATCCGCCAAGATGACCCAAGTGTATCTGGTTTAAAGTAAGGAAACATTATATCCTGTGTTTAGATATTCTAGGTATCCACTATAGTAACTCTACGTGGTCATGCATTGCTATTCAGAAGCAGGAAGTTTGGTCCCACTGAACAGCTGGACATGATGTTGTCATATAAAATCTCTGCAAGTCGGGCCTGTTCTCTATTTAAACACATGGCCCCCTCACACTGTCACACCTCCATCTCCTAATACTCCCAGTGAAGGATGTGGAAAGGATAAAACCTAAAGCATACTTTATACAGTATATCTCATGCTTATAAAGTAACCAGCCCTTCTTTCCATGCTTTATGTCCTATGCCAGGTCTTCTGTGGGCAATGGTCAGCAGAATGCATGTTGCTTACAACCCTCTGTACAAGATATTCCTGGAAATAGTCGTCCTTGTAGCTGCTGCAAGGTCCCTAACAAGGTCCCCTGCTGTTCTATGCCAGTTTTGTCTGGCAGCTAAGGACAATTATCAGTCATTCTTACCCTTGGAAATTCACTGCTTTGCCTTAGAAGCGCCTCCTGACATTTGTAAGCTGTGTCAGGCGGTGGGACGGACAACACCCTACAAGCATACTATGATTTTACCCCTAGAATCTGACATGAGTCATCAACCACATCATTACCTACCAACATTTTAACTGCCAGAATCATGACATTTAAGTATCAAAAAGACCAATAGCAAAAACAGGACTGTTGGCATTTATGCAATAACGTACTGTAAAGTAGGATTTTGCCCATCTTTCAACAGACACAGAATAACATACATGAGCAGTAGTCTGAAAAACTTACATTTCCCCTTTTATTTATTTGCATATGTGCCACAGTAGTTCTGGTAGTGCTAAAGTTCACAGCAAGGAAGCTCAGGAGAAACTAAGCTGGCATTACAGTTAATGCCGCATACACACATCCACGTGTCACTGTCCAGTATTTAGGCTATGTGCACATGATGCATATTTGAAGCAGAAATTTTCTGTGCATTTCTACTTTTCCTTGGCAGGGAAAACGCATGCGTTTTTACTCGTTTTTGATGCTTTTTTTGAAGCGTTTTTGTACATCAATGAATGAGTTTTGGAGCCAAATAAAGTTATTTGGTGGGACATTGCTTAAACCTTGGATTACCATCAGAACTGTGGTGAGTATATTGGTTAATTTGAATGATGAAAGAATGTGTCTGTTGTAATTCAAATAAAGTGTTTGCTCTGTGTCTGTGTGTTTATTTAACTCTTTACTATACTTTAATTAAGTTTGGTCATGAAAAGGTCTGATTGACACCCTGTCATAACCAAACAAAAGAGCTTTGTGTCAGCTAGTCCCATTCACCCAATCTTCATTAGCATTTCTATTCACGTAATTTATGCAGCTGCTATGAGCTGCTATTTTTAGCCTGGGAAGGTGCCATTAGGCAAACATAGTCAGTGGCCATTAATAACATCTCACAGCTGGTTCGTTAGCCGCAACAGCCCCCCGATCAGCACTCAGCAGCGCTTTGGACACAGCTTACTTTTGCTGCGTCCAAAACGCGGTGTTCTAATGCTGCACTTTTGTTGTCGGTAAATGTGAATCCATCGCATATAATGACCCTTTCATCGGTCAAAATCTGCAGCGGAGACTGGCATGTCTGCTACAGAAATTGGCATGCTGCGAGTGAGTTTGGGTACGTGGCCACAATCAGGAGCAGCTGCAGGTCTGACGCTGCATGTTTATACAGCGTCAAACCAGCAGCATCCAGATGTTACAGCATAGTGGATGAGATCTCTAGAAATCCCATGTTCACTATGCGTGCATCAGAGGCTGCGAATCACCAGTGGACACTGACATGCGGCCCGTCTTTCAGGACCACAGCATGTCAAATTCTCGTGTGGAGTCGCTAGTCTCCGCAACAAAAATTTGACCACTAGAAAGTATTGAATGCGGTAAATCCGCATGGTTCAGCGAACACATGTGGATTTACCTGTGTTCAATAGAATACAACGTTTTGGATGCAGCAAAAATATGCGTCCAAAGCGCTGCTATGTCTGGATTGTGGGCACAGAGCCGAAAATGTTTAAAAAAAATGGCGTGGGCTCCAGCATCATTTTTATAACAAGCAGAGGGAAAGCCGACCGCTGGGGGCTGATATTAGTAGCTGGGGAAGGGGCCATTACCCATCAATGTTCTCTGGCTATTAATATCAGCCCTCAGCTGTTTGTTTAGCCTTTACTGGCTAGATTACAGGGGGACCCCATAAAAAAATTGACGTAGGGTCCCCCTATAAAATCTAACCAGCAATGGCTAAACTAGACAGCTGCGGGCTGATATACAGTTAGGTCCATATATATTTGGACAGAGACAACATTTTTCTAATTTTGGTTCTAGACATTACCACAATGAATTTTAAAGAAAACAATTCAGATGCAGTTGAAGTTCAGACTTTCGGCTTTCATTTGAGGGTATCCACATTAAAATTGGATGAAGGGTTTAGGAGTTTCAGCTCCTTAACATGTGCCACCCTGTTTTTAAAGGGACCAAAAGTAATTGGACAGATTAAATAATTGTAAATAAAATGTTCATTTCTAGTACTTGGTTGAAAACCCTTTGTTGCAAATGACTGCCTGAAGTCTTGAACTCATGGACATCACCAGACGCTGTGTTTCCTCCTTTTTGATGCTCTGCCAGGCCTTCACTGCGGTGGTTTTCAGTTGCTGCTTGTTTGTGGGCCTTTCTGTCTGAAGTTTAGTCTTTAAGAAGTGAAATGCATGCTCAATTGGGTTGAGATCAGGTGACTGATTGGCCATTCAAGAATATTCCACTTCTTTGCTTAAATAAACTCCTGGGCTGCTTTGGCTTTATGTTTTGGGTCATTGTCCATCTGTAGTATGAAACGATGACCAATCAGTTTGGCTGCATTTGGCTGGATCTGAGCACACAGTATGGCTCTGAATACATCAGAAGTCATTCGGCTGCTTCTGTTCTGTGTCACATCATCAATAAACACTAGTGACCCAGTGCCACTGGCAGCCATGCATGCCCGCGCCATCACACCGCCTCCGCCGTGTTTTACAGATGATGTGGTATGCTTTGGATCATGAGCTGTACCACGCCTTCGCCATACTTTTCTCTTTCCATCATTGTTGATCTTGGTTTCATCTGTCCAAAGAATGTTCTTCCAGAACTGTGCTGGCTTTTTTAGATGTTTTTTTAGCAAAGTCCAGTCTAGGCTTTTTCTTCTTGATGCTTATGAGTGGCTTGCACTGTGCAGTGAACCCTCTGTAGTTACTTTCATGCAGTCTTCTCTTTATGGTAGATTTGGATATTGATACGCCTACCTACTAGAGAGTGTTGTTCACTTGGTTGGCTGTTGTGAAGGGGTTTCTCTTCACCATGGAGATTATTCTGCGATCATCCACCACTGTTGTCTTCCGTGGGCGCCCAGGTCTTTTTGCATTGATGAGTTCACCAGTGCTTTCTTTCTTTCTCAGGATGTACCAAACTGTAGATTTTGCCACTCCTAATATTGTAGCAATTTCTCGGATGGGTTTTTTCCGTTTTTGCAGCTGAAGGATGGCTTGTTTCACCTGCATGAAGAGCTCCTTTGACCGCATGTTTAAGTCACAGCAAAACCTTCCAAATGCAAGCACCATACCTCAAATCAACTCCAGGCCTTTTATCTGCTTAATTGAGAATGACATAACGAAGGGATTGCCCACACCTGTCCATGAAATAGCCTTGGAGTCAATTGTCCAATTACTTTTGGTCCCTTTAAAAACAGGGGGGCACATGTTAAGGAGCTGAAACTCCTAAACCCTTCATCCAATTTTAATGTGGATACCTTCAAATGAAAGCTGAAAGTCTGAACTTCAACTGCATCTGAATTGTCTTGTTTAAAATTCATTGTGGTCATGTCTAGAACCAAAATTAGAAAAATGTTGTCTCTGTCCAAATATATATGGACCTAACTGTAAATAGCCATGGAAGGGGCCCACTCCACGGCTATTAATATCACCCCTCAGCAGTCCCAGAAATGGCGCATCCATAAGACGCGCCAAATCAAGCACTCAGCCTCGCTCTTTCCACTGCCCTGTAGCGGTGGCGAGTGGGGTAATGGAGTTGGGGTTCACGTCAACCTTCTATTGGCGGCTGAGGTGAAGCCCAGGTTAGTAATGGAGGGCGTCTATAAGACGCCCTCCATTACTAACTGCGTACTAAAATGGTCGCCGCTTTTTCAATAAAAGACATGGCCAGAAAAGTGAAATAAAAAATCAACCATATTCCTCACTTGTCCGCCGTCAATGACACAGTCCACGTAACACTGAGTGTCCCACGACGATTCGTGTCACTTCTACAGCAGTGACATCAGCCATAACTGATGTCACTGCTGTAGAATACAGCAATGTATACTGACAGGGGTGTAAAATCACCCCCTGTCAGTATACATGTTGTGCTGCAGGAGGTCACTGGGGTTGATCAGCTGAAGATCAGCTGATCAGCCCCGGTGGGCTTACGATCAGCTGACGGTCATGTGACCATCAGCTGAGCAGTCACGTGATCATTAGCTGATCTGTGAGATCAGCACAGGTCCTGACGGTCACGTGACCATCAGGACCTGCGCTGACGTCACCGCTAAGCTGATGGTCACTTGACCATCAGGACCTACGCTGACGTCACCCCTCAGCTGATGGTCATATGACCATCAGCTGATCTGTGACTTCAGCACAGGTCCTGTAAGTACCGTCGGCCGCTGGGAGGAGAAGATTGCTGCCGGGGGCCGCCAGACAGGTGAGCATAGAGGTTTATTTTTTATTTTTAACTTTTTTATTTCTTTTTTTTTTTTAACGCGTGTGGTAGCCGGCTTGTCTGGTGAGACTACTTTGGCTCCCATCCACGCCGCTCCCGCTGTTATCAGCGGGAGAAGCGGTCGGGATGAGAGGAGTTGTAGTCTCCTCTTCATCCCGGGTACCACACACACCGCAATCATGCCACAAATTCGCGGCCATTGAATTTAATTGAAACGCAGCAAATCCACATTTACCTGCGGGTTTGTTGTGTTTCAATGTAACTCAATGGCCGCGAATTCGCGGCGTGATCGCGCTAGAAATAGCTATGCTACGTTTTGCAAAGCAATGCGAATTCGGCACGTTAATTAACACGTCATGTGCACAGCACATCCGAATTCGCATTGCTATGCATGGCAGACCGATTAACAAGGTAACGGGTATTCTAACCCAAACTCTACAGCCTCACAGGAATAGATAAGGTTGTCAAGTTCAGGCCAGGGGACCCGCGGACAGTCCATGCATTGCGGTCTGTACACAAATGTTTGAATTCCGCATTAGTCTTGCACTTCATGGAGTTTCAGGAGGGCAAAGAATGAGGTTATTTAAAGGGGTTGTCTATTTTGCTCAAACTTTTCCCTTAATTAAAATATATGAGATCCATTATTTTCCTGTAAACCCTGGACTAACCCGGCAGCTAGTAGGGCTAAGACAGCTGCCCCTGGGTAGTAGGGCTAAGAGAGCTTTTCCTGGGTAGTAGGGCTAAGAGTCCTGTTCCTATGTAGTCCTGCTAAGAGAGCTGTTCCTGAGTAGTATGGCTAAGAGAGCTGTTCCTGGGTAGTAAGGCTAAGAGAGCTGTTCCTGGGTAGTAGAGCTAAGAGAGCTGTTCCTGAGTAGTATGGCTAAGAGAGCTGTTCCTGGGTAGTAAGGCTAAGAGAGCTGTTCCTGGGTAGTAGAGCTAAGAGAGCTGTTCCTGGGTAGTATGGCTAAGAGAGCTGTTCTTGGGTAGTAAGGCTAAGAGAGCTGTTCCTGGGTAGTAGAGCTAAGAGAGCTGTTCCTGGGTAGTAGAGCTAAGAGAGCTGTCACTGGGTAGTAGAGCTAAGAGAGCTGTTCCTGTGTAGTAAGGCTTAGAGACTGTCCTTGGGTAGTAGAACTTAGAGGGCTGTCCCTGGGTAGTAGGGCTAAGAAGGCAGTTCCTGGGTAGTAGAGCTAAGAGAGCTGTCCCTGGGTGGAAGAGCTAAGAGAGCTGTTCCTGGGTAGTAGAGCTAAGAGAGCTGTTCCTGGGTAGTAGAGCTAAGAGAGCTGTCCCTGGGTAGTAGAGCTAAACAGCTGTTCCTGTGCAGTAAGGCTTAGAGACTGTCCTTGGGTAGTAGAACTTAGAGGGCTGTCCCTGGGTAGTAGGTCTAAGAGAGCTGTCCCTGGGTAGTAGAGCTAAGAGAGCTGTCCTTAGGTAGTAGGGCTAAGAGAGGTGTCCCCGGGTAGTAGGACAAGGAGAGATGTCCCTGGGTAGTAGGGCTAGGAGAGCTGTCCCTGGGTAGTAGGGTTAATAGCACTGACCCTGTGTGGTAGGGCTAGGAGAGCTGTCGCTGGGTAGTAGAGCTAAGAGAGTTGTTCCTGGATAGTAGGGCTAATAGAGAGCTGTCCCTGGGTTGTTTGAGCTAAGAGAGAGCTATGCCAGATCTCAGAGTCAAAAATGGAGTGCTCCCTATGCTAAGTACTGGCTGTTTCTGATCTGATTCAAAGATGGAGGCACACAAAAATGCTGGCTGACTGCATTTACTATTTGTGCTGACTGGCAAAAAATGAAGAACAATGCATCCAGCACTGGAAATCTGGAGAAGTTAAATGTCTATTTAAAAAACAAAATTTTATTGAAAAAAAACGATTAAAAAAACATGATTGTTAAAAAAAAGGCGTATGGTCAGGATCATGCTCACTGACGGTTTCGAACATAAATTGTTCTTAATCTTAGTATAGCATAGTTCTGACGCTTAAAGATGTTGTTTAAATAGTGACCAAAGAGGAAATTACGTGGCAAAGTGAAATGAATTTGCTCCGCCCCTAATAAATATTAAGTAGTATTATAAGTCAATGTTTATACACTGCTCAAAAAATAAAGGGAACACTTAAATAACAGAATATAACTCCAAGTCAATCAAACTTCTGTAAAATCAAACTGTCCACTTAGGAAGCAACACTGATTGACAATCAAGTTCACATGCTGTTGTGCAAATGGAATAGACAATAGATTGAAATTATTGGCAATTATCAAGACACCCTCAATAAAGAAGTGGTTCTGCAGGTGGGGACCACAGACCACATCTCAGTACCAATGCTTTCTGGCTGATGTTTTGGTCACTTTTGAATGTTGGTTGTGCTTTCACACTCGTGGTAGCATGAGACAGACTCTACAACCCACAGAAGTTGCTCAGGTAGTGCAGCTCATCCAGGATGGCATATCAATGCGAGCTGTGGCAAGAAGGTTTGCTGTGTCTGTCCAGAGGCTGGAGGCGCTACCAGGAGACAGGCCAGTACACCAGGAGACGTGGAGGGGGCCGTAGAAGGGCAACAACCCAGCAGCAGGACTGCTACCTCCGCCTTTGTGCAAGGAGGAACAGGAGGAGCACTGCTAAAGCTCTGCAAAATGACCTCCAGAAGGCCACAAATGTGCATGTGTCTGCACAAACGGTTAGAAACCGACTCCATGAGGGTGGTATGGGGGCCCGACGTCCATAGATGGGGGTTGTGCTCACAGTCCAACACCGTGCAGGACGTTTGGCATTTGCCACAGAACACCAGGATTGGCAAGGTTGCCACTGGCGCCCTGTGCTCTTCACAGATGAAAGCAGGTTCACACTGAGCACATGTGACAGACGTGACAGAGTCTGGAGATGCCGTGGAGAGCGATCTGCTGCCTGCAATATCCTTCAGCATGACCGGTTTGGCAATGGGTCAGTAATGGTGTGGGGTGGCATTTCATTGGAGGGAGGCATAGCCCTCCATGTGCTCGCCAGAGATAGCCTGACTGCCATTAGGTACCGAGATGAGATCCTCAGACCCCTTGTGAGACCATATGCTGGTGCGGTTGGCCCTGGGTTCCTCCTAATGCAGGACAATGCCAGACCTCATGTGGCTGGAGTGTGTCAGCAGTTCCTGCAAGATGAAGGCATTGAAGCTATGGACTGGCCCACATCTGGGACATCATGTCTCGCTCCATCCACCAACGTCACATTGTACCACAGACTGTGCAGGAGCTGTCGGATGCTTTAGTCCAGGTCTGGGAGGAGATCCCACAGGAGACCATCCGCAACCTCATCAGGAGCATGCCCAGGCGTTGTAGGGAGGTCATACAGGCAAGTGGAGGCCACACACAATACTGAGCCTCATTTTGACTTGTTTTAAGGACATTACATCAAAGTTGGATCAGCCTTTAGTGTGTTTGTCCACTTTAATTTGGGGGTGACTCCAAATCCAGGCCTTCATTGGTTAATAAATTTGATTTCCATTGATGATTTTTGTGTGATTTTGTTGTCAGCACATTCAACTTTGTACAGAACAAAGTATTCAATGAGAATGTTTCATTTATTCAGATCTAAGATGTGTTATTTGAGTGTTCCCTTTATATTTTTGAGCAGTGTACATCAAATCAGTTTTTATATTCATTCCACAAGGGGTACGACTATTCAGTTTTAAAGTCCATGAAGTCTCTTTGAATCTCAAAAGTTGTAATCTATCTCCTCCTCTCTTTGGTGAAAAAAACTCTTTCTATTGCATTAAACCGCAAAGTGCTGACATCTCCATTGTGGCAGTACAGGAAATGTTATGATGTACCTTACACAGACCAAAAATCATGATAAAATAAAAGATATTCTGGATAGTAAAGGCGCAACAAATCGTGTTTGTACATCCCTGATCAAGTCCCTGAAAGATCGAATCCCCAAGTCATTACCTCCCACATGTAAAACTAAAATGTCCGGAGCCCTATCCAGACGAGCACTATGGTGTACTTCATGCAAAACCATGTTCCAACCCATACCTCGGAAACTAAGCCACCTGATCACCGCCACACTTCAAGAAAAACCAAGCTGTCTACCCACTTTTTGTACTTCCACCTGAAGCGCTCCCCAGTATACGTATGAATGGCCAAGAATCCATATCAAAAGAGGATCCAGCCCTGTAATAAAACACAAGTAAACCACAGTCAGATTTTAAGAACAATAATCATACATGACCCCCCAAAATCGCCTTCCCCCCACGTTTTATGAAAGTAAACCTTCAACTTATCCTTGAGGTCTAATGTAAACCCGATAACGCTGGGACTCCCAGTGACCGATGAGCTGAACAATCTCTGGGCTTAAGCCACAAACAGCTGCCTTTGTCGCGGCCCCAATGAGAAAAGAATGAGGTGCGAAATGGGAGGAATCCAAGCCCAATGCACTCAAATATCTCCAAAATATAGTGTTAAATTGTTACTTCTTCATGACATAACAAAGAACCATTCCGCCGAGGCCTGAAGGTGTTAAAGCTTTCCAGACAACATAAAGGTCACATAAAGGATTCTGGAATCGCTCCCAAAATTACCTCCCTTTTCCAGTCTGATCCGTTTCTGATCTCTGAATCCAAAATTCTTCCCCTGAGGCATACCAATAATACCTACACAAAGCTCAAAAACACACCTGAGCATCTTCCAATCATCTTTTTAGCCTTCCAGTTATCTTGTATTGTGAAGTATTGAGCATTTTCTTAGTGTAAAACTCCAGAAGAATGAGAAGAATGTGCAAGCTACTTCTTTTAAATGCTTGGCGTCCTGAAACCTGAAGTGTTTAAAAGACAAATAAGAACGGGATAACTCTTGAAAGAATGGGATAACTCTTTCTAGCTTTTTGTGAATGTTATTTTCCAGCGGTTTTATGAGTGGTCCGGTGCAAAAAAACAGCAGAAAAAGACACATTTTGAACATACCCTTAGGCTATGTTCATACTGAGGTTTTTTAAGTTATTAAAAAATTACAAGGGGGAGATTTACTTTTCCTGAAGCAGTTTTGAAGAGTTTTAGAAAAGTTTTTTTTCCTGAAGCATTCTTTGCAGCCTTTTGATTTAGCCTAGTTTGGAGCATATTCCATTAGGATCCCACTTCAAGGAAGTGCTGCATACTTTTTTTCTACCTGCCCCTTTTTTAGGGGAAAAAAAAACCCACTCAAAATCCATATAAAAACAGCAAAGTGAATTTCCCATTGAAATGAACAGGAAAAGATTTTCAAGGTTTTTTGAAGCTCTGTGGGAACGTTGCCTTGAACTTCGGGTATGGTTCAAGCTGCCATCATCATATGAGGACCCCTTTAAACAATGTTTTCCTCTTCTTAAGCAAGAGTCAGAGAGGCGTATCACTCAGACAAAGATCGCAATGCAATGCTCAGACGGGCCATCTGTTCTCCCGACCCGATCGTGACAGCTGCATAGAAACCTGGGCTTCCATAACACCTCAGCAGTGTCACAGGCTGATCACCTCCATGCCACACCGCATTGATGCAGTAATTGAAGAAATAGGAGCCGCAACCAAGTATTGAGTGCATTTATTGAACATACGTTTCAGTGGGCCAACATTTCGGATTTTAAAAACATTTTTCAAGCTGTTGTTATAAAGTATTCTAATTTACTGAGATAATGACTTTTGTGTTTTCATTGGCTGTAAGCCATAATCATCAACATTAACAGAAATAAACACTTGAAATAGATCACTCTTTATCTAATGACTCTATATAATGTACTAGCTATTGAGCCCGTTCTACGCCGGGGTGGCGAGCATTTTTATTGGTATATGGTCTCCCATGCTGGTATGTGCTGCCCCCATCCTGGTATTTGTGCTGCCCCCATCCTGGTATTTGAGCTGCCCCCATCCTGGTATTTGAGCTGCCCCATCCTGGTATTTGAGCTGCCCCCATCCTGGTATTTGTGCTCCCCAATCCTGTTCCTCCATCCTGTTATGTGCTGCCCTCATCCCTATCCTGGTATGCATGGCACCCCTCACCCCCAATCCTGGTATGCATGGCACCCCTCATCCCCAATCTTGGTTTGCATGGCGCCCCTCATCCCCAATCCTGGTATGCATGGCACTCCTCATCCCCAATCCTAGTTTGCATGGCACCCCTCATCCCCAATCCTGGTATGCATGGCACCCCTCATCCACAATCCTGGTATGCATGGCACCGCTCATCCCCAATCCTGGTATGCATGGCACCGCTCATCCCCAATCCTGGTATGCATGGCAGCCCTCATCCCAATCCTGGTATGCATGGCACTCCTCATCCCCAATCCTAGTTTACATGGCACCCCTCATCCCCAATCCTGGTATGCATGGCACCCCTCATTCCCAATCCTCAAATACATGGCACGCCTCATCCCCAATCCTAGTTTGCATGGCACCCCATCTCTCATCCTGGTATGCATTGCCCCCTCATCCCAAATTTGATATACATGGCACCCCTCATCCCCCAGTCCTGGTATGTATGGTACCCAATCCCTCATCCTGGTATGCATGGCTTCCTCATCCCCAATCCTGGTATGCATGGTACCCCTCATCCCCAATCCTGGAATGCATGGCACTCCTCATACCTATCCTGGTATGTATGGTAACCCTCATCCTGGTATGCATGGCACCCTATTCCTCATCCTGGTATGCATGGTACCCCGCATCCCTATTCTGGTATGTATGGTAACCCTCGTCCTGGTATACATGGCACCCCTCATCCCAATTCTGGTATGTATGGCCTCCTCATCCCTCAATCCTGGTATGCATTGCACTCCATCCCTCATTCTGGTATGCATGGTACCCCGCATTCCTATCCTGGTATGCATGGTACCCCTCATCCCTGTTCTGGTATGCATGGTACCCCTCATCCTGGTATGCATGGCACCCCATCCCTCATCCTGGTATGCATGATACCCCACATCCCTATTCTGGTATGTATGGCACCCCTCATCCCCCAATCCTGGTATGTATGGCCTCCTCATCCCCCAATCCTGATATGCATGGCACCCAACCCCTCATCCTGGTATGCATGGCTCCCTCATACCCAATCCTGGTATGTATGGCCCCCTCATCCCTATCCTAGTATGCATGGCACTCCTCATCCCCCAATCCTGGTATGCATGGCACCACATATTCCTATTCTGGTATGCATGGTACCGTTCATCCCTATTCTAGTATGCAAGGTACCCCGCATCCTGGTATGCATGGCACCCCATCCATCATCCTGGTATGCATGGTACCCCGCATTCCTATCCTGGTATGCATGGTACTCCTCATTCCCAATGCTGGTATGCATGGCACCCCTCACCCCCCAATCCTGGTATGCATGGTACCCCTCATCCCCCAATCCTGGTATGCATGGTCCCCTCATCCCCAATCCTGGTATGCATAGTCCCCTCACCCCCCAATCCTGGTATGCATGGTCCCCTCACCCCCAATCCTGGTATGCATGGTCCCCTCACCCCCAATCCTGGTATGTATGGTACTCCTCATCCCCCAATCCTGGTATGTGTGGCCCCCTCATCCCCCAATCCTGGTATGTGTGGCCCCTTCATCCTCCAATCCAGGTATGTGTGGCCCACTCTTCCCCCAATTCTGGTATGTGGGGCCCCCTCTTCCCCAATCCTGGTATATGTGGCCCCCTCTTCCCCCAATTCTGGTATGTGTGGCCCCCTCACGCCACAATCCTGGTATGTGTAGCCCCCTCACCCCCCAATCCTGGTATGTGTGGCCCCCTCACACCCCAATCCTAGTATGTGTGGCCCCCTCATCCCTTTGACGCTGCACACATGCAAAAAAAACCCCACTTATACTCACCTTTCTTCCCTGTGCCCCAGCGCTGCTGTGTCCTGTTATGCCGGAGGCCGAGGGAGGAGTGTGGCACCGGAGTACGCGCGTGCCCATGCCGCGCTGTCCGGCGCCATTTTGCTGAAGACACACTGCAAAGTGTCTTCAGTAAAATGGCGCTGGATAGTGCTATGCGCATGAGCCGATTCCGATGCCTTCACTCCTGCCCCGGTCTCCGGCGAGAAGAGAGGTGCCGCGGCAACGCTCCTCCCGGTCAGGTATGTAAGGATGGCGCCGGAGATCGCAGTATGTGCCTACGCATACCGCGATCTCCGGCGTAATAACACACTCCTCTCACATATAACGGCTCCATGCGTTCTTCTGTCTGGAGCCAGACTGTGCAGGCGTGTCGTGCTTGCGCAGTCTATAGAGGCTTCAGACAGAGGGACGCTTGTACGATTATATTATAGATGAGTTTCACTTTTTGTATTGAAGAACTGAAATAAATTAACTTGTTGATGATATTCTAATTTAGTGAGATGCTCCTGTACATGCTGTCACACTCGGGTCGGGACAGCCGATGGCGAGTCCATGTGACGCGCCCCCTGGGCCTGAGTTGTGCAGGGGAACCCGGAACCGGGCCTGTTGTAGAATGCTGGGGGTTGTAGTCTCCGTGTGGCGGTGACCCGGTCCGTGCCCAGGGTGGTCAAACCAGTGGCAGTCTTAATGTATAGCAAATGTCCGACTACGCCACCTGTGGATTGCGGTCAGTGGGGACCGCCGCTGCGCTGCCGACCACTGAGGCTGATGTTGTTTGCGCAGCCGAGTATGGGATAACTCCCCACGGGAGAAGTATTGCCTCAGGGCAGGTAATGTGAGAGATGATGGGAGTGATGGTGTGAGGGTCCCAGTGCTAATGGTGCTGGTGCGGCAAGGAATCACAGAGACGTGAGGTGCAGTTCAGGGTCTTTACTGATGGTACAAGGTAGACCCTCCCGGGAGTACTGGCTAGTATAAGGGGCCTGGTCAGTCTGCGAGCAAGCAGGAGTTCCCCTGGCCAGGTGGAGTTGTAGGCCTCCCTGTTTATCTGCACTCTTCCTGGCTACCTTGCTGTCAGCGGTTACAAGTAGCCCACGTCCCTGAGTATACCGTGTGGTGCTCACCTGTATGGCTGGTGACTTGGGGCCTTCTGTTAGCCTCCGCTCCTGGATGGCGGCGCTGGTCCCTTCTTTGTGACTGAGCCTCCGGGCTTCTATGGCCAGAGGACCTGGAATCCCCTGCCGGCTGGTTTCTGCTGCTGGGTATATATCAGTCCCCACAGCCTCGGACTCCTGTGTCCGGTTTTAGTAACTTCAGCCAGGGCGAGCTATATCTCTGCTCACAGCCCCTGGCCTTCTGCCTCTGCTCCTACAGAGCTCCTGATGTATCTTTTCCTGTGTCTGCAGCTTCACTCTAGGCTCTGCTCTGCTTGTTCTGCAGGCTCTGTCTCACCTAATCCCGCCCCAGACCCAGTTTATAAGGGCAGATTCCTCCCCTCCCAGGTCTGGGCGGACCGTGTTGCATGCTTAGGGCTCCTGACCAGAGAAACCTCCCACTTGCTCTCAGACATAATATCTCTATTACTGTGGCAACCAGACCCCTGGGGTGTCACATTCCCCCCTAGTAAATTTTAGTACTCCGGGACTAAACACATTTTTAAAACATAATAACAGGGTATAAACAATAATACGATAACATATTTACAAGAAGCTGTAGTTCTTTAAAGGTCACGGCGTGTCCGCAACCGGGTGTCCATATCACCCAAGGTGAAGTTTTTGAAACAAGAGGGTGTCCATGTCACCCAAGGTGAAACTTTAAGCGAAGTAGGGGACCTGTCCAAAGCAAACCACTTGCGTTGGCCTTGGGCGTGGCTGCAAGGGAAGACTAACTACTTTGGGCCGCAAGGAGGCCACGCCAGACAGGTTTTCTCTTCCGCGGCCGTCTTCGCAAGAGGCACCAAGGTGCAACTATCTACAAAACTGTTCCGGTTATCCAGCGTCCATAACCTGTTAGTCCATAAAAATCTGCAGGGTAACTGAGAAACATAATTAATAACAGGCAACAAACACAAACCATAAACAGTTAGCAGATAAATTCACAGTGCATTAGTTTAGATTCTCCAGCGAGTGGGCATTTGACCTCTAGTGACTCTAGTGGACCTACCGAGCTCACTAACTGGTCCTGCACTACAGGGTGTAGGAGGTGTTATGGGTAAGCTGGGCAGCTGTCTGCGCACTCTTTGGCTCACTAGGGGCACGGCAGGCTCACTACTAGCAGAGGGTTGATCCTCCTGTACTGCTGGTGTGGACTCTTCTGCCTCTTGGGCCGGCTGCTCTTCCAGCTCTACCGGTTCCTCTGTAGGCACTTGCGGGGCTGGCTGGAGAAAGGTGAGGACGGGTACCACGACAGCGCCGTTTACTTGTGTCCAAGACCGAGGAAAGTCTCCGAGTACGGTACTGATCATTTCTTCCCTTTCCTCTGCGGGTTGAGGGTTTCCTTGATCTTCTTCAGGGCTTTGCAGCTGCTCGGGACACTTCTTCAGGTGGTCTCTGGAGACAATGGCTGTGGTTTCTCCTCCATCCTTACTGATTACGCAGATTTTTGGGTTCTCATGGCTTGATGGCAGTACGGTGTAGGGGTCCTTCTCCCACTGGTCGTCCAACTTGTGGAGCCGCCTCTTCCTCTTCAAGACCTGCTCTCCAGGTACCAGGGGAACAGCGGGAGCATACTGGTTATAAGCCTTCTCTTGCCTTTCTCTAGCTTGAGACAGACTTCGCTCGACGCTCTCCTGTACTTTCCGATACTGCTGCTGCCGTTCTGTATCCCAGTCTGCCTCTGGCGAGGTGCCCTCAGGCGTCAGGACTCCCATATCCAGGTCAATAGGCAGCTTACCAGGTCTTGCTCTCATTAGGTAAGCCGGGGTACAGTTGGTGGAACCTACAGGGATGTGGTTATACAGGTCCACCAGATCGGGCAGTTTCTCAGGCCACAGACTGCGTTCTTCCAGGGGCAATGTTTTTAGCAGATCTATCACCACCTGGTTCATCTTCTCGCAGAGTCCATTGGTTTGAGGGTGATAGGGCGTTGTTCTTATCTTCTTGCAGCCATACAGGTTGCAGAACTCCTGGAAGACCTCCGCTTCGAAGGCTGGTCCTTGGTCTGTCAACACTTGGTCCGGGTACCCGTGTGGACGGCAGAAGTGCTGCTGGAAGGCTCTAGCTGCTGTTTGAGCCGTTAAGTCCTTGACCGGGACCACCACCAGGAACCGGGAGTAATGATCTACGATTGTGAGGGCGTAGACATACCCAGATCTGCTTGGAGCCAGTTTCACATGGTCCAGGGCTACCAGTTCCAGTGGCTGTCTGGTGATGATGGGCTGCAGGGGAGTCTTCTGGCTGGCTCGGTCTTTTCTTCTCAGGTGGCACGGGCCACAGTCTCTGCACCACCTCTCGATGGCTCCTCTCATGCCTATCCAGTTGAACCGTTCACGCAACAAGAACTCCAGCTTCTTCCATCCGAAATGCCCTGCTCCGTTGTGGTATGCCTCCAGAACCATAGCCGCGTCTCGTCTTGGGACCACTACCTGCCAGGTCAACTCATGTGTTCGAGAGTTAACCATTCTCCGGCACAGCTTCTCCCTGTAGAGGAACAGCTTACTTTTCTCCTTCTACAGTTGCTTGGTCTCCTCCGGAGCATCTGGGTCAAGACGGGCATCGGCCTGGCTCAGCATTTCTTTCACCAAATGGACTGCGGGATCACTGTCTTGCGTCTCCGCCCAGTTGTAGTGGGGCAAGGGATTGAACGTCACGGAGCGCCTGTCCTTCACACGGTGGGAATACAGGGTAATCCCATGACGGTGGAACGCAGGGAGCTCAACTTCTTCCAGATCTTCTGGATCTTCCCCTACGTCCGGTAAGTTCGGCATTCTAGACAGGGCATCCGCGCTGGCATTTGAGCGTCCTGCCCGGTATTTGATGGTGAATTCAAAGTTGGACAGGCGGGCCATCCATCTCTGTTCCAGGGCACCGAGCCTTGCAGTGTCCAGGTGTGTCAACGGGTTGTTATCAGTGTACACGGTGAATTTGGAGGAGGCAAGGTAATGCTTGAAACGTTCGGTCACTGCCCACACTACTGCCAGGAACTCCAGCTTGAATGAGCCATAATTCTCAGGGTTCCTCTCCGTGGGCCGTAGCTTTCGGTTGGCGTAAGCGATCACCCGTTCTTTCCCTTGCTGGATCTGGGACAGTACGGCTCCTAGCCCGATGTTGCTTGCGTCCCTGTGGAGGATAAAGGGCTGGCTGTAGTCTGGATATGCCAGGATTTCATCCCCCGTGAGGGCCATCTTCAGCTGGCAGAAGGACTCCTCTTCCAGCTTTTTTCCACCTAAAGGGCGGCTTCTGTTTTTTGGCTTTCCGAGATTGACCTATCAGGAGGTCCTGCATAGGGGCTGCCATTTTGGTGAAACCGGGAATGAATCTTCGGTAGTAGCCTACCAACCCGAGGAACTGCCGCACTTCCTTTATGCTGGAGGGTCTTGGCCAGTCCTTAATCACGGTGATCTTATCAGGGTCAGGAGCCACTCCGTCAGCACTCACCACGTGTCCCAGGTATTGCACCTTTGGTTTCAGGAGGTGACACTTGGAGGGTTTCACCTTTAGGCCGTAGTTTGCCAGAGCTTCGAACACTTCTGCCAGGTGTTTCAGGTGGTCCTCGTAGGTCTTGGAATAGATGATGACATCGTCCAGGTATAACAGGACCGTCTCGAAGTTCCGGTGTCCCAGACAGCATTCCATCAACCATTGGAAGGTTCCTGGTGCGTTGCAGAGCCCGAACGGCATACAGTTAAATTCGCTGAGACCCATCGGGGTGGTGAATGCGGTCTTCTCCCGGTCCGCCTCTGCTACAGGAACCTGCCAGTACCCGCTACTGAGATCCAAAGTAGAGAAGAAGTTAGCAGATTTTAATGCAGCTAAGGACTCTTCTATCCTTGGTAACGGGTACGCATCTTTGTGTGTGATACGGTTGACCTTCCTGTAGTCTACACACATTCTCATGGTGTTGTCTTTCTTTTTCACTAAGACTAGTGGAGCTGCCCAGGGGCTACAGCTGTTCCTGATTACCCCAGCCTCCTTCATGTCTCTAAGCATCCCCTTGGCGTGTTGGTAGTGTGCCGGGGGTACGGGTCGGTATCTCTCCTTTATGGGAGGATGGTCTCCCGTGGGGATGTGGTGTTCTACCCCCTTTACTCGCCCGAAGTCTAGCGGGTGTTTACTAAACACTCTCTCGTACTCTCGAACCACCCGATAGACTCCCTGTTTCTGGTGTGAGGGAGTGGAGTCAGTACCCAAATGCAGTTGCTGACACCAGTCCTCCATTGGTTTCTTAGAGCCGTTACCTTCCTGGTTGAGATGGAGGCAAGGGTTCCACGGCCTGTACAGAGTTCTGGTTGATGGTGAACAATTTGGCTAGCGTGGCATACCGGGGCAGGTGTACTTCTCTCTCCCCGATATTTATGATGCGAACGGGCACCCTCCCATGGCGTACATCGACCACCCCCCGTGCTGTCAAAATGGTGGGCCTACTGTCTGAGTAGACGGGTTCTACCATTGCTTGGTAGTCTCTCCCTCTTAGACCAATAGCTGCCCGACACCAAATCATCATCTCACTTTTTGGGGGCATGGCAATAGGGAACAGGTCACACATTCTCACGCTACCTATCTCACCACCAGATAGTTCCACCTGTTGCCGCTTCATCAGTGCCCGGATCACTTTTTGGAGCACACGCTGCTGGCCGGAACTGGCGTTCTTGGCAACCTGCTGTAAAATGAGAATCACCTCTGCAAGACAATTTTCAATCACATTAGTTCCCAAGGTTATTCTAGGGTGACTCTCATGACGGTCTATGTCCACTATAATCAGTCCTTGTGCCGCCAGTTCGACTTTACCGATCTTAATGGTCACCTCTTTGAATCCCACCTGCGGCACGGGCTGACCATTGCTGGCGATGATACTCAGGTCGTCATCTGGGTAGCGGGTTATGTCCGAGTCATTCCAGTACTGTTTAAAGAGCACGTACGGGATGGTGGTCACCTGTGACCCAGTGTCTAGTAGGGCACTCATAGGAATGCCATCCAGTACCACAGGCAAGATTGGACGTCCCCCTACGTATTTATCACGCCAGTTTGATGGGCCTGATGCCTGGGGGTTGGCCCTCTACCCCAGGTTGTGCCCGTTTAAATGACAGTACCTTGCCACATGTCCGGGTTGATTGCAGCGGCGGCAGATGGGTCATCCGTCCTCGTTGTATCTGTCGCTGGGTCTTCCTCGGGCCGGTGGGGTCCTCCTCAGTCGGCGCCACGGGACATCCTCCGGTCCGGATGCCAGCTGTATCTTTCCTGGAGAAGAGACCTGTAAAGACTGCACAGTTCTGGTTAGCGCGGCAACGCTCTTAGTCAGCTCTTGGACCTGATGGTGCAGGTATGTAGCCGGGTCACTGTTTAAAGCCTGCGCATCAGCTCCCACAGGCCCTGCAGACAAGGGCGCCGTCTCCTGGTGGTAAGTGATAGCAGGGCGCCTGTGGGTCACAGCGCCACCTGGTGCCGGTTCTCGGAGCACCCGGATGGCTCTGTCCTTGAACTGTGCAAAGTCCAGGTCAGGGTCCTGTAAGGCCATTGCCTGCAACTGGGTTCGGTGGGCATTGCACAGTAGACCCTCAATAAATTGTTCAGTCAACAGCTTATCTTCATTTCCCACGCTGTCAGGGTCTGCCTGCTTAATGGCTCTCAGGGCCTCTTGTAGGTTTAGAGCATAGTCTCTTATACTCTCATGTGCCCGCTGTTTACACCCGTAAAATCTGAGCATTATTTCGGCTGAGGTGCGGGTATCAAATGTGTCTTTCAGCCGGGCTAGTATTTCTCTGACAGTCCTCTTCCTCCCAGGTGGCCAGGACTTTACCTCCCTTTGGGCTGCCCCGATTAATTGGGCCACCAGGATGCTCACTTTTTGCTCTTCTGTGAGGGGGTACACCTGGAAGAGGCTATCCAGTCTTTCTCTAAAGTCATTTAGAGTATGTGACTCCCCTGAGTACTGGGGTAGCCAGGTTGCCCCCGGGATATAGGGCATGGTGAATGGCATGACTGCTGCAGCGGTTGCGCTGGCGGTGGCTGTGGCAGTGGAGCTCCCCTCGGTATCCGGCATCCTCCTCCCCCCTAGTGGACGGTGGTCTACCTTGCGATGCTCTTCTTCCGTAGGCCGCGGCTCCGCAGTCGATCGTCGGGGTTGAGGACCTGGCGTCGCGCTCCGATGACGTCAGCGTCGCTCTTCCTCCCTTCCAGGACCTTGCGCAGCGTCAGAGCGTGGGGCGGAGCGTGGGGCGGAGCTTCGGATCTCGCGCGCTTTCGGCGTCCACGCCCCTCTTCTTCCCGTGCGGCGTCCGAAGGCGGGAAGCAGCTGCGGATGGCGGGAAGAAGGCAGAAGATGGCGGGAAACGGTCCAAGATGGCGTCTGATGGCGGGAATTGGCTCCGGATGGCGGGAAACGACTCCGGACGGCGGGAAACTTCACCACAGGTAAGTATAAAAGTCTCTTTTTCAGGCATGCAGTACCCGGTGGTTGCGGGCACGAAATCCTGCCGACTACGCCAAAGTTGACGCGCCCCCTGGGCCTGAGTTGTGCAGGGGAACCCGGAACTGGGCCTGTTGTAGAATGCTGGGGGTTGTAGTCTCCGTGTGGCGGTGACCCGGTCCGTGCCCAGGGTGGTCAAACCAGTGGCAGTCTTAATGTATAGCAAATGTCCGACTACGCCACCCGTGGATTGCGGTCAGTGGGGACCGCCGCTGCGCTGCCGACCGCTGAGGCTGATGTTGTTTGCGCAGCCGAGTATGGGATAACTCCCCACGGGAGAAGTATTGCCTCAGGGCAGCTAATGTGAGAGATGATGGGAGTGATGGTGTGAGGGTCCCAGTGCTAATGGTGCTGGTGCGGCAAGGAATCACAGAGACGTGAGGTGCAGTTCAGGGTCTTTACTGATGGTACAAGGCAGACCCTCCCGGGAGTACTGGCTAGTATAAGGGGTCTGGTCAGTCTGCGAGCAAGCAGGAGTTCCCCTGGCCAGGTGGAGTTGTAGGCCTCCCCGTTTATCTGCACTCTTCCTGGCTACCTTGCTGTCAGCGGTTACAAGTAGCCCACGTCCCTGAGTATACCGTGTGGTGCTCACCCGTATGGCTGGTGACTTGGGGCCTTCTGTTAGCCTCCACTCCTGGATGGCGGCGCTGGTCCCTTCTTTGTGACTGAGCCTCCAGGCTTCTATGGCCAGAGGACCTGGAATCCCCTGCCGGCTGGTTTCTGCTGCTGGGTATATATCAGTCCCCACAGCCTCGGACTCCTGTGTCCGGTTTTAGTAACTTCAGCCAGGGCGAGCTATATCTCTGCTCACAGCCCCTGGCCTTCTGCCTCTGCTCCTACAGAGCTCCTGATGTATCTTTTCCTGTGTCTGCAGCTTCACTCTAGGCTCTGCCTGCTCTGCTTGTTCTGCAGGCTCTGTCTCACCTAATCCCGCCCCAGACCCAGTTTATAAGGGCAGATTCCTCCCCTCCCAAGTCTGGGCGGGCCGTGTTGCATGCTTAGGGCTCCTGACCAGAGAAACCTCCCACTTGCTCTCAGACATAATATCTCTATTACTGTGGCAACCAGACCCCTGGGGTGTCACACATGCGTTGCATTCTAACCCGTCCTGAGTTACGCATGACTCTTTCCTTATTCTAAAACATGGGGATACATTATGTGAGCATATTCTGCATTCTAGAATCTGGAAAACGTGCACATTCTGAAATAGTTTAATAATATTCTCTACAGCACATTTTGGGATCCTGTGCACATGATTTATCACCTGAAGCTTCGATGTACAGAATGCAATTATTCCAATTTACATTATCTACGAGAAAATATATTTTTAACACAATGATTTATATTTATTTTAAGTACGGTAAGTGATAAGATAGGAAAGCAACACAACTCGCTGGCAGTGCTAAAGGGGTTGCATTGGGGCATTTACTGTAGGTATTTGTGTCCTACACAGACATCTCATAAGCCTGCAGGGACTTTATTATTTATTAATTATGCTTTGCTTATATTGCACCATCATATGACACAGCACTTTACAGACACAATCATCACTGTCCCCATTGGGGCTCACAATCTAGATTCCCTATCAGTATATCTTTGGAGTGTGGGAGGAAACCCACACAAACACGGGGAGAACATACAAACTCATTGCAGATGTTTCCTTGGTGGGATTTGAACCCAGGACCCCAGTGCTGCAAAGTAATAGTGTTAACCATTGAGCCACCATCCTGCCAACATGCACATACCATGGATTAGTGTAGAAGAAACATAGATACCCCACTAAGGTTTTTTTTATCATCTAAATTTGTGTTTCTCAACATTTTTAAGCCAAGAACTTCCTAGTCAAAGAGTCCTTCCTCAAGTCTCTAACCAGACTGTGACGATATGAACTGGCTATCAGTGCTGTGTGTATTTTGCATATTTCCCAGAGGAGCATTGCGGCTTTAAAAGTCTCCTCACCTTGACATGCTAAATATGTCACTCTCCACAAGGAGAAATGTTACCGCTTATTTATGAGACGCTTATTCGTGAGTTTGTCATTAATTCCAGAACATAGAGGATCATACACGGCAGCAATACAACACATTATGATTATGATTCCCAGGCCCTGGTCAAATGAATAGGACCTGCGCACAAACCTCACTAGGTGTCACACAGTCCCTTCTGCAACAGTATTGTCCTGCGTGCACTTGTGTCTCTCCATATCAGATCAGAAAGCATCAAAGGAGGTACAATTTAAAGAGGGACCCCATCTCAGCAAGTGATAACATATCTAGGATATTAAAGGGTAACTCGCAAAAAGTATACCCTATCCATTGCTGAATGCTGGAGGTCAAACTGCTGTGATCCTCAGCGATCCCAAGATCGGGCCTTCTCTCCACCTGTTCAGTGAGCTCTTTTATTTCTCAGCCTTTCACTAGCTGTTCAGTGCGCTCTTTTACTTCTCAGCCTTTCTCCACCTGTTCAGTGCGCTCTTTCTGCGCTTTCTTATTTCTCAGCCTTTCTCTGGCTGCTGAGCACTTTCTGCTCTCTCTTATTTCTCAGCCTTTCACCAGCTGTTCAGTGTGCTCTTTCTGCGCTCCCTTATCTGTGAGCCTTTCTCTGGCTGCCGAGAGCTTTTTCTGCATTCTCTTATTTCGCAGCCTCTCTCTGGCTTCTGAGCGCTCTTTCTGCTCTCTCTTATTTCTCAGCCTTTCACCAGCTGTTCAGTGCGCTCTTTCAGCGCTCTCTTATTTCTCAGCCTTTCCCTGGCTGCTGAGCACTTTCTGCGCTCTCTTATTTCTCAGCCTTTCACCAGCTGTTCAGTGCGCTCTTTCTGCGCTCCCTTATCTGTGAGCCTTTCTCCGGCTGCTGAGCGCTCTTTCTGCGCTCTCTTATTTCGCAGCCTCTCTCCAGCTGTTCAGTGCGCTCTTTCTGCGCTCTCTTATTTCTCAGCCTTTCACCAGCTGTTCAGTGTGCTCTTTCTGCGCTCTTTTATTTCTCAGCCTTTCACCAGCTGTTCAGTGCGCTCTTTCTGCGCTCTCTTATTTCTCAGCCTTTCCCTGGCTGCTGAGCACTTTCTGCGCTCTCTTATTTCTCAGCCTTTCACCAGCTGTTCAGTGCGCTCTTTCTGCGCTCCCTTGTCTGTGAGCCTTTCTCTGGCTGCTGAGCGCTCTTTCTGCGCTCTTTTATTTCTCAGCCTTTTACCAGCTGTTCAGTGTGCTCTTTCTGCGCTCCCTTATCTGTGAGCCTTTCTCCGGCTGCTGAGCGCTCTTTCTGCGCTCTCTTATTTCTCAGCCTGTCACCAGCTGTTCAGTGCGCTCTTTCTGCGCTCTTTTATTTCTCAGCCTTTCACCAGCTGTTCAGTGCGCTCTTTCTGCGCTCTCTTATTTCTCAGCCTTTCCCTGGCTGCTGAGCGCTCTTTCTGCGCTCTCTTATTTCTCAGCCTTTCACCAGCTGTTCAGTGTGCTCTTTCTGCGCTCTCTTATTTCTCAGCCTTTCCCTGGCTGCTGAGCACTTTCTGCGCTCTCTTATTTCTCAGCCTTTCACCAGCTGTTCAGTGCGCTCTTTCTGCGCTCCCTTGTCTGTGAGCCTTTCTCTGGCTGCTGAGCGCTCTTTCTGCGCTCTTTTATTTCTCAGCCTTTTACCAGCTGTTCAGTGTGCTCTTTCTGCGCTCCCTTATCTGTGAGCCTTTCTCTGGCTGCCGAGAGCTTTTTCTGCATTCTCTTATTTCGCAGCCTCTCTCTGGCTTCTGAGCGCTCTTTCTGCTCTCTCTTATTTCTCAGCCTTTTACCAGCTGTTCAGTGCGCTCTTTCAGCGCTCTTATTTCTCAGCCTTTCCCTGGCTGCTGAGCGCTCTTTCTGCGCTCTTTTATTTCTCAGCCTTTCACCAGCTGTTCAGTGTGCTCTTTCTGCGCTCTCTTATTTCTCAGCCTTTCCCTGGCTGCTGAGCACTTTCTGCGCTCTCTTATTTCTCAGCCTTTCACCAGCTGTTCAGTGCGCTCTTTCTGCGCTCCCTTATCTGTGAGCCTTTCTCCGGCTGCTGAGCGCTCTTTCTGCGCTCTCTTATTTCGCAGCCTCTCTCCAGCTGTTCAGTGCGCTCTTTCTGCGCTCTCTTATTTCTCAGCCTTTCACGAGCTGTTCAGTGCGCTCTTTTATTTCTCAGCCTTTCACCAGCTGTTCAGTGCGCTCTTTCTGTGCTCTCTTATTTCTCAGCCTTTCACCAGCTGTTCAGTGCGCTCTTTCTGCGCTCTTTTATTTCTCAGCCTTTCACCAGCTGTTCAGTGCGCTCTTTCTGCGCTCTCTTATTTCTCAGCCTTTCCCTGGCTGCTGATCGCTCTTTCTGCGCTCTCTTATTTCTCAGCCTTTCACCAGCTGTTCAGTGTGCTCTTTCTGCGCTCTCTTATTTCTCAGCCTTTCCCTGGCTGCTGAGCACTTTCTGCGCTCTCTTATTTCTCAGCCTTTCACCAGCTGTTCAGTGCGCTCTTTCTGCGCTCCCTTGTCTGTGAGCCTTTCTCTGGCTGCTGAGCGCTCTTTCTGCGCTCTTTTATTTCTCAGCCTTTTACCAGCTGTTCAGTGTGCTCTTTCTGCGCTCCCTTATCTGTGAGCCTTTCTCCGGCTGCTGAGCGCTCTTTCTGCGCTCTCTTATTTCTCAGCCTGTCACCAGCTGTTCAGTGCGCTCTTTCTGCGCTCTCTTATTTCTCAGCCTTTCACCAGCTGTTCAGTGCACTCTTTCTGTGCTCCCTTATCTGTGAGCCTTTCTCCGGCTGCTGAGCGCTCTTTCTGCGCTCTCTTAATTCGCAGTCTCTCTCCAGCTGTTCAGTGCGCTCTTTCTGCGCTCTCTTATTTCTCAGCCTTTCACCAGCTGTTCAGTGCGCTCTTTCTGCGCTCCCTTATCTGTGAGCCTTTCTCCGGCTGCTGAGCGCTCTTTCTGCGCTCTCTTATTTCTCAGCCTGTCACCAGCTGTTCAGTGCGCTCTTTCTGCGCTCTCTTATTTCTCAGCCTTTCACCAGCTGTTCAGTGCGCTCTTTCTGCGCTCCCTTATCTGTGAGCCTTTCTACGGCTGCTGAGCGCTCTTTCTGCGCTCTCTTATTTCTCAGCCTGTCACCAGCTGTTCAGTGCGCTCTTTCTGCGCTCTCTTATTTCTCAGCCTTTCACCAGCTGTTCAGTGCGCTCTTTCTGCGCTCCCTTATCTGTGAGCCTTTCTCCGGCTGCTGAGCGCTCTTTCTGCGCTCTCTTATTTCTCAGCCTGTCACCAGCTGTTCAGTGCGCTCTTTCTGCGCTCTCTTATTTCTCAGCCTGTCACCAGCTGTTCAGTGCGCTCTTTCTGCGCTCTCTTATTTCTCAGCCTGTCACCAGCTGTTCAGTGCGCTCTTTCTGCGCTCTCTTATTTCTCAGCCTGTCACCAGCTGTTCAGTGCGCTCTTTCTGCGCTCTCTTATTTCTCAGCCTGTCACCAGCTGTTCAGTGCGCTCTTTCTGTGCTCTCTTATTTCTCAGCCTGTCACCAGCTGTTCAGTGCGCTCTTTCTGTGCTCTCTTATTTCTCAGCCTTTCACCAGCTGTTCAGTGCGCTCTTTCTGCGCTCCCTTATCTGTGAGCCTTTCTCCGGCTGCTGAGCGCTCTTTCTGCGCTCTCTTATTTCTCAGCCTGTCACCAGCTGTTCAGTGCGCTCTTTCTGCGCTCTCTTATTTCTCAGCCTGTCACCAGCTGTTCAGTGCGCTCTTTCTGCGCTCTCTTATTTCTCAGCCTTTCACCAGCTGTTCAGTGCGCTCTTTCTGCGCTCCCTTATCTGTGAGCCTTTCTCCGGCTGCTGAGCGCTCTTTCTGCGCTCTCTTATTTCGCAGCCTGTCACCAGCTGTTCAGTGCGCTCTTTCTGCGCTCTCTTATTTCTCAGCCTTTCACCAGCTGTTCAGTGCGCTCTTTCTGCGCTCCCTTATCTGTGAGCCTTTCTCCGGCTGCTGAGCACTCTTTCTGCGCTCTCTTATTTCGCAGCCTCTCTCCAGCTGTTCAGTGCGCTCTTTCTGCGCTCCCTTATCTGTGAGCCTTTCTCCGGCTGCTGAGCACTCTTTCTGCGCTCTCTTATTTCGCAGCCTCTCTCCAGCTGTTCAGTGCGCTCTTTCTGCGCTCCCTTATCTGTGAGCCTTTCTCCGGCTGCTGAGCGCTCTTTCTGCGCTCTCTTATTTCGCAGCCTCTCTCCAGCTGTTCAGTGCGCTCTTTCTGCGCTCTCTTATTTCGCAGCCTGTCACCAGCTGTTCAGTGCGCTCTTTCTGCGCTCTCTTATTTCTCAGCCTTTCACCAGCTGTTCAGTGCGCTCTTTCTGCGCTCCCTTATCTGTGAGCCTTTCTCCGGCTGCTGAGCACTCTTTCTGCGCTCTCTTATTTCGCAGCCTCTCTCCAGCTGTTCAGTGCGCTCTTTCTGCGCTCCCTTATCTGTGAGCCTTTCTCCGGCTGCTGAGCGCTCTTTCTGCGCTCTCTTATTTCGCAGCCTCTCTCCAGCTGTTCAGTGCGCTCTTTCTGCGCTCTCTTATTTCTCAGCCTTTCACCAGCTGTTCAGTGCGCTCTTTCTGCGCTCCCTTATCTGTGAGCCTTTCTCCGGCTGCTGAGCGCTCTTTCTGCGCTCTCTTATTTCGCAGCCTGTCACCAGCTGTTCAGTGCGCTCTTTCTGCGCTCTCTTATTTCTCAGCCTTTCACCAGCTGTTCAGTGCGCTCTTTCTGCGCTCCCTTATCTGTGAGCCTTTCTCCGGCTGCTGAGCACTCTTTCTGCGCTCTCTTATTTCGCAGCCTCTCTCCAGCTGTTCAGTGCGCTCTTTCTGCGCTCCCTTATCTGTGAGCCTTTCTCCGGCTGCTGAGCGCTCTTTCTGCGCTCTCTTATTTCGCAGCCTGTCACCAGCTGTTCAGTGCGCTCTTTCTGCGCTCTCTTATTTCGCAGCCTCTCTCCAGCTGTTCAGTGCGCTCTTTCTGCGCTCCCTTATCTGTGAGCCTTTCTCCGGCTGCTGAGCGCTCTTTCTGCGCTCTCTTATTTCGCAGCCTCTGTCCAGCTGTTCAGTGCGCTCTTTCTGCGCTCCCTTATCTGTGAGCCTTTCTCCGGCTGCTGAGCGCTCTTTCTGCGCTCTCTTATTTCGCAGCCTCTCTCCAGCTGTTCAGTGCGCTCTTACTTGTGCACATGTAAAATATCTAACAAATGTTCCTTTTTCAAGGTGATATTCCTATGGAATATTTCTCCTGTACAGTTGCAGTCACCCACCCCGCAGACCGCTCATTACCATGCACAGTGCTGGGAGAAGTGTTTCTGCTCGGTTCCATGACCATAATAGGAGAGTTCATCCTCCCATTAACAAGTGGGAAAGGAATCAACAACCCTTCACAAAGGCTCTTTATTCCCCCCTCTGCTTCAGCGCAAAAACAAGTGGCGGCCCCTTTAAGAAGCTCGTCATCTGAACTGATAAGCGAGTCAACAGCAGCAGGAGCCTCGGGGGGGGGGAAAGTGACATCCGGGCTACCGGGGAGGCGCTGAGCTCTGCGGCCACTGGATTGGCTGGTAGCCACTAGGTGTCCCATTGGCCGGTGGTGGTGGTGTCCTTGTCTCCCTCCTGCGCCCTCTGCCCTGAGCTCACTGACTGCAGAGCAGGTTGGAGACGACAATGATGAGGATGAGGGCAGGGTTAACTGTTGCGCTGCCGTGTTCAAAAATTCAAACCCCGAAGGTGACGGCGGTTGCAGGCGGACGCCTCATTACAGCGGCTGTGATTAACCCTGTCCTCACCATGTGGGCAGATGGTGACCCCTGTGTGTGTGGGGCTTTGTATGGAGGTGGGGGGAAGGGGGGGGGTACCACTTTTAACCCCCTAGTGACTGCTACAAGGAGAAGAGAGAATGGGGGCTACTGAGGAGCGGATTTACCATCTGCAGGGCGATGAGAGAGTAATTAACCCCTCGAGTGTCTTGTTTAGGATTAGTGTCGTGAATTAACCCCTTCAGCGCTCGGGTGATGAAATGTGATTTCTTGAGAATACATTGCGTGTTAACCCCGTCAGGGAGGATTTTTATTTTTTGTGTAATTACCATAACACTAAGGCTGTATTTACACATTGCAATTTTTTAGCTTTTTTTTTTCTGCAGCAAAATCTGATCTCTTGCCAGGAAGGTTTGTTCAGGATTTTGCTTGTTTCTTTTGGTGCTTTTTTGTCACTGTCCTTTTGTCTCTTTATGCATGTACATAAAGTTCAGTGAAAAAAAAAAATCTCATTCTATTTCACCAGGTTTTGGCACAAAAAAACGTTGAAAAATTGACACCTGGGTTTTTTCAGTCTTTTTTTCACCACCCATTACTTCCAATGGGTGAAAAACGCTGAAAAAAACACTGAAAGAAGTGACATGCTCTATTTTGCAAGGCACAAAATACCGATGAAACACAAACCAATGTGTGCATGAGAGTGCTGGAATCTCATAGACTTTGCTGCTACTGTAAAACGCAGCTGAAAATTTGCATAAAAGAACGCATCAAAAAAAGTGTGAACATAGCCTAACACTGCCTGCCTAATATTACCCACTACACGGCTCCGACCCCCACACAGAACGCTGTGACGTCTCCTGACCCCGCGCCATTACAGCCAGCGTCTAATATCAACATTTGGTTAAAGACAGAAAATGGTGTAATAAGAAAGTATAATAATATAAGGCCACGGCCCCACTATCAGTATTTGGTCAGTATTCAGTCAGTATTTTTTCTCAGGAGTGGGAGCCAGAACCAGGAGTGGGTGATAAATGCAGAATTGGTGACTTGTTTCTATTATACCTTTTCTCTGATTGTTCCTCACCTGGTTTTGGCTCCCACTCCCGAGAAAAAATACTGACCGAATACTGACCAAATACTGATCGTGGGGCTGTGGCCTAAGAAGCATTATTCAGCTATCTAATCTCTCGCTGGTCCAGTGCCACTGCCTCATTAGAGATCCACAACAGTCCTACAGCCATAAAGGCATCACATCATTCATGTGACTGCTGCAGCCAATCACTGGTCTTGCTGCATGACTAGCAGGAATTATACAATTTTCTTCCTTTAAGGGGTTGTCCAGGACTTTATCATTGATGGTGCATACTCAGGTTAGGTCCTCAATGTCTAATCAATAGGGGTGTGACACCCGGCACCCCCGCCGATCAGCTGCTCTCAATATCGACCAGAACTGCTGAGTTGAGCTGCACAGCTCCTACATCGGAATAGACAACGAAATAGTGTCTGCAGTCGGGTATTGCAGATCAGCCGCTTATTCAAATCAATAGGGGGCGGATGTGCAGTACCCGGTCACTATTCCGTAGATGGAGTTGTGCTGAGCAGTTGGATCAACTGGTGTGCAGGGTGTCACAGTCCCACCAATCAGACATGGATGACTTATCCTAAGGATAGACCATCACTGTTAAATTCCTGGACAACCCCTTTAACTACAAGTTTGAAAAATCGCACCTTGAACCTCTTTTAAGCATTTTGTGCTGCAGTACTTCTAGGGGATGGCACAGGCTAGCGTTCACAACCCAAAGCAGCTATTGATGATCCTTGGGGCGACCATGACTCTGTCCCCATTGGTACTTACGCGGACCACATTTAGAGGTAACCACTGCAGCCAATTGGCGACCGAATACTGGCTGCAGCCTTCTCCGTTCAGAGCGGACATTTGCTCTGATGGAACACTGAAAGGCTGCAGCAGACCAGTGGCTGCTGATTGGCTGCAGCAGATTAGTGGCGGCTTTTGGCTGCAGCAGATCAGTGGCTGCAGCACAATGTCACTTGTCCACCAGGAGAGGCAGCTGTGAGATCGCAGAAGCGGCGGCGGTACGGAAGGTAATGATGCAGTTATAAAGAAGAGCTCGTCTAGTGGTGGACCCCCTTTATTAGGTTAAAATATCAACGCTGCATTGTGATATGGCATGAAATCATGAGAACCTGATATTATTAGTGACTTTACTAAAAATAGGGAAAATATAATACCTGCAAAAAAAATGTAACACTGTAAATAAATCACAAGAATGCGAACTGCGATATAACATAAGGGTGAGATAATTCTGCAGTTTCACACCAGAACTTCTATGGAATGAATATATGCAAAATACTGACGTAGTTTAAAGTGTTTGTATAAAGTCCCTGATACATACGATAGAGGGTCAGTTCCTGATCACTTGGGTCCCATCGATCCCAAGCAGGCGCACCTCCACATTATTCGTTATCTATGAGACTGCCGAAGACAGCCATGATCTGTCTCAGACAGTCTCCGAGACTGCCCCACCTCCGCTCCATTGAGCCCCAATTTTGCGATTAGTGGGGTACCCAGCAGTCAGACCTCCAGCGATCAGAAGTTATCCCCTATACCACTATTAGGGAATAACCTCCTGTTATAAAACGTAACAAAAAAGTTTCCAAAATGATAATAAAATGCAAGCGTATCCAGTGTTTGTGCGCATACCCTTAAGGTGTGTTCACACTGAGTTGTTTGCTGAATTTTCGGAGCAGAAATGCTACAAAAACCACGAGGCGTTGAGAAAGCGCACTTTTTGATTTGAGAGTTTCTGCGCTGAAGGCACAGAAAAAAACTTCAGTGTGTGAACACTCCCTTATACGAGAGCTTCACCCCGAGGACACATTTTTATTTCAGATGGTGTTTGAGGCGTTCAAGTGGAAACTGCGTCAGAAAAAGCTCCTCTAGGGGTTTTTCGATTCCTGAAGCTTTTTTTTTCTTGACAAGTGGTTTCAGAGAGCAGCCCACCACAAAGAAGTGACAGTCCCTTTATTTTTTCCCACCAGGCGTTTTTTAAAACCTGAAAATAAAGGTTAAAAAATTTAATTGGACACCTGAACAGCAATTGTGAAGGTGTTTTTTGGAGCATCGATAGCCTTAAGGGGTTGTCCACCTTCAGGGACCTTTTTATGTCACCTAATTGCTTGTATTTTGGTCTAAAAATCATTTTGACAATTTGGTTCATTAAACCATTTGCACCGTTTTTTGCTTTTATAGGAGCTTAGTTTCGCTGCACTTTGCAACTTTGATGTGGTGTGTGTCATAAATCATCAGAGCTCAGAAAGAAACAGAAAAAATGTTCCAAACTCTGCTGCTGGATGTCAGAATGAGCTCACTGACAGATTCTCAGTTAACTCACTCTACAGCGGCAATAGATAATGCAACTCCAATATTACAGGAGGCAAACTGTGAAACATTTTTAATAAAACCCAATTGAAAAACTAATATTTAGCCCCAACTACCTACATTTAAGTAAACAAAAAGTCCTGAATAGCAATTTAAAGGCGGAGAACCCCTTTAAATTGCTTTTTCATCTTCCAATTGTTCAGACCTGTGGATTTGGCTGGGGATCCCCCAGTAATGCTCAATTATAGGGCTCCATCCAATGGGGACCGTCCTTCCATGTGGGATTTCTCGGCATGTGTGTCCCAGTCTCTTATTATAAGGAGGGACACGTCCGGTTATATACTAGTAATGTAGAGGGTTTATTCCTAGGCTCGTGGTCTCGTTTCCTACTACAGCAATAAATCAGGAGTAGACAGCGGGCAGGAAAGGGTTAGCAGGATTAGAGGCAGGGGCGAGTGGGGGAGGCGGCGCTGCGCACATAGGGTCAGCTGCGGGAAGTGACAGGCCGCCCCCCTCACATTAGCGCTTTATGTGACCTGTAGGACACGGAGTGCGCGCTCCCGCCTGTGCGCGGCTGTGAGGGACGAGGACGCGCAGCTCCGGGCGGAGCTCAGCTGCGATAGGTTGGAACCTCTGACCAATCAGCGCTCGCTCACAGGAACTTCCAGCCACAATAATAATAACGCGGCTGCTGCTGTGACGTCATAAAGGCAGCGGAGCTCCGCCCCCTGTTCTCCCCCAGGGAGAAGGGACTTCTTGTGTGGTGGGAAAGGGGAGTCGCCCACTCGGTCACTGAGTCGGCGGGGGATTCTCCCTCCTTTGGAAGAAACCTTAGCCCTTCCCCTCCCCCATTATTAACCACTGCGAGGACCGCAGAGATGCTGCTGTGAGATACTTTCTAGCAGTTCCCTTCCTCCTGTGTGACTGTGATATCTGCGGTCACAGACGTCATTCGGAAATACAGGGCGATGTGATTTCTTATTTCTGCTTTTCTTTAGTTTTCTCTGTCTCTTTCTTGGAATTTCCGGGTGATGATGAACCCCACATTTTTCTCATGGTGACGTGAAAGTGACTGTTGCGCTCGGGGTGTTTTCCCACCATTAATATTGCTGGCAATGTCATTATGTTAGCCATAAGTGTGATCAGTGGGGTCTGGCTGACGGGAGCGGGGGTCCGACTGACAGGTCAGTGGGGTCCGACTGACAGGTCAGTGTCAGTGGGGTCCGCCTGACGAGAGCGGGGGACTGACTAATAGGTCAATGGGGTCCGACTGATGGGAGTGGGGTCCGACTGACAGGTCAGTGGGGTCGGGCTGACGGGACTGGGAGTACGACTGACAGGTCAGTGGGGTCCGGCTGACGGGACTAGGAGTCTGACTGACAGGTCAGTGGGGTCTAGCTGACGGGAGCGGGGGTCCGACTAACAGGTCGGAGTTGGCCAGCTGACTGGTGTTGGGGTCCAACTGACGGATGTGGGGGTCTGGCTGACGAATCATAGGGGTTTGACTGATGGATGTGGGCGACTGACTGGTCAGTGGGGTCTGGCTGACAGGAGCGGAGGTCCGACTGACAGGTCCGAGTCAGCTGGCTGACTGGTGTTGGGGTCCGACTGATAGATGTGGGGGTCTGGCTGACGAATCATAGGGGTTTGACTGACAGGTCGGAGGGGTCTGACTGATGGATGTGGGGGACTGACAGGTCAGTGGGGTCTGGCTGACGGGAGCTTGGGTCCGACTGACAGGTCGGAGTCAGCTGGCTGACTGGTGTTGGGGTCCAACTGATAGATGTGGGGGTCTGGCTGACGAATCAGAGGGGTTCGACTGACAGGTCAGAGGGGTCCAGGTGACGGGTGTGAGGGCCCGGCTGATGAGTCACAAGGGTCTTGCTGACGAATCGGAGGGGTCCAGCTGATTTGTTGCTGTGGTCAGGCTGATGAGTCAGAGGGGTCCTGCTAACAGGTGGCGAGGGCCCGACTAATGTGTCACTGAGTCCAGTTGACGTGTTAGACTGATCCAGCTGTTGGGTTGTGGGGTCCAACTGATGGGTCACTGCGTATGGCTGATGGGTCGTGAGGGTCTGGCTGACAGGTTGCAGGAGTCCAACTGATTGTTGCGGGGTTCCGGCTGACAGGTCGTAGAGGTCTGACTAATTTGGTTCTCCGAACAGTACCTGAAAGATCGGGGTCAGAACTCGCTGAATGTTTTCTCCTGAATGCTGATCAGGCTTTTTGCACAGTACATGTGTTGGATCTTTGGTTACAAGTCATATATTACTTAAAGGGGTTGTCTAGGTAAAACAAAACGTTGCCCATTGCACTGGATATATAAAACATAACAAACTCAGTCATACTTTCCAGCACACACCTGGATCCAGTGCCGGTCCCTCAATGGTCTGCACAGAGACAGAAATCGGTGATGTCACCATTGCACCAGCTACTGGAATTCAGTGACTGGCTGCAGCGGTCAGGTGACTTTGAGCAGCGCATGATCATAAAACATCTGATGACCTGCGCTGGATCCTGGTGGGTGCCGTTAATCCCTTTAACCATCATGGTCCTCCATATAAACTGTGTGAAAATGCAGTTTGCTTGGGACCTGTCTGTGATTTGTCTGTTCTTATACATCCTAATTACAACTATAAAATAGTCGTGTGACAACAATTTGTGGACAAACACTTCCTCATATTTTTTTTGTACTGAAAACCTGATGTTGCATGACCAGAGTGAGGGTGCCACAGTAAGAATCCCCGAGATTAGACCCCCAGTGATCCGATAATAAACAGGTTTCTCAGCCCTCTCTTTAACTTCAGAATGGCCCCCAGTATACTAATCAGTGGCTGCAGTGGTCAGGATGGAAGATGAGAGGATATCGGCGGGGGGCACGGCTAGCAGTACAGAGGAGTGGTGGGGGATCAATAGGTGAGCATATGCTGGTAATGTAAAATAATAAAATCATATAGGTCTCACCCTTCCCCGGTCCAGCGCCAGCTCCGAAGCTGCTTCAATCTTTGTGTTTAGGCAACAATGATAGCGTCACATTGATAGCACACATCACCGCTGCAGCCAATCACTGAGACCGGACCAAGGGTCAAGAAGAGGGAGAGAACTGCCTGATTTTCCTTTTTTACTTTACAAGAAATGATTGGGGTCCACTTTACAAACCAAAAAAAAAAGAACAGGGGGTGGGGGAGGACTCTTAATTACACTGCAGATCAATTTAACATTGATTTTCATGACTTTATACTGCGTCCTTCTTACTTTATAATACAGTATGAAATTATTTAAAGGGGTTGTCCAGGGCTTAGATATTGATGATCTATCCTTAAAGGAACTCTATCGGCACAGAATAACTGTTCGAAAAAAGTACAGGGGCTCGGTGCTTCACGGCAGGGCCAAATATTTAGGTGCAGCTTCCCACCTACTTCTCTCGGCTCTTCTCTGGCCTATATAGCCAGAGCTGTCAATCAAAGAAGAGGAGTTGGATATAGATAGAGGGAAAAGAAGTAGTTGGGAAGGTGCACTGAACTGTGGCCACACCAAGGGTGCACCAAGCGCCTGTACTTGGTTTGAACAGTCATTCTGTTCTGACAGAGTCCCTTAAAGATATTAAAGATAGGTCATCTACATTAGGTTGACGGGGGTCGGACACCTTACACTCCCACTATTCTGCTGATAGCAGATCCTGTGACCCCTGGATATAAGCCGTGAACAAAGCTGAGATAGTACAGATGTGTATACTGTGTAGTGTCCATTGTCAGGTACTTCAGCTCAGATCACATTCACTTCAATGGGCACGGAGGATGGGTACTACACAGTGAATCTGGAAAAAACAACCCACACCTGGTCACAATACCAGTACACTGCAGGATACCGACAGGTGCCCCGTGATATAAGGCGGAGGTAGCACAGATGTAGAGTACTGAGGAATAACCACTGACCCCTATCCTCCATGAGAGAGTGATTACTTCGTATTATAGATGCACACGGATTAGGCCTGTATAAGGCGCTAGTCACACTGATACATGTAGTGCACCATACTATTAGAACAGGAGGGCTGCCCAGCACTATATACAGTAGGTGACAGTCAAAAACATTTTGCGCAAATTTTTAGGTCAAATGGCCACATGTCTATATATGGGGGGACGCAGCTTTGCACTGAATTACATACTACTGCTCTTTTAATCGGGACATTTCTTATTTCATTAGCACATCCATGCAGCTAGTGTTTTGTCTGATTCTCCCTTTACCGGTATTCTTGTAGCGGACGCGCTACTTCCGCTTTTGCGTTCCACCATCAGATGGAATGCAAGCTTTCCTCCTGCTGCGATTGCGCGATGGGGGTGTTTCGTTGGCCGTGCATGACCACACGATGGAGGCATTTTTTCATTAGCTGGATATGCCGTATCGCCCACTTCCGGTTGCGTTCCACTGCTTGATTTAGGTGGAACGCACTTGATACAGGAAGTGACCGACCGGCGTCTCTACACTGGCGCCGTTATCATATGATGCCATGGGCTTTCACCTGCAAAGGGTCACACTAAATTGGACACAGTATTTAAAAATGCATGTGCCCATTGACAATTTTCCCCTGACGAAGCTGCGGTCCAGTAGCGCAATGCGTAGGGTCTCCAGTGCCGGCAGGTAGATATCCCAATTCATTCCCTTAATACATATCAATTCATGACATATACACTATGTGTGTTATTTTGCTTATAATACAGATGTCATGGTATGTTTGACCGCAATGTGTTGTACCATGGGCTATGACAAATGATGTTCAGTATACCTGCAGCTTAAAGGGGACTTATTGTTTTGGGCTACCACACTAATACCCCCCCTTTTTCTGTAATTGTGTAATGCAATGCTCTGCCTACTTTTAAATGTTTTTATTCCATTCTCTTGTGTCGATGGTCATTTGTAAAATTGTGATTAATAAAGAATTTCTTTTGGCATATCTTTTCTATTTTTGTGGGTGTGCATAGTTCTTATACCTTGAGCCAAACCCACCATAATCTCACTGAGGGACCACAGGTGTCTGTTGAAAGTTTTTATTGCTGCCTCAGCAACAGGCGCATTGATTCCTTCGTATGCTACCAGGTCTTGCAGTAATGTCAAGTTTTTTTGTGGCGATGTGGCTGGGATCTGACAGAGGTACCAAGCCTTCAAGTTTAAGTGCAAAATTGATTTTTTAACTCTGCCAAAGTTAAACGAAATTGGTGACGAAACACAAATATCTTCAGAGCGTATATCACTTTAGCCATCCATCATGCCCGATGGTAGGCGCCTGGAGTGTTGATGTGTACATCTGGGTTTGCCGGCGAACCAAGGAACAGGAGTGCCAGTGTTAACAATTCCTTGTAATCATCTCTTGGATGGCATTGTGCACGCTGGTTGGTGCAACATTCAACTAGACTCTCCTTAAGTAGACCTAGCTCAGTTGAAACTATGTCATCTTCCATTCCAGCCGAAAACATGGTTTTATGCATCTGATTCCAGGCAGCAGAAAATCTATCGAACAACTTTATATTTGGACCTGTTGATACCGGCCACAATTTATCAAACACACGTGCAATAATTAGCTTGTGAATGTGGCGCCTACACGGCAAACTCAGCAGTTCTTTCTGCAGTTTCAGTGACAAGAGGACGCATGCACCGGCCTTTATACCAGTGCTACTACAGGTCGTGTAACTAATATTAAATATTCTTTACAAATAAGTAAATTGGATAGAGTTTCAAGGTCTTATTGCTGCTCTATATTAAAACTACCCAAATCCTATTTTAATGGCTAATAAGTGTTCATTGGTGATGACATTGAGCCACCTTTTAAACACAACCTAAAGAAACGTTTTTTTTTAAAGGATATTACAGATCATTATGTGTAACAATTATAGGGGGTGAGACTTTGAATAAAACTAATTTTTATTTTTTTTTATACAACGCATTGTCACGCTAATATACAGTGATATAAAAAAGTATTTGCCCCCTTCCTGATTTCTTATTCTTTTGCATGCTTGTCACCCTGAAATGTTTCAGATCACAAAACAAATTTAAATATTAGACAAAAATAACACAAGTAAACAGAAAATGCATTTTTTTTAATTATTATTATTTATTATTATAGCGCCATTTATTCCATGGCACTTTACATGTGATAAAGGGGGTAAACATAGCAAAAACGCAATAATCTTGTACAAAACGAGTCAGCGACTGGTACAGGAGGAGAGAGGACCCTGCTCGTGAGGGCTCATAATCTACAAGGGATGGGTGAGGATACAGTAGGTGAGGGTAGAGCTGGTCATGCAGCGGTATGTTGGAGCGGATTCCTTTTGAAGGTTTCCACGGTAGGCGAGAGTGTGATATGTTGGGGTAGAGAGTTCCAGAGTAGGGCGGATGCACGGGAGAAATCTTGTATGCGATTGAGGGAAGAGGAGATAAGAGGGGAGTAGAGAAGGAGATATTGTTAGGGTCGGAGGTTGCATGCAGGTATGTACCGGGAGACTAGGTCACAGATGTATGGAGGAGACAGGTTGTGGATGGCTTTGTATGCCAAGGTTAGGGTCTTGAACTTGACTCTCTGAGTAATGGGGAGCCAGTGAAGGGATTGACAGAGGGGAGAAACCGGGGAATAGCAGGGGGACAGGTGGATTAGTCGGGCAGCAGAGTGTAGGATAGATTGGAGGGGTGCGAGAGTGGTAGAAGGGAGGCCACAGAACAGGAGGTTGCTGTAGTCGAGGCGGGAGATGATGAGGGCATGCACTAGTGTTTTTGCAGAGTCTTTGCTGAGGAATGTGCGGATCCGGGATATATTTTTGAGTTGGAGTTGGCAGGAAGTGGAAAGGGTTTGGATATGTGTTTTAAAGGAGAGGTCAGAGTTCAGGGTTACCCCGAGGCAGCGAGCTTGTGGGACTGGGGAGAGTGGGTAACCATTAACTTTGATGGATAGGTCAGATAGGGGGGTTGAGTGAGGTGGGGGAAAGATGATGAATTCAGTTTTATCCATGTTAAGCTTTAGAAATCTAGCAGAGAAGAAGTATGAAATAGTGGACAGACATTGTGGGATTCTGGTTAGTAAGGAAGAGATATCGGGTCCAGATAGGTAGATCTGTGTGTCATCAGCATAGAGATGATACTGAAAGCCATGAGACTGTATGAGCTGTCCCAGGCCAAAGGTGTAGATAGAGAAGAGCAGGGGCCCTAGAACTGAACCTTGGGGGACACCGACAGAAAGGGGGCGAGACGAGGAAGTGTATGAGTGGGAGACGCTGAATGTCCAGTCTGTTAGGTATAAAGAGATCCAAGATAGGGCCGAGTCTGTGGTGCCAAGAGATAAGAGAGTCTGTAGTAAGAGAGAATGGTCCACTGAGTACAGGTCCAGGAGGAGGAGCACAGAGTAGTGTCGCTTGGATTTGGCGGTTAGTAGGTCTTTGGTGACTTTAGTCAGGGCAGTTTCAGTTGAGTAATGCGGTCGGAAGCCAGATTGTAAGCGGTCGAAGAGGGAGCAGGAGGAGAGGTGGGAGGACAGTTCAAGGTAGACGTGTTGTTCCAGTAGTTTTGAGGCATAGGGGAGAAGTGATATGCGGTGATAAGTTTTTTAATGAAAGTCTTTATTATTAAGGGAAGGAGAAATCCAAACCTACAGGGCCCTGTGTGAAAAAGTGATTGCCACCCCAAAACATAAATTAACTGTGGTTTATCACATCTTTGGGAAGCTGAGTTCAATTTCCCTAGCCACACACAGGCCTGATTACTGCCACACCTGTTCTTTATCAAGAAATTACTTAAAGGGAATCTGTCACCACTTTGGAGTTATCAGACCTTTACTATGGCCATACAGGGTATAGAAAAGTAAATCTATACATACCTGTATGGCCCGTAGTAGAGGTTTGATTGCAGAGAAAAGCGCTTTAATAAATTCTATTTTCCACAGGCTTGGCATCTGGGGGACGCCAAGAAATCCCCGCCTATGTGCTTATTATTCCACCAAATCCCCTCCCATATGCTTAATTATCATATTCCCCCCCCTCCCCTGCACGTCACAGGGCCCTGTGACGTGCACCGTGCTCCCTGACTTTCCGGGCATGCGCAAAGCGCCTCTCACATAGGGCGTGCTTTTCTTCATCCCGGCACCTTCTGCCTGTGCACTGCGCCACAGGTTTCTATTGCACAGGCGCCGGGGAGTCATTGTCACTTCCCGGCGCCTGCGCAATAGAAACAGGTAGACGGGCCGGGATGAAGCAAAGCGTGCTCTATGTGAGCGGCGCTTTGCGCATGCCCGGGAAGTCGGGGAGCACAGTGCACGTCACAGGGCCCCGTGACATGCAGGGTAGGGGGGGAATATGATAATTAAACATATAGGCAGGGATTTGGGGGAATTCCCTTTAAATAGGACCTGCCTGACAAAGTGAAGTAGACCAAAAGATGCTCAAAAGCTAGACATCATGCTGCAATCCAAAGAAATTCAGGAACAAATGAGAAACAAAGTAATTGAAATCTATCAGTCTGGAAAAGGTTATAAAGACATTTCTAAAGCTCTCGGTGCCATTATACACAAATGGCGAAAACATGGAACATTGCTGAACTTTCCCAGGAGTGGCCAGCCGACCAAAATTACGCCAAGAGCGCAGTGACGACTCATCCAAGAAGTCAAAAAAGACCCCACAACAACATCCAAAGAACTTCAGGCCTCAGTTAAGGTCAGTGTTCATGACTCCACCATAAGAAAGAGACTGGGCAAAAATGGCCTGTGTTACACTCGCGCCCGGACTGACTGGCGTGAGCATGATTAGTGATCCCACTGTACCATGAACCGAGGAGTGCCTGGAGGGGCGTAACTAAGTATCAACCCGGTCCGACCTAGGTCGCACGGCGGCTCAGTCGACTCCGTGAACCAGGGAGGAACCGAGCAGAGGGACCAGGTGCCACTCCAGGTCAGATCCCGGTCACAGCTGTTGACCCACACCGGGGAAGGCAGGAACAGGCAGGTTAGCTGGTATGCAGACAGGTGGGTACTGGCAGGCACGGCTGATATGACGGCAGGTGGGTACTTAGCAGGCACGGCTGGTATGTAGGCAGGTATGAACGCAGGCTGGATAGGGACCAGTACAGACTGGGATACAGGAACAGAGCCGCAGGTGCGGTGGACTAGCAGAGCAAAACCGCAGGAGCGGTGAACAAGCAGAGAGGAGCAAAACCGCAGGAGCGGTGAACAAGCAGAGCAGAGCAAAACCGCAGGTGCGGTGAGCAAGCAGAGCGGAGCAAAACCGCAGGTGCGGTGAATAAGCAGAGCTGAGCAAAACCACAGGTGCGGAGAACAAGCAGAGCGGAGCAAAACCGCAGGTGCGGTGAACAAGCACAGCGGAGCAAAACCGCAGGTGCGGTGAACAAGCACAGCGGAGCAAAACCGTAGGTGCGGTGAACAAGCAGAGCGGAGCAAAACCGCAGGTGCGGTGAACAAGCAGAGCGGAGCAAAACCGCAGGTGCGGTGAACAAGCAGAGCGGAGCAAAACCGCAGTTGTGGTGAACAAGCAGAGCGGAGCAGAACCGCAGGTGTGGTAAACTAGCGGAACAGAGCGGAACCGCCGGAGCGGTGAACAAGCAGAGCAGAACAGAACCGCAGGTGCGGTAAACAAGTGGAGCAGAGCGGAACCGCCGGAGCGGTGAACAAGCAGAGCAGAACAGAACCACAGGTGCGGTAAACAAGCAGAGCAGAGTGGAACCGCCGGAGCGGTGAACAAGCAGAGCAGAACAGACCAGAAGGTGAAGGCAGACAGGACAGGGCTCTGTTCACATGGAACAGACTGGAAAATACAGGAAGATGGTTAGAACACAGGAGTTAGATACGGAGGCAGGGAAAGGGGACAAGCAGAACCAGATACACACAAGGTACTTACAATGAAGTAGCGAGTGGACACAAAACTCACAAACAGAAGTACAGAGACAACGAGTTGGAGTTAGGTGCGGGTTCAGACACTGCAGGCAAAGGGAAGGTGCGGACATAGAGAGAAACAAGTAACGGGCTAGGACACTGTTCAGACAGGAATTGAACTGGGAACAAGATACAGGATCGAGCCTGGGAACTCAGCCCCCAGGGTGGCGAAAACAGACTAGAAGTCAGAGATACAGGTAGCGGTCCTGGGTACTCGGCCCCCAGGGTGGCGGAAACAGACTAGAAGTCACAGGTACAGGAAAAGGCCCTGGGTACTCAGCCCCCAGGGTGGCGGACAGACTAGAGTCAGGACAGGACCTGGCACCTCAGTTGCAAAAGACAAACTGAGTGAAAGTGTTGCTCAGGCACCTCCTACTGGGTGGAGAGGGTTTAAGTATCCAGTGACTCACAGCAATAGGCTGGGGATGCATTGGGACTATGCACACAGTAGCTGTAAGAAACAAGCAGAAAGCCGCGCCGATGCCCTAAGCAATCAGACAAGGGATGTTACAGTCTGCATGGCAGAGTTTCAAGACGAAAAAACACTACTGAGCAAAAAGAACATAATGGCTCGTCTCAGTTTTGCCATCTGAAACATGATCTGAAACATTTAAGTGTGACAAACATGCAAAAGAGTAAGAAATCAGGAAGGGTGCAAACACTTTTTCACACAACTGTAAGTGCACTCCACAAGGGCCAACACCCGTTTCCCCACTATAGGAACTGGTTGTGTAGCACCCTGAGGATTCGGCTGCTACAGGGGTATTACACCTCAAGCCAGAGGTGTGGTATTCCACTCCCGGGTAAGGATGGAGTGTGGAACTGAGCTCAGTTAGCTGCATGCACTACACACATCCCATTTCCGAGGAACAGACCGATGGTACTCCCACTAGAGAAATGTGCAGGTACAACAGTGTCTGTTCCTGGCTGGAGTGGGTGCGGGGTGGAACATCCCAGTAGTGTAGGGGCAGATAGGGGGAGCAGTCTGGGTAGTGCTAGGAGCTCATTGGGTGCTGGTCACCTGAGCTCACACATAGAGGGAGTATATAAGGTGGGCACCATCTTAGGACAGGGTCTTTGCAGAGGAGTCTTTTGTAGAAGGCTGGTCAGTCTGTCAGTCTTTTGTCAGAGCAGAGCAGAGGAAGAGAGCAGAGGAGAAGAGCAGCTCCAAGGCCCAGAGAGAGAGAGGAGAAAGAAAGACCCAGAGGGGGAGAACGAAGGAACTCCAAGAGCCCAAATTAGACCAGAGGGTGAAGAGTTGGCAACAGGGTACCGGATCCCAAGCTGGCAGAGGCTACAGCACACCTTAGCCAGGAACCGGAGGTCGTGGGCAGGATCTGCCACGACCACCCACTAAATCCACCCGGAAGGCAGACCAGGAATAGGGTCAGGGAACCCAGAGACAAGGGTTTACCACCAAGAGGCCCGAGGGAGCCGGACATAGGTGGATCCCTGGTGGGGAAGGCCAGAGAAGAGGACAGGACAGAAAGGGAGCTCAGGACCACGCTCCAGAATCACCTGGGGGTTGGCCGAGTCCAGGACCTGGTGGACGCAGCACGGCTCGGGTGGTCACTTGAGGCCGGAGTGACCAGAACAACTGCAGTAAGTAAACAAACCCTGAACTGCACAGCCCGACTCTGAGTCTCATTTCCATCCCCGCTGCACCACCACAACCCCCATCCTCTGCAACTGACCCCCTGAGGCTATACCCTTCCCGTTGGGGGTTATACTACCTAAGCTGCACACACATCACCAGCCTCAGTGGACCCTGCTGCAGCGGCGGCCGTATTGACCGCAATTCAACGGGTGGCGTAGTCGACACAAAAGAACATCTAGTAACATCATAAGGACTGCCACACACTGAGCTTGACACCCTGGGCACGGACCGGGTCACAGCCACTCGGAGACTACAACCCCCATCTGATCCGGCTCCGGGTATCCCTAACAGCACTGGCCCAGGGGGCGCGTCAGTTGCATCCTGCAAAGATGAAAAAATACATGAGGTTTTAGTTGATATTCTGGCCAAACACACAAGCTGGCATCAATTAGATACGTCGGCATTTTGACCATGCATTGGTAAGTATGGTCCCTATTTTTCTTCTATGTTTTTTGGATTTAATCTCCTTTCAAGTGAATCACTCTTAATTTTAGTGTAGGAACTCGGAAGACAATGAGGACCCTTAACACTGGTGTTAAGCCTGGGTATTTTGGCCAAAATATCAATGTTTTTTTTTTCATCTTTGCATGATGCAGCCAGTTCCAGGTGTGTCGATGTGGAAAAATAGGATGTGTGTCCTTGTGGAGTGTACTTAGATAGTGCTGGGCAGTGCGCCTGATGTAATGGTAAGGGTGTCACTAATAGACTGTATGCCGGCATGGGGCACTACATGTACCTGTGTGACTGGCACTCTATACAAGCCTTATCTGTGCATCTTTAAGTAACCCCATGTGGATTTCTGTCTTTCAGTGAATTACACTGTATATGGAGTTGTGCTGTTCTGCCTCCATATACTGTGAGCTTTCTGCATCCGCAGGACCTGGTGATGGGTGGTGAGTGGCAGTCACCAAGTCATCGGTATGTTGGTCCTGGACAATCCCCTTAAATAGGTGAACTATGATAATGCCAGTTGGAGATGACTGTAAGGCCACGTGCACACGTTCAGTATTTGGTGATTTTTTTTACCTCCAGTATTTCTAAGCCAAAACCAGGAGTGGAAAAGTATAATAGAATCACCTCACCACTTCTGCATTTATCACCCACTCCTAGTTTTTGCTGAGAATACTGAGGTAAAATACCGACCAAATACTGAATGTGTGAACGTGGCCTTAAAGAATAACTGCCCTCTCAATACAAGTAAAGATGAAAAATTTTAGAATCTCTCATTAGAGGAAACTATTGGACAACCCCTTTAAATATAACTGAAGACGAAGATTTTCAGTGCAGGTGAAGAAAAAGACTGATGAAACAGGAGGAGCTCAGTGAGATTTAGTTTGAGCTACAGAATAAATATGGAGGTAGAGAGCGCAGACAGAGCAGGAGGACTGGAGACATTACCTGGGAGGATGAGTATAGCTAGGTGTCATCAGCAAGAAGATGATATTGATGATACTGAAATCCAACCCTGCAGATGGCCGGCCTGCCTGTGCACAAAGGAAACAGGAGGAGGGAGGCCGGGACTGTGTACCTGCAGGAACCGACAGAGAGGACACAAGAGGATGGACAGATGCCACAAAATACACTCAAAGTGCGGTCAGACAGAGAAGATGTGTTTTTTGCTGCATTTCTCCCCGCATGATAAATGAAGTGCTGGCTGGAATAACACTGTGTACATTACAAGCATTTTTGATGTTTTCTTTTATGCATTCAAGTGAATGGGTTAAAAAAACACTGAAAAAAATTAACATATTCTGCAATTTAAAAAAAATGCACTGTGTGAATGAGATTTTAGAAATGTCATTTCTTTTTCTGTTACTATAAAACTTTGCTGTTTTTTTTTTTGCACAAGGTCACTAGGCAAAATGTAGCCGTACATGAGAGAGCTATCGGATGAATGACTGTTCAGCAATCTCTCTTCATACACATGCACGCTCAATTCCATACATGTAAGAGGGGAGGGGAGAAAACCGCCATCAGCAGAGCATATCACCTGGAAAGAAAAGGACCAAGTGTTGGGATTAGGCCACATTCACACGTTCAATATTTGGTCAGTATTTTACATCAGTATTTGTAAGCCAAAACCAGGAGTGGAACAATCAGAAGAAAAGTACAATAGAAACACGTCACCTCTTCTGCATTCTTCACCCACTCCTGGTTTTGGCTTACAGATACTGATGTAAAATACTGACCAAATACTGAACGCGTGAACGTGGCTTTAAGGAATAACTGTCCTCTCAATACAAGTAAAGATGAAAAACTTTATAATCTCTCATTAGAGAAATACTGCGCAGACGTCTAAAATTCACTGATCAAATCTGTCTTCAATGATGGTAAGTTTTCAGTTTACTGAGGGATCAGATTACAATTGCTGCCCATAGAGGAAGAAGCTGGAGACCGAGACACGCAGAGAAATCCAGAAGATACAAGCCACATAAGGGCTCACACATACGTCAATGATTTTTCTTGTACAGTCCGAGTTTCATCAGTGATTTTGATCAGAATTTCATCAAAGTGTCAGGTTTTTACCATCAGAGTATGGTCAGAGTTTCATCAGTTTCTCCCAGATGAAAAACAAAAGTAATGAAGGTTCTCCAGCTTTATTTATGTATTCTGCTTATTTTTATAGCACCATCATCATCACTGTCCCCATTGGGGCTCACAATCTAAATTCCCTATCAGTATGTTTTTGAAGTGTGGGAGAAAACCCATACAAATACTGGGAGAACATACAAACTCTTGCAGATGTTGTAATTGGTGGGATTTAAACCCAGGACCCCAGAGCTGTAAAGCAACAGTGCTAACCACTGAGCCACCGCCCTGCCTGTAATAAGCAACTTCTCATAATAAAGCAACCTATAGACTTGCATTGGAGAGTTTGATCCGAAACTTGAATAAAAACCATACCTGTCTCCATGATTTTGTGCGGACCACTTGGTCTGCAAAAATATACAGTGTGAACGGCCTCATCGACTACGATAGGTACGAGTGCTATCTGTGAAGAACACGGATAGAACTTGTACACGAAAACCTGACGTCTGACTGAGCCATGAGTCTAAGATAGAGTTACTCCTCATGTACACACACAAGACAGCTTATCCTTTATAGTCACCTGAAATTACAATTACCCTATGGACAAGCCTGATCCTATTTTCCAGACACCATTTGTCACAGGAGAGTTGGGAGGCCGCCTTAAATGGTCAGCTGGTCCCACCTAAATTGGCTTGTATGGCCGCTATCAGTGTTGTGTGTAAGGCTAGCCAAATAGTCTGCAGCCATGCTGGCCCATCTAGAGCGACGTTCTGTTGAGGGATCTACCAGTCATGCCATCATGGCTCCATAGCGGCGCAGTAGGTGATTAATGCTGACATTATTTTGTATTATTTTACTTTCAGGTAACAAAAAGGCTAGAGGCACCCCTTACCATTACGAAATATGGCTGTACTTGCCAACAAGATTAAATGGAACCTGTCATTTTTTCTAAAAAATGCTGTTAATCTGCAGATTGAGGCCACGGCCCCATTATTAGTATTTGGTCAGTATTCGGTCAGTATTTTTTCTCAGGAGTGGGAGCCAAAACCAGGAGTGGGTGATAAATGCAGAATTGGTGACTTGTTTCTATTATACCTTTTTCTCTGATTGTTCGTCACCTGGTTTTGGCTCCCACTCCTGAGAAAAAATACTGACCAAATACTGATAGTGGGGCCAGAATAGTGTTCTGAAGCTGCCCAGTCCCCACACTGAGTGCCCCGCCGCCAGGAGGAAATTAACTGTATTTCTCCCGGGCGGTCTCAGACTTTCAGTCACACAGGCGTGGCTTCAGTAACCGTACAGTGCATAGAGAGTAGCGGCTCTAAATACATCCCGGCACTGACTGCTCGCTCTGCACTGATGCACTGCTGAGCTGGCTGTCAGTCAGTGTTGGGGCGTGTTTACAGCCGCCACTCACGGTGTACTGAGCTGTGACTGAAACCGTACTGGCACACCTACTTGACTGAAAGCCGAGGCTGCCCTGCAGAAATGAAGTTAATTTTCTCCCCCATGCTGCACTTTCAGTAATAATAATGCTATTAATCTGCAGATTAACCTTATATCAGCAGGTTAACAGTGTTATCAGATGTGTTAGGTTCCCTTTAAAGTGTTTATTTAGATTTTTTTTTTTTTTAAAGTGGGCAGAGAGTAGGCATTGTTACAAAATAGAAAATAGTAATAGAAAAATTATCTACACCTTGAATCTCCATCATTTTGTCAGTACCAGATGTGAAAATGATGATCCTGTCCATCATTCACGTAACCAGTGTCCATCCACCGATCTCAGCAGTGACCTTTAGGCCACAGCCCCACTATCTGTATTTGATCAGTATTTTTTCTCAGGAGTGGGAGCCAAAACCAGGAGTGGGTGATCAATGCAGAATTGGTAACTTGTTTCTATTATACCTTTTCTCTGATTGTTCCTCACCTGGTTTTGTCTCCCACTCCTGAGAAAAAATACTGACCGAATACTGATAGTGGGGAGTGTCTTTACATGTAGAATATGTGACCGCTGAGAATAGTGACAGCAGTCATGTGAACGATGGACAGGATGATATCACTTCTGGTAGTGGAGGAAATGACCAGCGTAGTGAAGTAATGCTTATTTCTTTATTTTATAACATTTCCTACTCTTTGGCCACTTTTGAAAAATTACAAAAAAAACTTTAAACAGGATTTTACAGTTTATCATCTACATACTATATATAATATAGATACTATATATTTTTTCATGAAAAGTTGACTGTGTAAATCTGTTACAATACTGCAGGTATATATTGTTTTAATTTTGATCTATTCTAGAGGCTGTACTTTATTCCAGAGCTGCATTCACAATTCTGCTGAATTGAACACTCGGTCAACAACTATCATGTATAACTGGCTTAAAAGGGTGATCCCATATTAACCATTTGTGGCATATCCACACATTGCAGATACAGTGTATATATAATACATTTCTCATAGCCTTGGTATATGTCAATGTAACAAGCAAAGATTTCTACAATAACTAAAAAAGGTTATGGGGGGGTTAAAGCTGTGTGTTTTACTACATGTTATTTTTCTGAACAGAATTATAATATTTGAAGAACTTATAAATATTTTACTTCTATTAATTATTTAGTGATTTAGACATAATTACACTTAATAAATTGTACATAAAATGAATAGTGAGCAAAATCTTAACTGTCTAAAGAAATTAATGTGACTAAAGTCCCATGAGTTTCCTTGTCCTCACACATTGTCAGATCAGTTTAATTAGTTTAGTGTGCATGTCGGGTTAATGAAAATTAAATTCATATTCCTGTTGTACTCCTCTGATGTGAAAGTGCATTGCTATGTATTTCTAGAATATATATATTAAACGCCCGTTCAGATTAGAAAATGACGAGTGTAAGGTCAGGTGCCCACTACTGTATGTTCCGTCCGAGTGCGATCCGATATAACATCGGATCATACACGGACCAATCTTATTCTATGGCGGCGTGCACATGTCCGAATTTGATCCAATATTCGGATCGCACTCTCCCATTCAAGTCTATGGGTGCACCCAAGTGCAGTCTGATTTCTGCGCAATGATACAATGGAGAATATGGAAAAATTTTGTTCTCCATCTTCTCACAGTGTGCTCCCATTCTCTCATCCAAGAGAATGGGATCACACTGTGCTGACATTCTGATCAGAGTTTGATCAGAGTGTCATTTGGATAATCTCAGATGGCAGAATCTATGGCCATCTGACCCTAGCCTTAAGGTGACCATACACCTTCAAGCTTGGTGAAATTCGACATACCTGTGAGGAGCTGGCCTTGTTCTAAAGACTATTGAACCAATGGATGTAGAGCGGAATCCACGGCTCTAAGGGATGCAAACTTTTTTCCAACACGGAGCACCGGATACATCAATCTTATTGTGTTCTATTAGAGATTTGCTTGCTGCGTTTTATTAGAGATTTGCTTTCTCGTAAGTTCAGCCTCAGGAATCAATGTAAGCAGAGGAAGACATGAAGGGCTGGATCTTATGCAGACATAAGGCCAGACCCAAGGTTGGCAATCAATGAAAGCAATCAAACCATTGTTCTCTCAGCTGCTAGTCCCATTGTGTGGATGGGGATAGTAGACCTAAAGCCCCCGTCTCACATAGCGAGATCGCTAGCGAGATCGTTGCTGAGTCACGGTTTTGGTGACGCAACAGCGACCTCACCAGCGATGTCGTTATGTGTGACACTTTGCAGCGATCAGGCCCCTGCTGTGAGGTCGCTGATCGCTGCAAAGTGTCCTGGACCATTTTTTGGTCCTTGCCCTCCCGCTGGTCAGCACACATCGCTGTGTGTGACCAGCGGGACCAGCGATCAGGCTGGTAGCCATGATAAACAGCGGGTTACTAGGGGCACACGCGCACTTAGTAACCCACTGTTTATCATGGTTACCACTCTGCTACGGTGAGCGGGAGGTTACCGCTCACCGTAGCAGAGTGGTAACCATGATAAACAGCGGGTTACTAAGTCTGCGTGTGCCCCTAGTAACTCGCTGTTTACCATGGTTACCAGCCTGCTCCTGCTTCAGCAGCAGGCTGGTAACCAGGAGCAGGACATCGTGGAAAGATTCTTTACACGATGTCGCTGCTCCCCTGATCGCTGGTGAGCCTGCCTGTTTGACAGCTCACCAGCGATCACTTAGCGACGCACCAGCGATACCGGCCAGGTCACATCGTTGTCGGGATCGCTGGTACGTCGTTATGTGAGATGGTACCTTAAGGGATCTGTCACCACAGGGGGTCTCACATGCAGTTACAGGTGATGGACTTCTGGAATATTCTTCATTCTTTGAGATAAAAGCAAATGTTTAAGGGGGAGGGTGTGAACACTTCTGCCCATCTAGAGGGCTGATTACGATTCCAGGAGAGGGAGGGCAATTAAGCCACGTACTTTAGTGAGAGTTGGGGGAGTGATGTCAAAGATCTAGGATCGACTGCTGAGGTCCTGGAGCCCATGGATGGAGTTTGGAGAATGGTTGCTGGCTGGGCTGGACACACTTGTTGCTACAGTTATGGGATCTGTCGTCTGGATTTGATGAACTTTCTTAAGGACTGTTGCTGTTGGATACATGGGCTTTGGTCATGTTATCGGTCATCTGGAGGAGTGTGGACTGTGGCTACAGACTATACTGGCGGGAGATATGAAATCTGTGGGCCAACCTCCCCGGGGAGGGGATCTTGTGGATTGGGGGCAATGTATTTTGGCCATATACCTGGAGTTGTTGAAAAACCATGTATGTAAGGAATAAAAAATAGTTGCATTGTTAACCTGCCTAGGTGATTATTACAACCCACAACCTCAGATCTTCACAATACACAATTCTTTTTTTTTTCACTGACATCTGTAGGTAAGTGGAAGTCAGGGAACACTCTTATTTTGGTGGAACCAGTCTGAATGTGAGTGCTTCCAGACTTTCCTTTGCTAAAAGAGGATTCAGACGACACTCATCTTCTGAATAGGACTACCTTTCAGACAACAGTTTTCATGGCTCCATCAGGGGTTTTGTTAGTTTATAGTCAAGAATAGTGAAATCTACAGTGCTTGATGTAAAAAATATTTGATTCCCAAAGAAAATGATGATTGCTCATCATAAAGTATCCAGCATAACAGTCATAATAGTTAAGCCTAATATCATACCGTTCCTGTTTTATGTTTACTTGGGTGTTTAAAAAAGGTTCTTCAGATAGTTACGTTTTTACATAATTGATACATGTTAAAATAAAGGACAGTGTAAATGAGCCAATAATCCTACAAACAATTGTTCTTGGTTATTGGCCACTGATCAGCTGATGAGCAAGTACAATGCGCCTTCTACGGCTGATTCGATCATGTTATAAGACTTTTTGTAAATCGCCAACATCTGTTTTGGGTCTTCGTCCAGGACTCTTCCTGTCTTGTCCATCACTTTTCACAACAGGAATATAGTACAATATGCAGCAAAATTCTTTTAAAATTGACAGAAACTTTGAAGGAGCCCAACAGTCCTTCATTATAGGCCATCAGAGTCTATCAATCACTATTTAGCTCTATCGTACAAGAAATAGAAGGACATAGATCAAGTGTGAATACAGCCTGAAAGGGATCCTAGATCTGCCGGTGTAATGGATACAATTCAGTGCTCAATAAGTCAAAGTATTAATGGTCAGCAGACTCAATATTATTAGGAACAGCAAAACAGGAAAGAAAAGCGCGCTTAAGAGGTGAAATCCTCCTCCCTCACACTAGTTGACAATCTTAGCATTACTATATTCAAACCTCGGAGAGTGCAGGAGATGTGCTGATGAGTATGAAAATGAATCAAGTCCAGGAATAGCGCAGAGACTGTAATAACTGCTTATAAGGGGGTAAGAATATAATAATCACAGGCGTAAGAGTAAGAAGAGGAGTTTGGTCACATGCTCATCTTTCCTCTAATGCTCAGAGAAATGACTTGGGAAGATAAATTCATAGGAGATAATGGTCCTTGAGACACATCTTGCCGACTCTCTAGGATATTGTTCTCAATGAGCTTCTACTCTCAAATATCCATAGAGAGTACGCTGACATTACACTGAAATAGCACATGTCAACTGTTGACTTTTTTTTTTTAAAGGGTTAGTCCCAAAAAATCTAATTATCCACTCTCCATAGGATTTAGAGATCGAGGCTCTAAAATCTTGAGAATTGAGCTCTGCCCTGAATTTATTTTACTTGCTTTTATAGCACCATTAATCCCACATTGCTTTACAGACATCATCACTGTCCCCATTGGGGCTCACAATCTAAATTCTCTATCAGCATGTCTTTGGATTGTGGGAGGAAACCAGAGAAAACCCATACAAACTCCTTGCAGATGTTGTCCTTGGTGGGATTTGACCACAGGGCCCCAGCACAGCAAGGCTGCAGTGCTAACCACTGAGCCACCGTGCTGCTGAATGGAGCAGTGGTGTGTATGCTCAGCCTCCATTCCATTCATTGTCTATGGGACTGTAGGAAATAGCTGCACACTGTACCCAGCAGTACCGTAGACAATGCATGGAGAGGAGGCCAGGCATGCGCCCCTCCACTCTTTTCGGAACGAGGTTGAAGAGCTCTGTTCTCAAGGTTCAAGAGCTTCGATCTCTGGATACTATGGAGAGTGGATATTTGCAGCCTCGTTATCAGGGTTCCCCAACTGCTGAGACCCTCAGCTATTAGCAAGTTATCCCTTATTGTTTGGAAAGGCGATCACTTGATTATTTTTTGGGGGGGATAACCCTTTAAATTTGCCATTTTTTCTGCATAAATAGTTTATACACTGCTAAAAAAAATAAAGGGAACACTTAAATAACACATCCTAGATCTGAATGAATGAAATATTCTCATTGAATACTTTGTTCTGTACAAAGTTGAATGTGCGGACAAGAAAATCACACAAAAATCATCAATGGAAATCAAATTTATTAACCAATGGAGGCCAAGATTTGGAGTCACCCCCAAAATTAAAGTGGAAAAACACACTACAGGATGATCCAACTTTGATGTAATGTCCTTAAAACAAGTCAAAATGAGGCTCAGTATTGTGTGTGGCCTCCACGTGCCTGTATGACCTCCCTACAACGCCTGGGCATGATCCTGATAAGGTTGTGGATGGTCTCCTGTGGGATCTCCTCCCAGACCTGGACTAAAGCATCCGCCAACTCCTGGACGGTCTGTGGTGTAACGTGACGTTGGTGGATGCAGCGAGACATGATGTCCCAGATGTGCTCAATCGGACTCAGGTCTGGGGAACGGGCGGGCCTGTCCATAGCTTCAATGCCTTCATCTTGCAGGAACTACTGACACACTCCAGCCACATGAGGTCTGGTATTGTCCTGCATTAGGAGGAACCCAGAGCCAACCGCACCAGCATATGGTCTCACAAGGGGTCTGAGGATCTCATCTCGGTACCTAATGGCAGTCAGGCTACCTCTGGCAAGCACATGGAGGGCTGTACGGCCCTCCAAAGAAATGCCACCCCACACCATTACTGACCCACTGCCAAACCGGTGATGCTGAAGGATGTTGCAGGCAGCAGATCGCTCTCCACGGCATCTCCAGACTCTGTCACGTCTGTCACATGTGCTCAGTGTGAACCTGCTTTCATCTGTGAAGAGCACAGGCCGCCAGTGGCGACTTTGCTTATCCTGGTGTTCTGTGACAAATGCCAAGCGTCCTGCACGGTGTTGGGCTGTGAGCACAACCCCCATCTGTGGACGTCGGGCCCTCATACCACCCTCATGGAGTCGGTTTCTAACCGTTTGTGCAGACACATACACATTTTTGGCCTGCTGGAGGTCATTTTGCAGGGCTCTGGCAGTGCTCCTCCTGTTCCTCCTTGCACAAAGGCGGAGGTAGCGATCCTGCTGCTGGGTTGTCGCCCTCCTATGGCCCCCTCCACGTCTCCTGGTGTACTGGCCTGTCTCCTGGTAGCGCCTCCAGCCTCTGGACACTACGCTGACAGACACAGCAAACCTTCTTGCCACATCTCGCATTGATGTGCCATTCTGGATGAGCTGCACTACCTGAGCAACTTCTGTGGATTGTAGAGTTCGTCTCATGCTACTGTGACGCTCGCTGGAAGCCCTACCCTGGGAAGATGGTGTACTCGGAGGTGGGTCCTGTATGGTAGATGGGGTGCAGCCGTGGCCCGGACCCGCTCCGTGCCCAGGGCCGTCACATTAAAAAAAGGATGTAATGGGCTATCAGGGTTGAGTGGTTGCTATCGACTACGCCACCTGTGGTACCTGGTGAAGGCCACCAGCGCTGCTGCCGTCCTCTGAGGCGGGATGTTGTGGCAGCCGTCATTGTTACTACTCCCCACAGGCGGAGCAGGGCCTCAGGGCAGAGACAAAGGATGGAGGGGGTAGTAGTCTATTAGGTCTGGTGCTGCATAGTGCGGTGTAATGCGGAATAAAGAGTCCGGAGGCCATAGGGTTTAGCTTCCAGGGTTTTTACTCATGGTGGAGAGTACAGCTGCAAGGCTTCTCCCTGCTCCTCTCGGAGTTCTGCGGTCACCGGGGACGAGGGTCCATCAACCTCCGAGTAAGTCAAGTGTTCAATCAGGACCCCGCACCAGAGTGTTCCTAGACTTCAGACCGGGTCCTTTCCTGTCTGTGTGTGTGTGTGTAGATAGGCCGGGTCTCCCTTTGAACTTCTCTCGGAATAAGGGTATGGGTGGCAGCTCTGCTCCGTCTGTTACCCGGTGGGATGCTCAGGGCCTACTGGGCTTTCCTGACCAGGACTTGAAGTAGCAAGGTCAGGTATCGGGGGCCGGTACCCCTCTTGCAGCCGGAATCCCTCTGAATAGATCAGATAAGCGAGGACAGGTGGCGTATACCGCTCCGTCTGCATCCTCCCTGGGATCCATCTGTGGTGGAGCTACACTCCTAAGCTCCGGGCCTTCTTGGTCATGGTCCTTGACCGGGCTGAGACATTCATTATCTGCAACCTGCCCCTCGACCAAAGGCCGGGGTTCGAGGGCCGTGCCTCCATCCTCTGCAGGTCCACACAGGATCCACGCTCAGGGAGGAAGGTCACGTTCAGAAGACAGTCAAAGAACCATCAAAAAATGGGACCAAGCCACAAAATGGCTGTGTATTATATATGAATTATTAAGTGTCACAAAAATATAAATCCTCCACCCTCACCCACTAATCTGGTTCCCCTATCTCTTGGTTCCCCTGTCTCCCAACTCCAGTAGGGGCAGCAGCTGTTGCGTAATAGCCCCCTCTGGTGGGAGAAGTGTGGTGTTGGATGTGGAGGTTGGGTCCTGACCATCACACTGTTCTTACCTCAAAGGAGTAACACTACACTCCATTAAAGAAGTGGCGGTCGAACCCTCAGGGGCGCCACACTACCATAAGTGTTAAAGCACAACCAACATTCAAAAGTGACCAAAACATCAGCCAGAAAGCATTGGTACTGAGATGTGGTCTGTGGTCCCCACCTGCAGAACCACTCCTTTATTGAGGGTGTCTTGATAATTGCCAATAATTTCCATCTAGTGTCTATTCCATTTGCACAACAGCATGTGAAATTGATTGTCAATCAGTGTTGCTTCCTAAGTGGACAGTTTGATTTCACAGAAGTTTGATTTACTTGGAGTTATATTCTGTTGTTTAAGTGTTCCCTTTATTTTTTTGAGCAGTGTAGTTATTTTAGCCATGTAAATCCCACTATGGCCGAAAATTCCAGTCCTTCCCAAATATCCATTCTTCACCACAGTACATCATATTCAGCCAAGTATCTGGACTTTACAATCAGGAGATTTGGCAGCTATTAGATTTTGCATGCACGATTGTGTTTAACTTTATGAAAGCGTCTGAAAAGGAAACTCCACCCAAATGACATAATCTCAGTATTAGCCTTTTTGTCATTGATTTATCTGTGCAGTCTTTTCATTCTTCTCTGGCTACCTCATCCTTTACCTATGCAACCAATCACACAATATTCACATTTTACCATTTCAATCAAGACCAGGCCGAATTCCCCCCATTAACGCCTAGGCTTTGTTTAATACACGTGGTTTAAAAGCTCAACGTTATATTTTTCAATTTTTTTTATTCAAATAATCTTTGTGCCTTTTTATGTGATACATTTGGGCTATATGTTTGTATTGTTATTTTATATATGTATTATGTGAAAAAAAGTGTGTTTTATCATTTTTCTATGCTTAGTGTGACACTGTTGTGTCCTGCATCGAACCACCAGTAACATCTCAATTCCATTTTCAGATATAAAGCTGTAAACCCCTGAAAGTGTCTATTTTACATAATGTAACCCCCACCTTAGAGCTCATTCAAACATCTGTGTGTTTTTTAGTATGTAAAAAGTGACCATTTTTTAACGATTTTCATCCATTTTTGCTTGGTGTCTGTTCTTACCATCAGTGTGGCATCAGTTTTTCTCATACATTAAAGACAATGTAAAGCGTCTACTTCCAATTAAACAGTATTAAACAGACAGCGCTATATTCCCCATGGGTACATGTTCAATCCGTGAACAACCTGCATAGAACACGTACGTGAAAAACGGATGGAACTGAATGAGGCCTTACGCTCCAAAATCTCAACATTCGGGAAAAGCTTTTGCTGACTACACATGATGAGATCTTAGGGTTTGTTCACACTGAGTTTTTTCCAAAAGTCAAAAACTATTAATTTTTTAATTTTAATTTAATTAATTTTAATTTTTTAGTGGAAGCTGATTTAAGAAAAACTTTTTATTTGTGGAGTTTTTGGAGGCGTTTGGAAGAGTTTTTCAAGCATTTTTGTTGAGTTTTTTTTATGAAGGGTTTTTACGAGCCTTCGGATTGGACAGTGCCTAGTTTAGAGCATTTTCCATCACTTCTAGTGACACGCACATTATTTTCCTCAACCAGGCATTTTTGAAGCATTAAAAAGAAGCCTGAACATATGAACAGCAAGTTGTTTTCCATAGAAATGAATAGCAAGATTCTTTTGAGTTTTTTTGTGAGCCCTTTTCCTGGTGTTTTTCAGAGCAGACCCTCACAAAATACACCGTAAAAAGGTGCAGTGTGAATATAGTATTTAGAAGAGTCTTTTGGAGTGGGTCTGTACCGAAAAACTCTTGAAAAATCACAAAAAGCTTAAATGACACCCTGTGTTAATTTCTATTGTAAAACAACATGATTTTCTGGAATCCGCCCATGTACATACACATAGAGTGTGTTCACAATGATCTTTTTTTAAACTGAGTTTTTGGAGCAGAAGGGCCACATTCACACATTCAGTATTTGGTCAGTATTTTACATCAGTATTTGTAAGGCAAAATTAGGAGTGAAACAATCAGAGGAAAAGTATAATAGAAACACGTGCACTAATTTAGCATTTTTTAACCACTCCTGGTTTTGGCTTACTAATACTGAGGTAAAAAACTCATCAAATATTCAATGTGTGCACGTGGCCTCAGTATTGATTGGAAAGGTCTGGAGAGTTTCTGCTCCAAAAACTCAGCAAATTAATCAGTGTGAACTTGAGGAGTTTTTGGAGCAGAAATTGAGTGGAAAGTGGAAACTCTTCAAATCCTTCTCCAAATCTCAAAACTGGAGTACGTGTGCATATAGCCTAAGGATATGTGCACACAATGTCTTTCTCAAGTGGGTTCCGTCTGCAATCCACTTGAAAAAGTGCCACAAAACCGCCAGAAAAATCAACATAGCGCCCATCAATGTAAAAACGTCATTGCTGTGCACACGGTCAGTCTTTTGTTACTTCTTTTAACTGCTTCAGGGCTCTGATACCTGGAAGCGTTTAAAAGACGTAACATGTACACTTATGTGCCACTATAATAAAAAGAAGTGAGAAAAAAGCAGGCGCCGGAATTACCGGAACAAAAAACTACGCCAAAGCTGCTTCAGGTAAAAGAACGCCGGCATTTTCCTGAAGCAGATGCGCATGGAAAAACTCTGCAGCTCTGCCTCCAGAAGAAAATAAATTGTGTGCATATAACCTAAGAGGGCAAAGCTGTAGAGTGAAACCAATAAGCCACCTTGCCCTGTTCAAGGTATATAAATATATATCTTGGGGCAGCAAACCTTTGCTCCAGGTGAAAGATAGCCTACTATGGCTCTGGGATCTAATCACATTTTAGCCTTTAAAGAAGCACTCCCATCAAAATGTTTTATCCTCTTAATATTTTGCAGTCATCATATTATATAGCACGGTGTACGCACAATTGCTGATTTTGCCTTTCTACCCAGCTAATTATCCTCTTTTCCATTAGGTCTATGATATCATGAGATTAAGAACTGGCTAGCTGAATCCTTCTAAACTCTATGTTGAAACAGGAAGTCAATTTTCATGCATGAGTCATCAGTCACTGCAAAAGTTCCCACCAGAGGGGAGGAGGGAGCAGCTGGGTCAGGAGTTGAAAAGGGGAATAATAAATGCAGGGACAAGAAACTTCCAGTTTCTACACAGAGCAGAGAAAAAAAGAAGACACTAGTTGGGTAGAAAGACAAAATGAGCAATTGTAAGTACAAAGTGCTGTATAATATGATGATTGCAATATAATACGAGGATAAAAGGATAAAAACTTTGATAGGAGTGCTTCTGTAATGCAGTACAGGCATTACGGCTGCTTGAATGCAGCTTTACACTTCCGTTTTGCTAATAACTAGCTGAGAGAATGTCATGGCTCTTCCTTTGTTCTTAGGAATATGACCTTTCAAGTTCTGACATGAAACAATATATGTATCAATAAACAATACCAGAATGCTCTTTTAATTCTAACCCTTCTCCTTTACAAGGGATCCATCGGAGAAGAGGTTTGTTTAGTGGGATTGAGCAAGATTTTACTATTTTATTACGCTAACACAAATACACTCATAGACACTTTTTTTTGGACCACTAGGATTATTCTTGCCTGTGGTGTAATTAAAATTGAGATCTTTCTTTTCAATAAGTATATTTGTACATACTCTTCTGTAGATGCGACTCCATTGGTAACTACCTATTTGTACATGCTAGTGGGGGGGGGTAGGTGGGGCCCCATTAGTGACTAGCAATGGAGCCCCATCTACAGATTAGTATATACTGTACAATGTTCAGCAGAAACGAGGGTGAAAGTGATTCAGTGGCCAAGTATGTCTCCGCATCTGAACTCAGTCGACACCTATGGTGAATTTTGACAAGTTGTTGTCACTCTCAATCCAGCATCCAGGTTCTAAAAGAGGTTGTTCTTAAAGAATGGAAAAAGATAGATGCTGAAATATGTCACTAATTTGTTCATTAAATACCTAGAAGACTTGGTGCAGTTCTTAAAAATCATGGCGATCATCCAAAATACTAGACAGGGGCAGCAAGGTGGCTCAGTGGTTAGCACTGTGGTCTTGCAGTGCTGGGGTCCTGGGTTCAAATCCCACCAATAAAAACATCTGCAGGAGTTTGTATGTTCTCCGCGTGTTTGCATGGGTTTCCTCCAGGTTCTCCAGTTTCCTCCCATACCCCAAACACATACTGATAGGGAATGTAGATTGTGAGCCCCAATGGGGACAGTGATGATAATGTCTGTAAAGCACTACAGAATATGATGGCACTATATAAGCAAAGCATAATAAATAAGATGTAGTTTTTATGTGATTTTTGCATCAACTAATTTGAGTAAAATTGATGAATTAGCCTTACTTTAATTTTATAGGTTAAAAAACATTCCATGACACTCAATCTTGTCATAATTTAGTAAATTGTTCTTGTGTTCAGTGAGATATTGATTAAATTCTTACTTTGCAATGAGGGTATACCCACTTATGCTGAGCACTGTATATTCCAAACAGTCCTAGTTGTCCAAAAAAAAAAAACTTTTGTAAGTCTTAGGCAGCAGCTTGTAGTCAATTGAGCAAATAATGGAGAAATGTAGAATTTCTGCAACTGAACAACCAGTACTAGCTTTACTATTAGGCCACGGCCCCACTATCAGTATTTGGTCAGTATTCGGTCAGTATATTTTCTCAGGAGTGGGAGCCAAAACCAGGTGAGGAACAATCAGAGAAAAGGTGTAATAGAAACAAGTCACCAATTCTGCATTTATCACCCACTCCTGGTTTTGGCTCCCACTCCTGAGAAAAAATACTGACCGAATACTGATAGTGGGGCTGTGGTCTTAAGTGAAAAATGGAGCAAGCAATATGTATACAGTTAGGTCCAGAAATATTTGGACAGTGACACAGTTTTGGCATTTTAGCTATTTACCAAAACATATTCAAGATACAATTATATAATCAGTAAGGGCTTAAAGTGCAGACTCTTGACTTTAATTTTAGGGTATTCACATCCTAACTTGAGTAAGGGATTAGGAATTACAGCTCTTTAACTTGTAGCTGCCTCTTTTCAAAGTGATCCTACTCAGAAGAAAAATGAATAAATACCGGGAATATTAGATATCAAATATAATTTTTATTAATACACAAAAATAATAAAAATAAAACTAGAAGAAAAATAAATGGAGGAAGAATTTACATGGGAAAGACCTTTTACCAGAAAAGCATATGGGGCATAAGTTCATCAAATAAATAGAAATTTCTCTGAATATATATAATAATTATATACATAGATATAAATATAGCAGCAAAATAAATAAATGTGCAGTACGTTAAATAAATAAATAGATATAATAAATAAATCCTCCTTGAAAAAGCCACCTGGCGAAACGTTGTTGGAATTTTGGGGTGTCTCTACAGTATATAGTATTTATTTATTTTCCCTGTCTTTTATATGCTACACGCCTGGTTTATTACATGATATATTTATTGTAACATTTATTATATGATATAATTATTGTAGCATGTATAAGTAATTGTATACTATCCACTGGGATTTATTTATTATATCTATTTATTTATTTAAGTACTGCACATTTATTTATTTTGCTGCTATATTCATATCTATGTATATAAGTATGTAATTATTATATATATTCACTGCAAATATCTATTTATTTGATGAATTTATGCCCCATATGCTTTTCTGGGAAAATGTCTTTCCCGTGTAAATTCTTCCTCCATTTATTTTTCCTCTAGTTTTATTTTTCTTCTTGTGTATTAATAAAAAATATATTTTATATCTAATATTCCTCAGTGTTTATTCACTTTTCTTCTGAGTATAATTGGTTGATTAGTGAATATTCATATATGTCACATAATTTATTTGGTGTTGTTCTCTTTTTAAAGTGACCAAAATTGGACAATTATCTCAAATGCTCTTTAATGGGCTACATGGGCTATTCCCTCGTTAATCCATCATGAATTAAGCAGGTAAAAGGTCTGGAGCTTTTTCAAGGTTTGGCATTTGCATTTGGAAGCTGTTGCTGTGAACCCACAACATGTGGTCAAATGAGCTTTCAATGGAAGAGAAACAAACCATCTTTAGGCTGAAAAAAAAGAAGAAATGCATCAGAAAGTTTGCAGAAATGTTAGGAGTGGCTAAATCAACAGTTTGGTACATTCTGCAAAGAAGATAAATGAATAAAGAGAAGACTTCACAAGAGCACATACAAAGGGTTAACCACAAGGTACAAACCATTAATCACTCTTAAAAATAGATTGGCCAGATTAGACTTTGCCAAAAAATATCTCAAGAAGCCACCCAGTTCTGGAAAAAGCATTCTTTGGAGAGATAAAATTAAGATCAACCTGTACCAGAATGATGGGAAGAAGAAAGTGTGGAGAAGGTTTGGAACGGCTCATGATGCAAAGCACACCACATCCTCTGTAAAACATGGTGGAGGCAGTGTGATGGCATGGGCATGCATGGCTTCCAATGGCACTGGGTCACTAGTGTTTATTGATGAATGTGACTGAAGACAGAAGCAGCTGGATGAATTCTGAAGAGTACAGGGCGATACTTTCTGCTCAGATTCAACCAAATGCAGCAAGGTTGATTGGACGGCTCTTCACAGTACAGATAGACAATGACCCAAAACATACTGTGAAAGCAACCCAGGAGTTTTCTAAGGCAAAAAGTTGAATATTCTGCAATGGCCGAGTCAATCACCAGATCTTAACCCCATCGAGCAGCATTTCACATGCTTAAGACAAAACACAAACAAGCAACAACTAAAGTCAGCTGTAGTAAAGGTGGCAAAGCATCACAAAGGAAGAAACCCAGAGTTTGGTGACGTCCATGGCTTCCAGACTTCAGGCAGTAATTGTCTGCAAAGGATTCTCTACAAAGTATTAAAAATGAACATTTTACTTAAGTAAAGCTAATTTGTCCAATTACTTTTGAGCCCCTGAAATGAAGAGGCTTTGTAGAAAAATGGTTGCAATTCCTAAAACGTTTCACAGGATATTTTTGTTCAACCCCTGTAATTAAACGTGAAAATCTACACTTCAATTGCGTCTCAGTTATTTCATTTTAAATAAGAAATAGTGGCATGCAGAGCTCAAATCACAAAGATTTGGTCACTGTCCAAATATTTCTGAACTGTATATTATGTGTCATCTATCATTGAATGTTTGGGAGGCTCCAGCAAAAAGGGAAGACCTTCTAAAAGTCTGATGGGTGCCAAGCATCCCAAATAAGTACTCCCCCCCCCCCCCCACCCTGCACTCCTCTGTACTCCCAGAGTCTCCACAACTCAGGGGGTCTGGTCTGGGGTCTATATTTATTTTGAGGTCAGATCTTGGGACTGTTTTTTTTTTTTATCTTGAGGTTTGTGGTCTGTTTTTGTTAAAGGGGTCTGGTTTGGGGTCTGTATTTGTTTAGGCAAGATGGACCGGTTTGGGGTCTATATTCATTTTGGAGCATGATGATGGGGATCATATGATCTACTTGTGGTTCATTTGCTTTAGGTTGGAGCATAAATGGGCGAATCATATGGTTCCTACATGACATCTAGGACTCTCCCTGATGAGGCTGACAAGCATGCTTTAATATATTCATAAGGTTTGAAAGTGACAATCCTTTGTAGAATGAGGCTTTCCATCTGCAGGACTGAATTGTAGGAGATTGTAGCCGCTGTACATGGGGATGGGAGAGCGAGGAGGAAGCAGATTCAGTATCATGATCTAAACACAGACAGGAAACACTCTCAAACCACAAACAGAAATAAACAAGCATTAGATACAGGCACACAAGGCAGATAGCACAATACACACAGGAAGATAAGGTTCTCAGCCACAGAGCCAAGAAAATATATTTCTATATTCAGCATATTTACAAGAGTTAAAATTATATCCCGTTCATGGAATTAGTGGGCTTTTTTTTTTTCTTCTCTAATTTGTATAATTGATGTCCCTGTTTAGAAAGCTCAGTGCAAGTAGATCTCTCACCAAAGAAACTAAGTGATATCAACTATATCTCTGAGGTTTTTCTTTAGAGCAAAACTGGAGCAGGGCAATTAATGATCTGACACATATATGATGATGTATTAATTTGACCATGAAAGTTTAGATAATTTCATTCATCTTTATGAGTCAATTAACCAACAGGTCAGGAGTGGATCTGACATTGTCTATCTTGAAAATTTGTACCAATGCCTTAAAAAAAAAGAGAGGACATAAAGGGCAAGATTTATCCTCTGATATCCGGCCTTTAATGGACTTGGGCAGACAGTTCTTTGCCTACCAGGCAGTATATATCGGCAGGCAATAAATTATAGCAGTTCATAATAACTTTTAAGGGATCATTATCAAAGTGCATTATGGGACACTAGTAAACATGTAAATACGAGGAAATTACAGAGGTGTACTATGCATTGTTATATTATTTTTTCATACTTTTATATAATTAGTTATTATGCTTTGCTTATATATCACCATCGTATTCCGCAGCAGTTTACAGATACCGTCACTGTCCCCATTGGGGCTCACAATCTAGATTCCCTATCAGTATGTCTTTGGAGTGTGGGAAGAAACTGGAGAACCCGGAGGAAACGCACACAAACACAGTGAGAACATACAGAACTCCTTGCAGATGATGTCCTTGGTGGGATTTGAACCCCGGACCCCAGCACTGCAAAGCCACAGTGCTGCTCTACATACAAAATGAATGGTTGGCCACAAATATTAGATAAAAGTTTATGCAGGATCATCTGGCAATCTTATGTGCATGTGTGGCGCCCTGCTGCGCATTGGTGCCACAGAACCCAGAAGGGTGCATGGATGGAATTCTCCCCAGTGGCCTCAATACATACAGACACCTCCACCCAAGTCCACTAGATGGAGCCCTGTCAGGTATATAAACTTGGACTCCGTGAACTATGAGTGGTCCCACCATTGTACGTAGTTTGCACCTCCTGAGGTGCCCCCTGGTGGTTTTCACAAGACCACCACCACTAAAACCTGCTTGGCGTGGCCAAACCAGTGTTCTACACCAGTCCTGCAGCCCGCCCAGGACCTTCATTGGGGGTTGGGAGCAGGTCCCCCACAAGCCAGCTTACCTGGATGAGAGGGACACACCCGAGGAGGGATCTCATCAAAACTGGTCATTGCAGAACGTAAAATTGTGTTGCTGCTAATGTGCATGTGCAGCCCACAAACTGTTTCCTTGTACATAATTTCACTCCCTGGAGTGCCTCTAAAGCTACCTATGCAGTGAAATGGACACCCTGTTAGGGGACTCGCTGACATTTGCTCAAAAACTTTAACTATTGTATATATGTGTATTATTGATTATGTTTTTGCAACGTTCAAGAAATGTGCCTCCCATAAAGGGAAGAAATGTTATTGTTAACCTGTTTTTGAAAATTGCTTCAGTCCAGAAGTACTGAGTTTTACTAGGGGGGAATGTGGCGCCCTGCTGCGCATTGGTGCCACAGAACCCAGAAGGGTGCATGGATGGAATTCTCCCCAGTGGCCTCAATACATACAGACACCCTCACCCAAGTCCACTAGATGGAGCCCTGTCAGGTATATAAATACTGGGGGGTGGAGTTCAGGAAGTCAGTCAGTGGGAAGCAGACAGTGTGACACCATGCTGCAGCCCCAGACAAGCTGAAGTCTGTGTGGCTGAAGGCCAGGCTAGGCCCAAGCTGCAGGCTAGTCTGGCCAGTGAGAGCCTGGAGCAGGCTAGAAGGCAAGTGAGAGTTCCTGTCAGGCACAAACAGGGACAGAACTCAGAGAGTCTGCTCAGGGAATCTGCATGAGAGAGTCTGCAGACTGAGGAGAAGAAAGAGAAACGCATAGGGGGCAGAGGAGCATAACAGGCTCACCCCGAACCATATACCGGACACCGGGTCCGCGCCTACAGGGATCTTTATGACCAGTAGGAACAACCGGAATCCCTGGAGAACTACAAGTCCCAGGTTAACCAACCGCTGACCACAGAAACAGGGTTAGGTACCACTAAGGCTTCAGCGACCAGGAATAGTGGGAACCAGGAGAAAACCCTACCGCCAGGTCAGTAGGTACCACAAGGAAGCAGTAAGCAAGCTATGCCCAGCTTCAGGCAGGCTCGAAGCTTAGAGAGTAAAAGACACACATCAGGAGGCCTTACACCCGCTCACTAGGGAGAGTCCAGAAATGTACCCTTCGCCCTGAGTGCCCTGGACCGTACCTGCATCACCACCAGTAAAGGTATTGAAGTTTGCCCTTGTGTGTGTGCCTGTACTTCCTCTGGGACCGTCCTGCCATCTCTCTCCTGCTTCCACCATCTTTCTACACCTCTACACTGTCCTGAGGCCTGCTCCACCTGTGGGGAGCCGTCCCATCATAGCTGCCCCTAACATCAGCCTCAGTGGACTGTCGCAGCGCTGGTAACCTCTTACCAGAATCCACAGGTGGCGTCACGAAAAATACCAAAAATCCCCATATAGAAGTTTCCCCATTTCACTGACCGCCCTGGGTCACGGACCGGGCCAGCCACCGGTATATCCCCTGCAAGCAGCCAGAGGCCCGGCTGCCAAGTACCCCATGGCCCTGGGGGCGCGTCACATGTGAACTTCTTGACTATCTACTGATGGAAGACATCAGGGAAAAGTAGGATCGGGTTGTTAAGGCCCCCAGAAACAATAAATCAGTACGGTGGCTCAGTGGTCTTGCAGTGTTGGGGTCCTGGGTTCAAAAACCACCTAGGACAATATCTGCAAGGAGTTTGTTCTCACCGTTTTTGTGTGGGTTTGCTCTGGGCACTAGGGAATTTAGTTTGTGAGCCTCAATAGGGACAGTGATCAAGATGTCTGTAAAGTGTTGTGCATATTCTATACCATAAGCAATATTAATAAATAGCTCAAAATCACCCAAAATCACTAATTTTGCTTGGAATGGACGATCATCTGATGAGTATGGGGGTCTCCCAACTGATTGTGTCAGGAGGCAGTTGGAATTCAGTTATTTGATCCTTTAGTGGAGAAATCAGCGACTCTCGTTGAGAACAGAAGATTGCTCGGCCAAGCCTATTGGTTCCTATGTATCGAGGAGTCGGGAAAGATAAATGTCAAGTGAATGACTGTTTGGCCGACGACTATCTAATGTTTATGGCCAGCAATAGATTTCAATATACTTTTATCACCAGGAGATAAGCTGGTATCTGACAACTACTTATTAAACAAACTTGAATGAACCAGGTTATGAACACTGTTGTGTATGGGCCAGTTTACGACAACGGTCAAGCCTTCTTTTCTATCTTCTTGTAGACATTATAATGTACATTATTTTACTGCTGTTTTCTGTATGCCCCACCTTGGACAGCAGGCTATAGAATGAAGAGTTTTCTAAGGAATCGGGTTTTACATAGGTAATGATATCCATGTTTGCCCCAATAAGAACTCACATATCAAGTCTTCATGTCAAGCCAGTGATGTGATATCATAATTAAATTACACCTTTGGCAATGACTTTTTGGTAGAAGGATCTCAGGGCGTTAAGCAGTCAATTGTAGACTGGGAGAATTCAGCAACAAGTGTGTAATTTCACTTCATCGCCAGCCAACCCCAGGAAAGATGAAACATCGCACAATCCTCAAATAAGTGGCCTGTCTCAGTGTAATGGATACATGTGCTGGGTCCTCCAGAAAAAGAGGGATTTATTGTAGTCATTCTTTACTATGGGTAGTGGATGAGGGACCTGAATGGGGAACCTCTCTCTCTATTACTTCCACTTAAGTTTTTCTAAAATTGAATTTCCTAATGCCAAAATACCTTCAAAGTGTGGGGTGGATATGGGCGTGACTTACAGAAATGTGGCAAGTCCTAATGTACAACACTACGCGCCAAAATTTGCACATAAATTACTGCCACAAATTAAGCAAAGTAAGAAATGGTCTAAACTTATACTAGACAGTCTAAAGATGCAAAAGAGTTATCAAACCTTATGAATCACTTTTATAAATCTGGTGCATTTTCAGATTGTCTCCTCTAAATACCGCCATACACATTAGAAAAAAATTGTCCACATATGTCGATTTCGGTGGGATTTGACAACCACCTTATGGAGTTTTCCCAGCCATTCCATAACAGATTACTTTGGCAGTAATGAGGATCGGGCAGTTGGATTTCAGTCGCCTGATCCTTTTATTCATCTGGGAGATAAGCCACTGCCAGATGATTCTGCTAGCGGCTCTCTCATAGATCATACAGACCAGAGCATTGCTGTGTGTGGGGGAATCAGATAACTGGACAGATATCTGTCTGAGATGAGTTAGTGAATCCTGCTTTGAGCAGGGGGTTGGACCAGATGACCCAGGAGGTCCCCTCCAACTCTACCATTCTATGATTCTATGAGCTGGCACTGGAATGATGGTTCAGCCGACAGTGATCTAATTGTATGGCCAGCCTAAGTTTGCACTGTTTAGACAAGATGACTGCACTTCACATGTGCACTGAATGATTAGTAATATAATAGTTCTGTACATAAGCTGTCATTGTTCTCGGCAGCACAGATCATGTTTACACAGGATGATGTGCTGCCAAAAACAGTAATCTGTTAGGGCCAAAATATCATTTGACCCAACATTTTGCTTGTTTGTTGGGTGATCTGTAGCTTTTTCTCAAAAATCATGAAGTGTAAATATACCTTAAGACATAGACATTATTGATACAGTGCCTACAAGTAGTATTCAACCCCCTGCAGATTTAGCTGGTTTGATAAGATGCAAATAAGTTAGAGCCTTCAAACTGCAAACGAGAGTAGGTTTTATGAACAGAAGCATAAATCTTACAAACCAAAAAGTTATGTTGCTCAGTTGAATTTTATTAAATTTTAAACATAAAAGTGTGGGTCAATTATTATACAACCCCTATGTTTAATATTTTGTGGAATAACCCTTGTTTGCAATTACAGCTAATAATCGTCTTTTATAAGACCTGATCAGGCCGGCACAGGTCTGTGGAGTTATCTTGGCCCACTCCTCCATGCAGATCTTCTCCAAGTTATCTAGGTTCTTTGGGTGTGTCATGTGGACTTTATTCTTGAGCTCCTTCCACAAGTTTTCAATTGGGTTAAGGTCAGGAGACTGACTAGGCCACTCCAACACCTTGACTTTTTCCCTCTTGAACCAGGCCTTGGTTTTTTTGGCTGTGTGCTTTGGGTCTTGTTGGAAGATGAAATTACGACCCATCTTAAGATCCTTGATGGAGGAGTGGAGGTTCTTGGCCAAAATCTCCAGGTAGGCCGTGGTATCCATCTTCCCATGGATGCGGACCAGATGGCCAGGCCCCTTGGCTGAGAAACAGCCCCACAGCATGATGCTGCCACCACCATGCTTGACTGTAGGGATGGTATTCTTGGGGTCGTATGCAGTGCCATCCAGTCTTCAAACGTCACGTGTGTGGTTGGCACCAAAGATCTCGATCTTGGTCTCATCAGACCATAGAACCTTGAACCAGTCTGTCTCAGAGTCCTCCAAGTGATCATGAGCAAACTGTAGACGAGCCTTGACATGACGCTTTGAAAGTAAAGGTACCTTACGGGCTCGTCTGGAACGGAGACCATTGCGGTGGAGTACGTTACTTATGGTATTGACTGAAACCAATGTCCCCACTGCCATTAGATCTTCCCGGAGCTCCTTCCTTGTTGTCCTTGGGTTAGCCTTGACTCTTCGGACAAGCCTGGCCTCGGCACGGGAGGACACTTTCAAAGGCTGTCCAGGCCGTGGAAGGCTAACAGTAGTTCCATAAGCCTTCCACTTACGGATGATGCTCCCAACAGTGGAGACAGGTAGGCCCAACTCCTTGGAAAGGGTTTTGTACCCCTTGCCAGCCTTGTGACCCTCCACGATCTTGTCTCTGATGGCCTTGGAATGCTCCTTTGTCTTTCCCATGTTGACCATGTCTGAGTGCTGTTCAGAAGTTTGGGGAGGGTCTTAAATAGTCAGAAAAGGCTGGCAAAAGAGATCTTTAATCCACACATGTGAAGCTCATTATTCTTGGTGCCTGAACTACTTCTTAATACTTTAGGGGGACCAAACAGAATTCTTGTGGTTTGAGGGGTTGAATAATAAATGACACTCTGAATTAACTTTTAACGTTTAAAAAAAAACAAAAAAAAAAAACAAAAACAAAATTTGCTGCAGTGCATTTCCTACTTCCAGGCTGATCTACAGTACAAATGTCACAATGCCAAGTTAATTCCGCATGTGTCAACCAGCTAAATCTGCAGGGGGTTGAATACTACTTGTAGGCACTGTATATAGGTCCAACTGTATTCTGTCAACGGAGAAAGTAGAAGAGTTGTCTCAAGGCCCTGTCAGCTAGCACAGCAGCTCCTATTCTCCCAAATCTAAGAGTACACGTGACTGTATTTTGCAATACAGTAATCACAAAAAAATAGATTTTGTAAGGACTGCTCTTCTCTATTACCCAGATCTTTTCTGATCAAAACAGGAGTGATTCAGAAAATAACTATATTCTACTACACAATATATAAAGTAGAAAATCCCTTTCAATGGGTTTGCAGCCAAATAGATGTACAGTGGTGCTTGAAAGTTTGTGAACCCTTCAGAATTTTCCATTTTGCCACCAACACTTGATCCAAAACTACATCATGTTTTCACACAAGTCCTAAAAGTTGATAAAAACACAAACAAAATGAATCAAAAACTTTAGACTTTGTCAGGAAGAAAATGATCAAATATCACATGTCTGTGAGTGACAAAAGTATGTCAACATTTTGGCTTAGCAGATGATGTGAAGTTGAAATGAAGAGTCTGGTGTTTTCAATCAGTGGGAGGACAATTATGTGTGAGTGGGTGACCTGTTTTATTTAAAGAACACAGATCGATCAAAGCCTGATCTTTGCAACACACGTTTGTGGAAGTGTGTCATGGCTCAAAAAAAGAGATCTCTCAGGACCTCAGATGAGGAGTTGTTGATGCTGACCAGGTTGGAAAAGGTTACAAAACCATCTTTAGTTTGCATTCCATCAGTCCATATTCAGATAGATTTTATACAAATGCAAGAAATTCAAGAAATTACCCTCTCCCGGAGAGGTCGATCAACAAAGATTACTCCTAGATCATAGTGTATAATAGTCCTTGAAGTCACAAAGGAACCCGAGGTAACCTCTAAACAACTAAAGGCCTATCTGACATTAGCTACTGTTAGGCTGTGTGCCCACAATGCGGATTTAATGCGTTTCCACGGCGCCATTTCAGCCTCGAAAACGCATTAAAAATGCATGTTGAGTTGTCTGCCATGTTTCCCAATGATAATCCGGAAATTTCCGCTGCGGATTATCATTGCGCATAAATCCGCAGCACAACCATTTATTGTGCGGAAACGTGGCAAAATCGCTGCCATTGACTTGCAATGAATCGCATAACATCCGCATGTATACATGTATGCATGCGGATGTTATGTAGTTCAATGCGCGGATGGTGCCCGGGTCTGGAGAAGAGGAGACTCTCCTCCAGACCCGGATACCATTAGTAAAAAAAGAATTAAAATGTAAAAATTAAAAAAAAAAAAACATTATACTTACCTCTCCGGTGGCCCCAGGTCTCCTTCTCTGGTGGCGTCCTCTGTCCTCAGCGTTCCGCGGTGTTCTGAAAGGACCTGCGGTGACGTCATTTTGTCATGTGATGGTCACGAGACCGCTGATGTCAGCGGTTGCGTGACCTGTCAGCTGACTAAATGATGTCAGCGCAGGTCCTTTCAGAACACCGCGGAACCCGAGGACAGAGGACGCCACCAGAGAAGGAGACCTGGGGCCACCGGAGAGGTAAGTATAATGTTTTTTTTATTTTTTATGTTTTAATTCTTTTTTTTAGTAATGATGCTGGATTTAAAGCAGCATAAGTTGGTCGCACACTATAAATCCATGGCAGTTGCATGGATTTATATTGTGTGACCAACTTGTCAAGAACTTTCCAAGTGATGCTCAAAATCACTTGGAAAAGCGGTTGAAAAAACAAATGCAGAAATGCATGCAAAAACGCTTCTCCCTGGCAGAAAAAACGCATGTAAAATCCGCATGCGTTTTTTCTGCCAAGGAGATGCAGAAATGCTCAGGAAAATTTCTGCTTCATTTCTGCATCGTGGGCACATAGCCTTAATGTTCATGAGTTGACATGCTCTCCATGGCAGGATTGCAATGAGAAAGCCAATACTCTCCATTGCTGACTGTGTGCAGCTCGCTAAAGATCACCTGGACAAGCCAAAAACAATTGGGGAGGAATGGGCTAAAATGCCTTCAAGCCGATATACAGGACCTATCAACAATTGCCGGAAATGTTTAGAGGCCATTTTTGAGACACAAGGGACTCACACCAGATACTAAAAGCAAAGGTTCACATACTTCTGCCACTCACATGCATGTGATATTGGATGATTTTATTCAATAAAAGATGACAAAGCCTAATATTTCTGATTGATTTGTTTGATTTGGGTCTCTTTATCTACTTGGAGGTCTTGTGTGAAAATGAGATGTAGTTTTAGGTCCAA